>NW_026571036.1:27239501-27327001 GCF_026225935.1 Boleophthalmus pectinirostris | reverse complement strand
CTACTACTACTTCTACTACTACTGCTACTACTGCTACTGCTACTACTACTACTATTTCTACTACTACTGCTACTGCTACTGCTACTACTACTACTACTTCTACTACTACTGCTACTACTACTGCTAATACTACTACTGCTACTGCTACTACTACTTCTACAGCTACTGCTACTGCTACTACTACTACTACTGCTACTGCTACTGCTACTACTTCTACTGCTACTGATAGTACTACTACTACTGCTGCTACTACTACTACTACTACTACTGCTACTGCTACTACTACTACTACTGCTACTGCTACTACTACTACTACTACTACTACTGCTACTACTGCTACTACTACTACTACTACTACTGCTACTGCTACTACTACTACTACTACTACTACTACTACTGCTACTGCTACTACTACTACTACTGCTACTGCTACTGCTACTACTACTACTACTACTGCTACTACTACTACTACTACTACTGCTACTACTACTGCTACTACTACTACTACTGCTACTACTACTACTATACTGCTACTACTACTACTACTACTACTGCTACTGCTACTACTGCTACTACTATTACTACTACTACCACTACTACTACTGCTACTATTACTACTACCACTACTACTACTAGTACTATTACTACTATCACTACTACTACTATTACTACTACTACAGACTATTACTACTACTGCAACTACTACTACTACTACTACTACTACTGCTACTACTACTTCTGCTACTATTAGTACTGCTGCAACTACTACTACTACTACCACTACTACTACTACAACTACTGATACCACCACTACTACCACCACTACTATTACTACTACCACCACTACTACTACTACCATCACTACTACTACTACTACTACTGCTACTGCAACTACTACTACTACTCCTAGTACTATTACTACTACTACAAACTATTACTACTACTCCAACTACTACTACTACTGCTACTACTACTTCTGCTATTAGTACTGCTACAACTACTACTACTACTACTTCTACTACTACTACTACTACTACTACTACTGCTAGTACTGCTACTGCTACCATTACTATTACTACTACTGCTAGTTCTGCTACTATTCCCGCTACTACTATACTTCTATTACTATTGTTTCTCCTACTGCTACTACTAAGTTTTTCTCTGGCAATACAAGAAGTGCTCCACTGTGTTTTTAAACTCCATTCACCGTCACTAGAATCATTTGTATCAGTTCAGGCCTGAAACTGGTGATCTCTACTAAACTAAAGGTAAAAGGATTACTCAAACATGTGTGAATGAAACAAAATGACGTCTCAGACCTTTAATCACTACGGTGAATACATAAACTGTTTACCACGTGCTGTACCTCTGCTGTGTACATCGTGAGTACACAGGAGAGTACACAAGTTGAAGTATTGTGTATTGATTATTGATTCATCGCAGCAGAATTAAAAATGCATAAACATTTCCGGACGTTTAAGATTCATGTTCCTCCTGAGAGCGTGTCCTGATCCAGAGTTGACGTTGGGACAGGCGTTTTGTCAAAGCTGCTGAATGGAAGTCTGAGCTCTTTGTGAAACGTACGAGCTGTGCTGATAAATATGAAAACACCTTGTCATTTTTTATCATTGTTTACATCCTACAGCTCCAGCAGTGAACACTGTCAGGTGGATAGAAATGGAGAAAAACGACGGGAGTTTTAAATGTCTCCTTTTCATTTTAGATAGTTTCTTTTCTCGCATGTATTATTTATAATGTTAACTGATTATATTTTTAGAGATAGACCAGCTGGCTGAAACATTGGACTGATATTTGGACTTTGTAGTATATCGGCAATTGGCCTTAAATTACCAGCACACACCGATATTTTGTTTTTGTCAAGAAAAAAACACATAAACTTTATTCTAACACGTTGATATGAAGAGATAGCTGCATAAAACATGACTCGCTTACAGGTTTCTGGTAAAAAAAATTTTTTTTAATTTAATTAAAATAATTTTTTTTTAAAAAGGACTGTGGGTGAGTATGTGAGTGTATGATTGTAGTAAATTTAAATTACATACCGTATTTTTCAGACCATAAGTCGCTCCAGAGTATAAGTCGCACCAGCCAAAAAATGCATAATGAAGAAAAAAATATATATATAAGTCATACTGGACTATAAGTCGCATTTTTGGGGGGAAATGTATTATATTTATATTTATATATTAACACAAATTTATATAAAATCAGAGACAAGGAACCGACATTTCATCTTCAAAGGCAAATTATAGTAATAACCAGAGGTGGGACCAAGTCATTGTTTTGCTCAAGTAAGTCTCAAGTAAGTCTCAAGTCTTTGACCTCAAGTCCGAGTCAAGTCCCAAGTCAAATACAGGAAAGTCCAAGTCGAGTGTCGAGTCATTGTCTGCTTTTGAGCTTCAAGTCAATGCAAGTCTTTAAATCAAAATACCAAATATAGCTTAGATTGTTGCAGTTTATATGAATTTTAAACTAAATTGTACTTAAAAATCATAGTAGAGTATTTATATAAGAGAATTAATTTAGTTATTTTTTTCCTTTTTAAATGTCTTAACAAGATCTTAGTGTGAATCATTATCGTCAGAACAGAAAGAATTCAGATTTAAATGTGCTTCTCAATTCTTCTCAAGTCACAGGCCTCAAGTCCAAGTCAAGTCCCAAGTCTTACTCCATTTTTTCAAGTCAACTCTCAAGTCCTAAAAATAGTGACTTAAATCTGACTTGACTCCAAGTCATGACCTGCAAGTCCCCAACTGTAGTAATAACAATAGAAGAGAGAACAACAGACTGTTAACGTCACATATGAACAGTTCTTCAGATAAACTATAACATAAACAACAGAACAGAACAAGTTTAACAAACTCTCCATCTCACTCCAAATCACTAAATCCATTCAATTCTTCATCCTCGGTGTCACTTCTGAGTAACTCGACCTCCGGAGGTAAACAGAGCGTCGCTTCCTCTTCTGTGTCGCTGTCGTCAGACTCAGCATCAGTTCCAGTTAGAATTATTCAGGTCTTTCTGAATCCCGACAGGATGGTTTCGGTGTCACTGAAGTCCAGACTTTGTCCATCCATCCAGTGACTTCAGGAAAGTTTCATGGTGAATCCTCCCGGTGTCACAGGTTTCTCTCTCACTCCAAACTTTCTTTCTGCTGCTCGATTACCTTTTTCAGATGCAGATTTCACGACTTGCAGCTTGTAATCTGTAAAATATGAATTTCTTTTTGGGGGCATATGTGTTTAGTCTTCTCAGTCGTCTTTATAAATTTGTTCAGAAGTAATGGTGCGATCGACTGACATGATACAGACAGAACAGAGGCTCTTTCTGCAGGAGACATGTGCAGTAGAGTGAAGTGACAGTGGTACAGGAGGAACAGGAGCAGCAGATACTCACACACAAGACTAGAACCTCTCCACGCTTCACTGTGATCATTTTAATATCTAAGTCGCACCATGAAAGCCATAAAAAATAAAATAAAAAATTGCAACTTATAGTCTGAAAAATACAGCAATTTGAAGAAAATACTCAAAAATCTACTATTTTTCTGTCCAAAAATATCACCAGAGCTTATGGATTTCTATGAATTTGAAACAATCAGCATCAGCCATAAAAATAAATAAATAAATAAAATAAAATTGATCGATCTCTACATTTTTTTTATTTTTTTTTCCAAGAGCAAATATTAAAGAACATATTTTAAACAGATCATACACTGGTTACAGCTGCTTGTCTCCAAGGACTTAAAGCTCTAAAAACAAGATGTAGAAGTGGAATAGCTCATCTTTAAACATATATATTTTTTGGAGTTTGTTGGTTTCGCGCGTGTTACCTGTACATTAGTGTGCGTGCGTACATGGAGCGGTGGCAGTGTTCCAGGTCTCTTCGTGTGTAATGAGTTGTAGATGTGTACTGTGTGTACTCTCCATCTGCTGCTCTGTGGCTCTTGGCTCCTCTCGACAAAGACCCTGACCGCTCCGTCTCTGGTCACTTTGGGCACACGGACATCTGGGACCCCCCCAACCCAACAGACTGATGCAATTACACTGACATATGGCTACAAAACTCCACTTAGGAACACATCCAAGCACATTTTACAAAACGCTCGTTGTTATTGGAAGAATACTTTACTTTATATCTGTCTATGTGCGGCTTTAAGACAAACACTGTGACGTCAACTATCGCATATATGATGATTGACAGGACATAGTGTTATCTGTTACATAAGGGTGAGTTGTTGTACAGTTGTAGGGAGTATTATCTGTTGCATAAGGGGTGAGTTGTAAAGTTGTAGGGAGTATTATCTGTTGCATAAAGGTGAGTTGTTGTACAGTTGTAGGGAGTATTATCTGTTCCATAAGGGTGAGTTGTTGTACAGTTGTAGGGAGTATTATCTGTTGCATAAGGGTGAGTTGTTGTACAGTTGTAGGGAGTATTATCTGTTGCATAAGGGTGAGTTGTTGTACAGTTGTAGGGAGTATTATCTGTTGCATAAGGTGAGTTGTTGTACAGTTGTAGGGAGTATTATCTGTTACATAAAGGTGAGTTGTTGTACAGTTGTAGGGAGTATTATCTGTTACATAAGGGTGAGTTGTTGTACAGTTGTAGGGAGTATTATCTGTTGCATGAAGGGTGAGCAGTTGTACAGTTGTAGGAGTATTATCTGTTGCATAAGGGTGAGTTGTTGTACAGTTGTAGGGAGTATTATCTGTTCCATAAGGGTGAGTTGTTGTACAGTTGTAGGGAGTATTTGTTACATAAAGGTGAGTTGTTGTACAGTTGTAGGGAGTATTATCTGTTACATAAGGGTGAGTTGTTGTACAGTTGTAGGGAGTATTATCTGTTACATAAGGGTGAGCAGTTGTACAGTTGTAGGGAGTATTATCTGTTCCATAAGGGTGAGTTGTTGTACAGTTGTAGGGAGTATTATCTGTTCCATAAGGGTGAGTTGTTGTACAGTTGTAGGGAGTATTATCTGTTACATAAGGGTGAGTTGTTGTACAGTTGTAGGGAGTATTATCTGTTCCATAAGGGTAAGTTGTTGTACAGTTGTAGGGAGTATTATCTGTTGCATAAGGGTGAGCAGTTGTACAGTTGTAGGAGTATTATCTGTTGCATAAGGGTGAGTTGTTGTACAGTTGTAGGGAGTATTATCTGTTACAGAAAGGAGAGTTATTGTACATTTGTAGGGAGTATTATCTGTCTATCTGACCACATACAGATTTGTGCTGAATTTTGTTCAACAGAAACAACTGAACTAATAATTTGTTTGTTTTTTTCTAGATGTTTTTATTTGTATATTTGTAATTGCTGAAAATAATCAATAAAAAAAAAAAAAAGTTCAAAATAAACCATTAGCTTTTTCTTCAGGTCTTAAACTATAGTAAAAAAAAAAATAAATAAATACTTTTCACTCCAGGTCAAAAATGTAGTGGAGTAGAAAGCAAAAGTAAAAAGTATCCACTAAAATGTACTTCAGTAAAGTACAGATGCCTAAAATGCATACTTATCTACTAGGGATGTAACGATATCCAAATCTTTCAGTAAGTCGATATTATCCCGATATTTTGAAGAGGCTAATTTAATTGTAGGTAGGACACTTTTTTGCTTTTAAAATACCTTGGCAAGATTTTGATGTGAATTATTTCCATCATAATCCCAAGAATTCAAGTCAAAAACACATTTCTTCATGTTTTCTGCGCTGAAATGAATCATGGGATATGTAGTTCCAGATGTTTATAAAGTGTTGCTACTATAAAACCATGCATTTAAGCAAAGGAACTTGTAATTTGATAATTGTGCGTGTGTGTATCAGATGTAAAATTATGTTGCCATTCTGACGACTACTCAGAGCATCACATTTTTTGCATTATATAAACCAAGTGGACCACGCCTCTAAACCAGAACTGAAACCAAGACTAAACCAGGTCTAAACCAGGTCTAAAATCAGAACTAAACCAGATTTAAAACCAGGTCTAAGCCAGGACTAACATCAGGACTAAAACCAGGTCTAAACCAGAACTAAACCAGGTCTAAACCAGGACTAAAATTATGACTAAAACCAGGACTTAACCAGGATTTAACCAGGACTAAACCAGAACTAAACCAGGACTAAACCAGGTCTAAAACCAGGACTAACATCAGAACTAAAACCAGGTCTAAACCAGGTCTAAACCAAAACTAAACCAGGACTAAAATCAGGACTAAAACCAGGACTAAACCAGGACTAAAATCAGGACTAAAATCAGGTCTAAACCAGGTCTAAACCAGGAACTAAAATCTAAACAGGTCTAAACCAGGACTAAACCAGGTCTAAAACTAAACAGGTCTAAACCAGGTCTAAAACCAGGACTAAACTAAACCAGGACTAAACCAGGACTAAACCAGGTCTAAACCAGGACTAAACTAAACCAGGTCTAAACCAGGTCTAAACCAGGTCTAAACTAAACCAGGTCTAAACCAGGTCTAAACCAGGTAAACCAGTAAACCAGTCTAAACCAGGTCTAAACCAGGTCTAACCAGGACTAAACCAGGTCTAAACCAGGTCTAAACCAGGTCTAAACCAGGTCTAAACCATGCATATTCTAAGGGGAGGCTCACATTCACCCAATCTGAAAAACCCTGAACCAAATGATTGTCGTGACAGCCTACGGTCCACCCCTGGAGACGAGCGGGTGTCCGACCCTGCACCCGAGACGTTGTACAGTCACAGGGTTAAGATTTGGCCTGCGGGAAATAAACGCAAGACGACGTAATGTCCCCATAAGTCGTGAGCGCGGTGTGTGTATGTGTGTGTGAGTGTACTTTAAATGCACGTAAGCAGATGGGGCACCACCTGAGCTCTGCCGATAAGTCTGTCAGGCGGAAACAGAAAGAAAAGTGCCATCCGGAGACGCTCTTGCTGAGTTTGTCAATCTGGGGACTGTGAACTGACTGCATATGGGCTGCTACGTGTGTGTGTGTGCGTTTGTGTGTGTCGTAGTTCTTATTGAAGCTCCTAAACCCAAATTAATTCAGTCATTTCTGAGCATAAAGTGATTTTCTTTTCAGCAGGATTATAATTAAAGACGGGGTATTATGCGAAATCAGCCTTTCTGGAGCTTTCTGTACAATGTTATAATGTTCTCTTTTCAAACACATGCCTGCAGAGCTTTTCTATTTCATCCACGCATGTTTAGCACGTACACGGATATGAGTGGATTTCAGATTCACAGTGTGGAGAGGTCATACTCACATACTACTTGAACATGAAGTATCCAAAAGGTGAATTCACAAATGTTGAATCTGCTCACTTCTGTTACTGATTAGACCCAATATCTCACTGTAGTACAACACGAATCTGCAGTTTAACCACATTCATTTGAGCTACTTCATCTTTATGAAATAATACTGGACTATGGGTGGTTTTCTGAAGACATCACTTACATTCTATAGGCAGTGTTGGGAAGGTGACTTTTAAAATGTATTCCCCTACAGATTACAGATTACATACCTCAAAATGTAGTTTGTAACGGAATCCATTAAATTACTTAAAGTGAGTAACGTAATCGGAATACTTTGGATTATTTGATTTGCTGTAGAGAAGCAAAGACGAGGAAATTTTGTCTGCTAAAAGATAATGAAAAGCCCGAGTCTTTACTTAACCGTATTAAAAATATTATTGATAGAAAAGGAGGAGGTATAGTCCGCGCAGCATGGTTTAGTCCTGTTAAATCCTGGTTTAGTCCTGGTTTAGTCCTGTTAAATCCTGGTTTAGTCCTGGTTTAGTCCTGTTAAATCCTGGTTTAGTCCTGGTTTAGTCCTGTTAAATCCTAGTTTAGTCCTGGTTTAGTCCTGTTAAATCCTGGTTTAGTCCTGGTTTAGTCCTGTTAAATCCTGGTTTAGTCCTGGTTTAGTCCTGTTAAATCCTGTTTTAGACATGGTTTAGTCCTGTTAATTCCTGGTTTAGTCCGGGTTTTAGTCCTGGTTTAGTCCGGTTTTTAGTCCTGATTTAGTCCTGTTAAATCCTGTTTTAGACCTGTTTTAGTTCTGGTTTAGTCCTGTTAAATCATGGTTTAGTCCTGGTTTAGTCCTGATTTAGTCCTGTTAAATCCTGTTTTAGACCTGTTTTAGTTCTGGTTTAGTCCTGTTAAATCCTGGTTTAGTCCTGGTTTAGTCCTGTTAAATCCTGTTTTAGACATGGTTTAGTCCTGTTAATTCCTGGTTTAGTCCGGGTTTTAGTCCTGGTTTAGTCCGGTTTTTAGTCCTGATTTAGTCCTGTTAAATCCTGTTTTAGACCTGTTTTAGTTCTGGTTTAGTCCTGGTTTAGTCCTGTTAAATCATGGTTTAGTCCTGGTTTAGTCCTGGTTTAGACCTGGGTTTAGACCTGGGTTTAGTCCTGGTTTAGTCCTGTTAAATCATGGTTTAGTCCTGGTTTAGTCCTGGTTTAGTCCTGGTTTAGTCCTGGTTTAGTCCTGGTTTAGTATCCGGCAATGAGTGGAATTATCGAGGAGAAAAAAAAACAAAAAAATATATATATATAAAACCCCAAATGTGAAAATAGGAAAATACCTCTGTGTAATCCATTTATTTCAACAAAGTAACTGTAATCCAATTACCACTCACTGAAACAGTAACTGTAATTTGTTCTCTCATTACGTAACTCCGGTACATGTAATCTGTTACTCCCCAACACTGTATATAGTTCAATATTAATGAACACAGATGGGGGCAGCTAAAACTAATATTGTTAAAATGCTAAATGATGTGTAATACAGTGAGTTCTTGGGTTTAATCAGTAATAGAAAACACCAGGTTCAACATTTGTGAGTTTACCTTTTGGATATTTCTTGGTAAAGTACAATGTGATCAACAGGGAAATCTGGACCTTGCCCCCGTCTAAGAGTCTGACATCATCAAATCATAGAATCTGAAAACGACCAATAAGGACCTGGCTCCCTAATGGAGACAAATATCAGGTCTCCATGATGTAAACCTCTTCTTCTTAGATAAATGACAAGATTTAACATTCACATATGGTTAAGATTTAGGTTTAAAGTGAATTAATTAATTAGACAGTAGATTTATATAGATTTATATTCCAAAGAGCAGTATTCATTCTCTCCACACTGGTGATGTTAAGTTAAAATTGTAGCCACAGCTGCTCTGGGACACACTGATAGAAGTGAGACTGCCAATCTGCACCATCAAGACCACCACCAACACACACACACACACACACACACACACACACACACACACACACACACACACACACACACACACACACACACACACACACACACACACACACACACACACACCACTACAGGTGGCCCAGAGGTCTCCCATCCAAGTACTGATCAGGCTCTTTAGCTTCTGAGATCTGACCAGATCAGGCTTTAATGAGGAGGTTTGTCCTGTGGCCAAATTGGCAGAATAGTGTCTATAGTTCTGCTGAATACTATTGTACACAACTCAAATTCACAGAGGGCCAAAATTAAAAACTACTACTAAAACTGGGAGTAAGTCGTGAGCCAAACTAAATATTTATTTCAACATCTGCATGTTTTCTCTTCTTTTGAGATATGTAATATTAAGCCTTTTCTTATTAAAATAAATGTTTAATAATAGTTTTGCTTAAACATTGAATCCAGAACAAGCAGAATATAAACTAATAACAACAGTTTAAATAAATAATGTTGCTATAGTGTATCTGTAGCCGGAGGGTCAGCTCTAATACATATTTGATATGATCTCATGGGCCAAATATAATTATATCGTTCCAAATTTGGCCCCCGGGCCTGAGACATGTCTGCTCTATAGTATTCTATAGAATAGTGTCTAGTAGTGTCTAAGCACCGGGCCTTGGGGGGCAGAGCCTTTGCCATGGCTCCATGTCTTTCCCGCTCTCTGGAACTCTGTCCTCCTTCACATGAGAAACTCGGACTCACTGAACACCTTCAAAAACCTACGTCAGAGCCCACAGCCTCCACACATGACCACTCCTCATGATTGCTCTGTCTGTCCTGTCCTTGTTTTAGTGTTACTTTATTGTGAAGCATCTTTGTGTCATCTTGAAAAGCAGCTGATGTATTATTATTGTTATAGTTGTTTGAGGTCAGGATTTACACTTGTCTGTCCACTGTTGATAAACCCACACCCATGTTACATATATGATTAAAATACACACATCTGTTTTGCTCTAATCGTTCCATCTGTATGAACTGATAAAATGATCAGAATTGCATGATGATGATAAACTGTCTGTTAATGACTAGATTGGCGTTATGTTTGGGGACAGTTCAGGGACAATGGACTAATCCTCTGTAAATAAAAACAAACATACGATTATGAAAATGACTTTATAATCTGGAAAGTCAAAACTCAAACATGCCTTTTACAACATTTTATATCATTTTATTAGATCCTCAGAGCTAGGCTGAAAACTGAAATCTGAATATTAATGGTGTATGAAGCCGGTGCTAAGACAGAGAAGCATAAACATTTTATTTTAGCTCAACAAAAAGGCGGCATTTTAATTAGCTGTTGCTTCATTAGTTCGACGCGCAGAAAAAGTTGCAGTTGAAAAGACACCAGCAGATGGCACTTCCATTGCTTTTAATTGTCATGTTTTTCCCACTCTCTCTCTGAGCTGGGTCCTGCTGTGCTGCTATGGCGATGTCTGCATTAGCATTTTTATAGACGCTCTGATCAGATCCGTCACTGTGACAGGGTCTGGGGGTGTACGGAAAACACCAGCGAAAACACAGAATGACCAAGGACCCTTTATTTTTATCACGCTACAGAAATATTATACAAGCAGCTCCTATGGTAGACCTCTGTGAGCTGTCTGAGTCTAATTATGAAACTTTTTATCCTCCTAGAATCAGGAAGTGTGCTGTTAGCGTGATAACTGTTGTTGAAAGTTGTGAAAAGCACTCAGAAACTCATCATTGTTACAAGTTAGGTCTGTGGAGAGACGAGTCCTCTCACCACAAAGGTGCATGTTTTTTGATGTGTTTAAATGTTTCCTGTGTAATGAAATAATGTAATGTAATCTTTATATTTTAGTGTATTTTTATCTGAAATGTTGCAAGATGCAGTACACCAGGTTGTGTCTTGGTGAAACTATAAAAGGCTACAAGAATCTGATAATGAAACAAAATACAAGTCCCAAACAGTTTCAGTTTTTGATGAAAAAAAAAAAAAAACTACATCGTGAATGTCCAGCTTTCCATCTGTGCTTCTTGGCAAAAAGTGACCAAAACCTGGACCTGTTTATTTACTTCAGGTGCATTTATCATTGCCTCTATCTCCGGTCCATATATATTTATTAAATAATAATATAATAATCCTCTTACACTTTTTCTTTAAACGATGCCTGTAATGTCATTTACATTGTCATGTCTTCTGTCTGAATGCTCGGTCTGTTTCTGTGGATAATTACTTGGTGTCTTTATATAATTGTTAACTCTTCTGTAACTATAGTATCTTGTTATGCTGGTAAATTGTCTGTATTAATGTTATGAGCTACATCCTCTTCTCTGAACACTTAAAGTCATGTGTGAGTCCTGTTGGAGCTTTAGTGCAGATCTATTAGCTGTTAATTGGCTAATTATAATTGCACAAGGAGGAATGAGCAGAACCTGTGAAGCTGCAGATTCTGGTATTATTCCTGAGTAAAGGTTTTCTTCTGCATTTGATTTTATTTGTGTTTGTTCAGTTCTCAGCCAAAGAGGAGCAGGAGAGGAGGACAGAGGCCTGGGTCAGGTCTGTGTTTGATTGACAGCTCAGGGCTGTGACAGAGAGAGGAGACTCATGTCTCTCGGGTTTGGAGCGGCTTTCTGGGCAGCAGTGGCCGCAGGAGCTTTGTTTTCATTCAGAAATATCAGAAATATCACTCTCTTAGACTTGCAAATTTCATTGACTTTACAAAAATCACTGGTTTGTTTTTCAGTTACAGAAGGATTAGCTCGGCCTTTTTTACATAACGACCGTCCACACACAGTTCACCTGTACAACACACAGACGTCACTACACGGACATTCACTCTGTTCACACTAAACTAACTCTGACCATGAGCTCCATCACAGTGTCTCAGTGTGTGTGAGGTCACAGGACTTAAAGATCTCTATTTATGTGACGTCCAACAATTTTATTAGACCAAGTGAAATCGTGCAGTGGACCCCAGACTTAGCAGGAAGTTTGATATCTGCTCTAATGAAGGCATCACCTTCAGTCGACTCAGTTCAGTGCTTCTATAAACCTGTGAAATGTCTTGAAAATCACATGATTCAGTGAGTAAATCCATACGTTAGTGGGTTTTTCATGTGTCTCGCTCTGGGCACATTTACACTCAGAGGCGTGTGCAGCACCAGGGCAAACTGTGAACTGAGCCAGCCCAGTGGAATCACACACAAATGAGCTGTAATGACACAGACACAGGGGGCCCCTCTCTCTGTACTCATGTACTCATGTACTTTATCTCTCCCTCTGTACTCATGTACTCTCTCTCCCCGTGCAGTCTCTCTGTCTCTGTATATACAGTCTATGGTATTAAGTTGCATGCATTCCTACATTTGCATTTTACAGAGATCTGACTTGTAACTTGACATGAATTTCTCCTCTGTTTAATGCCATACTATGGAACATTCCAAGCAAACCCATATCATTTTAATGTCGAGGAGATGCGTGGTCCATTCAGGAAAATATGTCTTTTCTTCAGCCGCGGGGATAAACTGTACATGACGGTGCTGCTGGACCGACCTTATATAAAACACTTAAAAATCTGATCACAACTGAGGCTGAGGTGGAGCGTGTTTGAAATCCCCAAATGACTCTGTGAATGTTTAGCTTGTAATGAGAGCAGTACAAGTGTAGCGGAGGGGAAAATATATGTTTACACGTGCAGCTAATGTGGACTGTACACTTATGGTCATTATGCACATTTTAGCCAAGATCCACAAGGGACAAATGAAAACTACACCGTCTACTCAAGCTCAACACAAACATTTACACTTATTTCTTTTTTAAGGTCCTGTATTACACCAAATGGACTCTTGTGAGCTTTAAGTCAAGTTAGAATGCAGTTCCCTCGTCAAAAACAGAACGGTTTCATTCACACATGTTTGCATGACCCTTTTTTGTCTACATCTTCAAAGCTCAAAATACACTGTTAAACCTTGTGATGTCATGAAGCGATAGTTTCCAAGTTAACAGCTACACTTTACCTTTAGTTCAGTAGAGATTGGCAATTCACGGGCTGAAAACATATATCGTAAATTCCGGACAATAAGCTGCTACTTTTTTCTCACACTTTGAACCCTGCGGCTAAGATATAGATGGATTCTTTGTTCTTTGTTCATATATACAGTCTATGGATACATGCAGCCTGAGTGCAGAAAACGCCACTGTCTGTGCGGGAAACACATGGAACTAGGGTTAACATGAAGTTGCTACACTAGCTCGCAATATTGTCCTGTGATCAAATAAGTTCTGATGCTAAATAAACATTAGTGAGGAGGATACGTCTTACCCGTGTGTGTAAATAATGAGAAGAATCGTCTCAAACTTCAGTAGTTGAACATCCACTCACACCTGATTGACAGAACTAACCCCGCCCCTGAGAGAGTCTGAAATCTGCTGAGATCCTCCAAAACACTGACACATGCCAATAAAGCAAAATCCCGATCCCTCCCTCAACCTTGGTTATGAATTTAAAAAGTTAACGCCAAAGCGAAAGGTACCAGCTGTTCACCAAGAAACACCTTCCACTGCAAAGAGACCAAGACGTGATGTTGCTGTAAAACCACAAGAACAAGAAAGTGCAGCTCAGTTTGTTTGTCTTCTGTACCTCTCGCTTAACAAATGGGATCCCGCTTTGATGACTCTCCACATACAAAATGTTTGCTGCAAACTTGGGATGATTTAGAGCAGAGGTGCTCAATACGTCGATCGTGATCTACCAGTCGATCGCCAAGGTCGTGTGGGTAGATCATCGTGTCTCGTCTTGGACTCGATCGCGTTTGGACTCGGTCTTGTCTCTCACTCGAGGTCTGACACTCAACAAGGTGTGATCATATTTCATTCCGGCCGCTGCTGTTGGTAATAAACTTGTAGCGGGTGCAGGAGCGTGTGGGGCGTCTCAGTGCAGCCTGTGCGCTCATTTGAAACCCGCGGAGACTCTACGGCACATCACAAACACACACGCTCCCTATGCACGGCTCGTCTGCAACAGCGTGTGCCCTCGTGTACCAGCGTGCATCACAGGGCAGGTTCAACTTCCTAAACATCCTACCTGTCCATCTGCCTCACGTCAGCACGCCGCCCCTCGCCTTTTCACGCTCTCGCTCCTTCCTGCGTACAGCGAACACAAGCCCCTCCCACAGTGCGGCTGATTAGAAGAGCAAGACCAAACGTGAAGCAAAAACCAGTCTAAATTTGTGTTCCAGTGTTGGCACAAAGCAGGTCTACAGCATAGAGCGGATCTACAGAACAGACCTACTGCCACATTTGGCTGAAGTTTGTCTAACAAAAGTGCACAAATGCATCTGTGTTTGTCACGATGTGCGTTTGGTTTGGTAAATGTGCAGAGGCTGGTAAATATCACTGCAAAACCAGAAAAGAATGCAACTCCAGTTTGGAACTTTAAAAAACAGGTTTAAAAATCTTCCTTCACTTTTTTCACAGTTTTGTGTAAAGTGCCAGAGGAAGTTCTCTTAAAGAAGAGGTTCTCAAACTGTGGGTGAGGGTCCAAAAAAGGGGCACAGAGTGTTTCAGTGCAGTTTATTTGGCTTTGTATTAGGTAGATCATTTTAACTTGGTCATTTTGTAAGTAGCTCACATGCTGAAAAAGTGTGAACACCCCTGGTTTAGACAGTCAAAGGTTTCCTTTTTTGTTCTTCCCGTGGATCAATACTGCCCATCGCCTTCACCTTTCACTATTTTTCAATTCCGTTGAGCAACAAATTGGATGTTGATAGTTCCTAAATCCTATTCTCTAGGTTCATACTCTTGTGTCCTTGGGCAAGACACTTTAAAATATCGTACTCCGGTCTTTCCCCGGTTATAATAATGTAGTTTCTTCTTCACAAACAGACCTGGAGTTGTGTTTTCCCTCTGGACAAAGCAGAACTGTGAGCGTGACCTTTAGGGGAGGGCCACTTGGAAACCCATTATATTTGGTTCCTTGGATTTTAGTCTGATTATCTCCTGCGCTGTGTAATTATTCTCCTGTTTCTCTTTATCCAGAGCAGCGTGGCGTGAGATTGGGGCAGCTCACCCCCAAAACGGGGGAAAAAAAAAAATGGGAGCGGAAGAGGGCTGGAAGTGTCTTAATCTCTTCAGCAAATCATTAGTATTTTGCGATTTGCTGGCGCTTCAAATCAAGCAGAGGTGAAACAGAGGAGAGCGGCGTGTAAAGTGGGGCTGCTGTCGATTAAAGGAAGCCGTGTCCTGCAGATGGATGACGCAACTAAAAAGCGACAACAACTAGCATGCTAACACGTGCTTCCTGGTTTTATCGGACAATAAAATACTTTTTAATTGCACTGCGTAACATTTTCAGTGGAGGATCTGTCATGCGCTACCTGCTTGTCTCCATGGAAATGTTGTTGCTTTGTTTAGAACCAGATCTTTGTCATTTTTTGATCTAACAACATGAAAATTGGCACTGCACACCCCCGTACCATCAGGATGACACCCTCCGAATTTGAGATCGGTTGGATGAGTGGTTGGAGAGTTATGCGTGGAACAGGCAAACACAGAAGGACAGTGTTGGGGAGTAACAGATTACATGTACCGGCCTTACGTAATCAGAGTACAAATTATGAGTAACTGTATTAAGTTACAGTTACAGTTTCAGTGAGTGGTAATTGGATTACAGTTACTTTGTTGAAATAAATGGATTAAAGGGCGGGATTTTCTTGTTTTCACATTTTGGGCTATATTCCTTTTTAAATTTTTATTTTTATTTTTTGGTAATTCCACTCATTGCCGGACACGAAACCAGGACTAAATCAGGATTGAACAAGGACTGAACCCAGGTCTAAACCAGGACTAACATCAGAACTAAAACCAGGTCTAAACCAAGACTAAAACAGGGTGCAAAACAGGTCTAAAACCAGATCTAAACCAGGTCTAAACCAGAACTAAAACCAGGGCTAAAACCAAGGCTAAAACCAGGTCTAAACCAGGTCTAAACCAGGTATAAACCAGGACTAAAACAGGTCTAAAACCAGGTCTAAACCAGGTCTAAACCAGGTATAAACCAGGACTAAAACCAGGACTAAAACCAGGTCTAAAACCAGGACTAAAACCAGGTCTAAAACCAGGTCTAAACCAGGTCTAAACCAGGTCTAAACCAGGTCTAAACTAGATCTAAACCAGGTCTAAAACAGGATTTAACAGGACTAAATCATGCTTCATGGACCGTGTCTCCTCTTCTTCTATCAATAATATTTTTAATATGGTTAAGTAAAGTCTGAGCTTTTTATTTTCTTTAAGCAGACAAAACATCTTATGTGAAGATTTCCGAGTCTTTGCTACTCTCCAGGATATCAAGTAATCCAAAGTATTCAGATTACGTTACTCACTTTAAGTAATTTAATGGATTACGTTACAAACTACATTTTGGGCTATGTAATCTGTAATCTGTAGGGGAATACATTTTAAAAGTCACCTTCCCAACACTGCAGAAGGAATTACTGTATTTTTGAGCAATAGAAACACCTGTAATGAATCATTTGTAGACATGTATGTTAAAAGTCATACCATGGAACATTCCAGGCAAGGCAATAACATCTACCTCCACAAAGTTGGAGTGTTATTTTTAGGCATTTTTACATTTTGAAAAGCTGGATGATGTCATCGGTTGAAAATAAAACTGCTAAGATCTTAAGAACCATAAAAGCACAGACAAAAGTTCTTGCAGCACAAACGAAGCACAAAGGAGTGACATAATTGTGGCCGTTTTAGAGCATTTTTAAGATTCCTGACGAACTGTCTGACCCCAATTTGACCTATAAAAGAATCATTAATATCTCAAAAACCAAAGCAGCACAAACAAAACATTTTGCAGCTCAAACAAAGCACAAACGATTGACATATTTTGGTCGTTTTAAAGCATTTTGAAGCTTCCTGGGGGCTGGCTGAACCTAATTTGATCTATAAAAGAATTGTTAATATCTCCAAAATTAAAGCAGCACAAATGAAACTTTTTGCAGCACAAACGAAACACAAACGATAGACGTAGTTTTTGTGTAGGTTTGCGTTTGACGGGTGGGCAACTTCACACAGGTATAACAAAGTTGCGCAGTGCACCTTTAGGTCGATTTTTTCAGGTGAGTATTTTTTTTTTGACAAAATCGGTTACTCAGCTAATACACAAATTGATCGAAAAACTGGTAGAAAAGTGAACATGTTTTGTTCACCTGAGAACTGGAGTGTGAGTTTTTGAGTTTTGAGATCGCGCTCACAATTTGAATTCCTGTGGTGTGCAGACAGTTGCTAGACTGGCGCCACCTAGTGCCTTCGCTCAATTTCATTTCTCTCCAGCAACTAGGTCAGGAATCAAAATACACTGGACAGTTCACAAAAACCCCAGGAAGTGTGAGTTCGGGCACCAGCAAATCAGCGAAGAGTCATATATTCTGTGTTGTCAACGATTCCCGAGATCGAGGATTTAAAGCCGGAACAAAGAGAATGTTTGGTGAATTTCATCAAGGGGAAAGACGTTATTGTCCTTCTTCCTATGAGATTTGGGAAAACGCTAAATATACCAGTTAGCCCTGTTAGCAGCGCATTACATACATCACGACCAAATAGCAGTGATTTTAAATGATAAAAATTACCTACTGTCGAGCGAATGAATTCTAATGCTGTGAGGTCAGATGGTTTCTACGAAGTGAAACCGGCTGATGAATCAGGCTATGCAGACAGATCCCGCTGCAGTCTTTGCGAAATCTCATCAGACTTTCCTCGTGTCTGTGGCGTGCGCTTTTTGCCGCACAGAAAAATCCTGTAGTGTGTAGCGGCTTTAAGACATGTGGTTAAATATGCTGTTTTGTACAAATGCAATGCTCTGATTCTGTTTTTAAAAATATGTTTATAATAACCAGACGCATGCATGTTCGGCGTGTCTCTGTCCGTCTGCCCTGAGGCGTCTGTGGCTCCAGTTGCTTCTTATCAGAGAGAGTTAGGAGGGGATCGATAACAGGCGTGATTGTAAAGCTTTGTGGAAGCGTTGTAGCCTGACTGTAAAACTGAAGTGTCTGTGAGCAGATTAGACAGGCACCGCTGCTCTGTCTGACTCTGCGCTTTTATTTGTGCGAGTTGTTTACAGTGAAGTTTTAAAGGTCATATTTCCTGCTGTTTGAGACGCAGACGGCTCCTGACTCGTGTGTGCAGTCAGAGGAGCTCATAAATCACACTGAGCACATACACAACATGCTTTAAACATGTCACATGTCTTTTAAAGGGGCATTGTGTAGCTTTTCTGCTGGAGGGTCTATAAAATTTCTTTCCCAATGGAGATGTTATCGTTTGGTCTGGAATCTTTCACAGTATGCCATTAAACCTTTCTATCTTCATGGAGACCAAACCTCGTGGAGATGTTTTTCTAGGTATTTTTGAACTGTAAAACCACCTGTAATTGAACAAATGTAATGTAGAGCTCTTTAATGTTATACTGTGGAACATTCCAGGCAGTGCAATGACAAATCCATAGAAACAAGCAGATGATGGACCCTCCACCAGAAAAGCTACACAGTACACCTTTAAAACAAATGTGGTTTGCTTGAAATGTTCTACAACATGACAAAGTTATAGGTAGGTTTTTTTTTTAGGTAAAATACAGAAAAGCTGCTTAAAAATTACCAAAACACAAAGAAAATGTGACGATACTGACTCATGTTCGTCATGAATGGACCAAGTGTTGAAAAACTGTCCTTAATTCCACACTCGTTTCACAGTTTTACAAACCGGAAGTGTCAGTTTTTTTTATTTTGCGTCACGTCATCAGGGAAAGTTGATGACAGCTGCAGAGTATCAGAAACGTCTCATTGAGTGCATATACATGCACATGTATGCACATGCACCCGGTTATGATCCATATCCTGGTTCTGTCAGTATTCAGGATACTGTGTTTACATGTGCAAACCAGGACACTCATATCCCCGTACACATGATCAAATGGAGTATCCCAGTTTCTTGACATAATCTTACAAATGCTCAAGTGCAAAAATTAAATTAAATCAATTTAATAAACCAGGAAAAATATAAACCATGAGCTCCTTTAGCATAAGAAGCTCGGGAGGTTTAACCAGCTGTAAGGAGCTGTTAGATCTCCCACAATTCACTGCACACATCAAACCCAACAGATTCTTCATTAAAATCTTCTGCATAAATAAACTCAACTTTACAACATATAAACCATAAACACTATAGATCCACATCAGCCCGTTTTATCAGATAATTCAGCTCAGATCACATTTGTTTACGTTTTACAGAAACGAAACTTAAGACCACATGGCTAATTAGCATAAACTGTTAGCTCCTATAAAAACAACTCGCTCCTTGGGCCACTGATGTGGTTCAGCTTCTTTCGGACTAAATGACGTGACTCAGTGGATTATGTGTGCTTTTTTTGTGATAGAAGAGGTGCTAATGATGGTGAGTCTGTTCTGTGTGTATATCGTATAGGAGATAGTTCATGTTATAACTTTTCAGAGATCATACATGTGCAGGTCGTACAAGTGCAGATTGTACATGTGCAGATTTAGCGCAACTCTTTACTCTACAGTCATTTCACTCATGTATGATCACTTTATTTATGTTGGTCACTTTATTTATGTCGCTACTGTTGTGGTGAAAAGACTGGAAAGTGTCTTTTGGACCCATGCGCACTCAACTTTATGTTACTGCGTTTACATGCCACAGTATCCCGGTTACTATCGGAATATAACAGCTACAGTATCCTGGTTTCTAATAACCGGGATACAGAAACCGGGATACTGATGTGCATGTATATACACTCATGGAAACAAAGAGGAGCATTTTGTTTCTATAATTGCCAAAGAAGAACACTTCACTTTTAAAAACACGATCTTAGCGCTGCCAGACGATTTTTATTAGGAATGCCTCTCGATGTAAAGGCGCATTCGTGGACGTCTTCTGCCAAACGACTGGAACGTGTGTATGGAAAATTCAATCTAATTTGCTTTGCTGTTAGCGTTTAGCATAAGTCCACGTTAGTGACGGCTGCAAAAACTACATTACACAACAACAAGCCGGAGAAGACAAAAGCAGGTTTTAATTGGCCCTGTTTTCATACACTCTAAACGCATTATTCACCGTCAGGCGTCTCGAATGTGGATATTGTTTCAGGAAAGATACCATAGTATAGGGTTTTTAATGTGATTTTTCAACACGGGCTGAGACATAAATTGCATTATACTCACCTCAATTGTTCCAAGCCCCCAGCAGGAATCTTATAGACTCTTCTTAACACCAGAATTATGAGGGTCCCTAAATCAATTATAGCTAAGTGAGGAAATCTGCGCTGATGGAACTGGAGAAGACTTTTTGGACACTTGGGGAGAGAAGACACGCTCCAAAATGAGAGCTGGAGTTCAACTTTTACTGAAAGAACTCAACTTTGGAAGGTTCATTCAGCTTCATTCATTAAACATTCTTTAGTTTAGTTTAATTTATTGTACTTATTTAGTGTCACGCACCATTTATGGTATTTTCTGGGCTATTAGACGTGCTCTTAAGCCTCTAACCTAGTGCTGGGCGAATGGAGCCTCGTGAAGCATTGACATCCTCAGTCGCAATATTGTCTCAAATGGTTCGATGTGTCTGAGGTCTCGGAGAAACACTGACCTCTAGTGGACAAATTTAACCATTGGCACGCAGGTGTCTCAGCATCGATGAAGTATTGTTAGTGTAAGACAATACTTGTGTGCAGAGCGACACCGTACCAACAACAACAATAATGATGATGATTTAAAATAATATGTAAAGAGCAACATAAATAACAGCTGTAAATAAGAAAAGAGGTGTTACCTTGTTAGGTGGAATTAGATCAAAGTGACCCCAAACCATGGATCGCTTTTTTCCACTTGTAGATGCCATCGAAAATGAAACAAATGCCAAAAGTCGCCAAAAGTCACCACTAACGTCACACAATACTCCTCACTACCCAACATTTTAAAGAAATATTGGTGCATCTTTTATACTGTAGCAGTTTAGCGCTTGTCAAACCACAGAAGTGCGCTGAACACTCTGAACCAATCACAGAGCGGAACATTCGCCGAGCCAATGAAACGCTTCGATACACTGAAGCGATTGACACGCAGAGTGAAGCAGTAGGGGGAGGGACCCACACTTCCACACTTTGGTCACGTGAGCGGCTGCTGCGAGACGAGCTCCGAGGCAGTGCTTCAGAGTGATTTGTTTCAGAAAGAACGAGACGTGCTCCGGAGCTCCGTCTCATTTGACCATCACTACTCTAACCCCATCAAAAAACGACCGTGCGCCCCACAATCCAGAGCGCCCTATACACGAATCCACTCGGGTGTCCCAGCACGACTTTAGTAAACTACAAAGCCGCACCACCCACAGCACACGCAAACACACACGGAGCAGACAACGGACCGCGCGGCGAAAAACACCCACAGCCACACTCATCACTCCACGCCGACGAGGAACTGAACGGAGGAACGAACCGAAAAAGCGAGTGCAACGTGCCACTTCTAGACACAACTGAACAACTGAGTCACTGCGAACACGCCGACAATCCGTTGGTCCCAGACAGCACCCTCCCTACACGCCACAACTGAACAAAGCCCAGAGTCACCGTGAACGCACCAAACAAACAAAACCACTCACCCATCACACTGTTGTGTTTCGTTTAAAGTCCAGTGCGGTTTATTTGTGAAAAAAGTTCGAAAATAGACCATTTAATGACAGTGTGTCTTATAATCCAGAGCGCCTAATAGCCGGGAAAATACAGTAATTGGTGCCCAGCGAGCATGGGCTTATAAAACACATAAAACAATAAGCAGACAGATCACACATCAAACATAAAGTGTCCTCTTACGGAGGTCCCAGACTTTCAACACAAACTGAGCCAACATGAAAACATTACATTTAAACAAATACTTCAGTCTCTCTTCATCAGACATAGCAAACCAACAGTAAGACACATTAGACAACAACTGACAGAGCAGGTGAACACATTTAAACTGTAAGTCCTTCTTATGAACATTTTTGGCATTTTTCTTAAGTGAAAAGATTCTTCACTAACTTCACTCATAAGAACAAAAATTCTACTGTTTTAGAATATTATTACTCTGATAACGGAACAAAAAAAATTCTAATTCCTCCATGATTGTAAGTTATATATTTTCTTAAATGATTTCTTATTAATGTATTATTACTATGTGATCCAGTAATATTTATGAGGCATTTTTCTCCAGGCAGCAGTGAGCCTCAGTCTGTCCCAGTCCCAGTGCCTCTATGTGGGCCACTGTCACAGCCCTGAGCCTGGTCACCACTCTGGACTCACCTCCCCCATTACCCCACTGACCTCCCATGACCAGAGCGCACTCTTATGCACCCCCACCCCAGAACCTCTCCCTCGCTATTTACCGCAGGTCCACAATCGTTGAAAGTGCGATAAAAATGATTAAAGCGGCCGCTTATTTCAAAAAGTTTCTGAGATAATCTTCCTCCCTAAGTGTGTTCATGTGAGTTTGTGAGTTTGGTCGTAGTCTGTAGACGTTCCACCTGATGTCCTCATCACTCTCTCCTCGCACTTTCACGTGTCATAGTAGCAAACCCATGTTGGCCATATTTGGACGTTCAAAGGGCGTTTCTAACCAAACACATATTCATTTTCTATGTTAATGAAATGTAAATTAGGTGGCAAATTAGGGCATGAGGTGTTCTGAGTGTTGGTGAATTTGGCGCAACTGTCACTTAAGAAGGAATTCAGCTGCTTAAGAACACTGTGAATCTGATAGAGTTTTCTCAACATTTTCTTAAAGTGAAAGTTACGAAAATTTTTAAAGAAAAGATTCATGAATGAAACCTAATGACTTTAAAGGTCCTATATTACACAAAACTGACTCTTGTGAGCTTTTAATCATGTTTGAATGGTGTCCTCTCATCTGAAACAGAGTTGTGTTTTGTTTCATTCACACATGTTTGAGTAACTGTTTAGTACTTGTCTTTATACTTCTCCAAAGCTAAAAATACTCTGTTGTGATGTCATGAAGTGTTAGTTTTCAAGTGAACAGCTCCATTTATCTTTCATCCAGTAGAAATTAGCAAGGTCAAAAAGGTTCCAGGTCTGAAATGAGCCAAATGATGATAGTGAAGGTGTTTGGAGTTTAGAAACACAGTGGAGCACTTCCTGTATTACGACATGACATGACATTTTCAGTGTGAAAGTAGAACTTGGCCTAAATGTGCAGGGTGTGTGTGTGTGTGTGTTAAACATGTGTGAATGAAACAAACCCAGAGTCCAGGTCTGTTTTAGATGAGGAAACTACATTATAACATAGATGAAAAAATAGCGTAACATGAGCCTTTTAAAAGTTTTTAATTGGAAATGAACTTGGTAGGAATTTCCTGATATGTTTGATCACGGCCTAAAACCATTTTGGAAAAGTAGATAATATTAATAAGCTGATAAGACGATAGTGTTAAAAGTTCCCGTCGTCTTAAGTGTGTGTCTGCATACAGGATGTGGGAAAGGGTCATTTCTGACACATTATTGAGCTAGAAAGAGAAAGTGTTTTTAATGCCTTAACTCTTTCCCCCATGAAGACGACATTTGACGACCCCCCCCCTTAATGACGACTTTTGACTCCTCCGCCGTATCACTAAAGACGAGATTTGACGACCTTTAGAAACGGCTCGGTTTTTCACATTTAAACAGAGACTGTGATAGGTAGGGGCCACTACAACCCACACTAGACTGACCAATAGGATTCAAGGATATGTTTTCGCCAATTTTTTCTGAAGTTAATCGAAATAGTGACGATGGTAGCTTCCGGAAGAAACACAACACGAAACACGTGCAATGGAAAGATCACGCTGCGGCGCACAGTTTTAGAAATAATGAGGAGCGGACGTATTTTATGGATAAGTTTAGAGAAAGTGACTTTTATAGATTTCAAAGTGATGATGTTGAAGTTGATTATAAAGTGGAAAACAGCGACAGCGACGGACTTTCGGGGAGAAGGTGAGAATGCTGCTGATGCGTCTGTGTGGAGTCCTGCGATGTCCGAACAAACTATCTGAGCTTTATACTCGATTATGAACCAAAATTGCCCTGAAATCTGGATGTTGCCAGGCCAGTCCTTTAAAATATTTCAGTCTTTTTTTCCAAGATGCGATGTATAACAGAATTGCTACAGAAAAAACGCTTATGCGGAGCTCTGCACATGAGAAAATAGCCAAGATGACAAATACTGAACACCCACTGACGGGGAAGAGTTTTATTATTATATTATTATATTATAATAAGCTAAATGAGTTGAATAAGTTAAATGGAAAAAAATAATTGGGTGCACACAGCTGCACAACAGGTAAAAACAGGTGTACACTTGGCTATACTGTATCTGGTGATATGAAATCTGTTTAAATACTTTGACAAAGTATATATTTTATTTTTTTATGAATATAGTACTCAGAACATGTATATATCAGATGCTGAATGAAGTTTTTTGTTTTCGATTTTGCACCTGTCCAGGTAAACTCTCATTTTCAGTGAGCTGTTATACACCTATAAATGAGTTGAATCACATTTAAACATCCATAAATGAAGAGTTCAGAGTCTAAGGTTTCCAGAGATACTAAATATGTCTGTGTTACAATTAAGTTCATGATCATTTATAATCACTCGTGAAAGTCTGTTTTCTTTTATACAATTATGCTCTATGGGTAGAACTAGTAACATATGTATGGGTTGTTCCTAGTAGGCGTCCAGGGGGAAAGAGTTAATCAGAATCAACGAAACCAACGTAAATGTGTAATTACTGACTTTAATTCATTTTGATCTAATGTTTTTAAATACACAAATATGGACATTTATTTTCTGATTTATGTATTTTGCTTCCTCATCACACACACACTTGGATTTGTGTTTGGTTTGTTTAACGCAGAACCCCTGAATATTTACACTAGGCTCTTCCGCAAAACTTAAAGCACTCTGCTCCACCTTGTGATGTCACGTGGTAGTTAGGAAGTGTTCCACTGTGTTTTTAAACTCTATACACTTTCACTAGAATCATTTGGATCACTTCTCAACCTCTACTGAACTAAAGATAAAAAGGAGCTTTCTGAATACTACCTCTTCATGACATCACGAGGTGGAACAGAGAATTTAGAGTTTTGGAAATGTAGACAGACTAATAATAAACATGTGTGAATGAAACAAAACCAGGTGTGTTTTTGAGGAGGTAACAACATTATAACCAGTGTTGTTGCAATGTTGGAGAAGTTACTTTAAAAAAAAAAAAAAGTAGTGTTAGTTCCTTACTCGTTACTTCTTTAAAAACGAATCCCTTACCTTATTTAGTGACCATATTTTCCGCACTATACTGTAGGCGCTCTGGATTATAAGGTGCACGGACACTGAATGGTCTATTTTCAAACTTTTGTTACATATAAATCGCATCAGATTTTAAGGCGCATTAAACGAAACACAACAGTTAGATAAGACAGAAACTTTATTTAACATGTTCACAATAACACTCAACTTTGTTCATTTGTAACATGTAAAAAAAAATACTGTCTGGGACGCTAAATTGTTCACAAAAACTCATAAGTGTTCTAACAGTTGGGTGATTCCGGCGTCCAGCTCACCCACATCCCTCTGGTCATTATCCGAGTCAGTGTGGTTACTGTTCCCTGGCAGTTCATGATGAATCTGGTCTTGGTGAAAGCTCGGACCACAGTTGATACTGATCCTTAGCCAAGGCGTCCATGATCTATTGGCAGATCGTGGCGTAAGTTGCTCAGCGCTGTCTCTCTTGTCATGGTGAATGTGTGTTCTCCTTCTCTCATCCACTGCTCCCATGCAGCTCGCACTTTCACTTTATAAATGCCTTGAGACACAAACAGTGGGTCAGTCTGCAACGTACCGAAGCACAAATGCGTATTTAACGATGATTTGTACAAGAAATTCCATGCTTTCCGTTGCGTTCGGGACAAGTGGGAGTCCATGTGCACAAAGCAGCACATATGTTTCTGTGCCCAGTGGGAAAAAGTTTTACCAGGTGAGAGTTGCTCAATGTGGATGACGAGTCCCCACCTCCCTCCCCCCGTACGGTGTCCTGGTTTTGACAAACGCAAATCTGGTCACACTAACCTGTATTCACCTGAGTCATGTCTTTTAATCCGACAGAAGTTGAACTGGATCAGCGACACAAGAGCTGTAGTTTTATCTTCGCTGAGTTTATGCAAATTAGCGATGCTGTTTTAAGTTTTGTTTCTGTGAGAGCTGAACAAAACTGAATTAAACACATTATAATGTCAAACAGGCTGATGTGGCTCTAGAGTCGTTACGGTTTATATGTCGTAAAGTTCAATTTATTTATGCAGATTAGTAGTGCAGATAGTAATAATAATGATGATCATTTTAATATAAAAACGTTAATGATTAATTGATAATCAATCGTTAATTCTTCCGACGATCGATTAAGAAAATTTCATTGATTGCCCATCCCTAGGAGGAAGTAAAGGGTGCTGAAATGAAAAAGGAACTACATTTTGTTACCAAATTTTCAGAAGTAGCGTGTTATACTATTCCCCCCAAAAAAGTATCCGTCGCTCTAACACCCAACACTGATTCTAACATGACTTAAAGCTCCCAAGAGTTCATTTCCTATAATATAGGACCTTTAAAACAGTCTTTAAATGTCTTTGTATTACACTGGATTACACAGCTTGAGGTCTCCTTGTTCATTCCACCATTATTTTGAATTATTAACACCAGCATAAAACCAATTTATCAACCCCTCCTTGTTTTACCCCAGACCTATAAAAACACAAGACTTTTTTGCCCCGAAATGCAGTTTTAGTTTTAGTTCGGCTCAAAATCTCTTGGGTTTTCCTTTGCAACTTTACCAAACTGAACATGACAGTTCCTCAGCCCACACCTGCACCTGCACTGCTCAAACGCCCGCACGTCTTTGGTCACACAAGAGGGCGCCGTGGAGGTACAGTTCGGTGAAGCCAGCCAGAACTCCCAGGGGGCGGTAGAGAGCGAGAGAGGGGTGAGCCGTGGGGAAGAGCGAGCACGGGAAGCAGTAGAGCAAGTAACAGCATGGGGTTAAAGAAAAGAGAAGAGAGAGAGGAGGTAGTTTGGGGTGATGGAAGGACCCCACAGAGGACTACATAAGGACCAGCAGACTTCAGCTTCTTCTGTTTTCATCTCTCCATCCACTTCCATCCCTCCAGGGCACTGTCCATTTGTTTGTGCCCCCCTCAGAGGCTTGGCTGGGGGCTAAAGTGTGGCCGCTTTGCTCCTCTCACTCACACACTGATCTGAGTGTGAGGAAGAGGGTGGAAAAGTACTGGACAAACTAGTTCTGGATACAGAGCTTTTATAAACTTTGACTTTAAAAACAGAATATTTAAGGGCTCATATTACACTGTTTGTTTCTTTCACACATGTTGAACACACAAACCCTGCACTTTTAGCCTGAGTTCTTCTCTCACACAGAAAACACTCTGTTCCACATTGTGATGTCATGTGGTGATACAAGTGCTGCAGTCTGTTTTTAAACTCCACACACTTTCACTAGAATCATTTAGGTCATTTCAGCTCTGGAACTGTCGACTTCTACTGAACAAAGGGTCAAAGGTACCTGTTAAGTTGAAAACCATTTTCTATGCAAATCATAATCTTAGGATAAACCATGCACACAATAAAATAAAATAATAAAATACAAAAAATACAAAATAGAATGATAGCAGTAATAATGACAATAATAATATCATTGTCATTACCCTCATCATCCTTCAAAAAATGTAGGAGGGTTCAATTCAGTTCATTTATTGTCACTGTCGTATAAAATAAAAACAAAATTACATTAGAGCGTCACACAAGCTGCACAGTATTTTAAAAGTGCATAATAGTGTATAGCAGAGGCCAACATTTAAAACTAGGACTAAGTCATGGGTCAAATTAAATATTTACTGAAAAATTTCAAGAACTTCTGCATGTTTTCTCTTCTTTCGAGACATGTAATGTTAAACCTTTTCTCATTACAATAAATGTTTAATAATAGTTTTGTTTTAACATTGAATCCAGAACAAGCAAAATATAAAATAACAACAACAGTTTAAATAAATCATGTCTCTATAGTCTATCTGTAGCCAGCGGCCAGCTAATACATATTTGATATGATCTCCCAGACAAATATAATTATATCGCAGGCCAAATTTGGCCCCCAGGCCTGAGTCTGACATGTCTGGTGTAGAGCACCCACCCTATGACACCCACCACGTAAACATTACACCCACTATGTAAACATTAGCATACAGTACTAGTGATAAGATCAGTGCAGCAGAAAAGGGGCATGTGCCAGCGGTAGGAGCTCCAAGTCACTGTGTCTGTGTGCACCACCATCCTGTCTGTAAATAAATATATATACTGTGTACATACATATATGCACAGAGATAAATATAGCTACTTTTACACTTACATGTACATTTACACCTCTATTCAGATTTATTTTTCTTTCCTTTTTAATTTTTGCTTGTGAACAGCCCTAATTCTATTTAGAAACAACAAAAAAACATATTATACATATATACATGTCAGAGTCCTGTTTGTGGGGACCCACCAGGTTGTATGGGTGGGTATGCGGGCGGGTAGTGATTACACACGTGTGGGTCAGATGAATCAAATGAACGATGAATGGGAGAAAAATACTTGATGCTCGTCCAGGGCGTCTGTTGCCCTGGAAACAAATACTGGGCCAGGCTGAGAGAGACTTTAGAGTATTTATCACATAAAACCCACCAGCAGAGGTGATTGGCTCGCCAGGTGTGCTCCTGGTTTAGTCCTGACTTAGACCTGGTTAAGTCCTGGTTTAGATCTGCGCAAGTCCTGGTGTGGTCCTGGTTTAGACCTGGTTTAGGCCTGGTTCAGTCCTGGTGCAGTCCTGGTTTAGTTGGACTGTCGGGCTAATAGGCTGTCCCTGATTGATCACAGGCACGGGCAGGTAACAGGTGGAATATTAACAGGTCCAGGCGGATGCGGATTTAACTTTAATATAATCACGAGTTAATGTGTGGGTGTGGTGCTGTACTGCTCTGGTGCGGGCCGGTGCGGGTTTCCAAAAGTGGACCTGATACATATACATATAAACTTGAAAACTGCTTCATGACATCACAAGGTGGAACAGAGCATTTTGAGCTTTAGAGATATAGACAGACTAATAATAAAGATACTCAAACATGTGTGAATGAAACAAAACACAAGTGCAGTTCTGTTTTTGACGAGGTAACATTAGAACACATCTTAAAGCTCACAGGAGTCAGTTTTGCGTAACATGGGACCTTTAAACCTGTATCTCTCTGTTTATCTCTTATTGCATCGTGTGAATTTACATACTGTGAGATTTCATACGAAGTCCCACAGAGACATCACGATGTATGTTTTTGCTCCATACATCTCCTCAGAGCCGTCCCCACCTCGGCATCTCCTCGTACAGACGTGTTAATGACTTATTGGCAGTGGATGGCGCGGCGTGTTTACAGTTTCAGATGGAAAAGTCTCAGCTCAGAGTCGAACTCCGGAGCTGCAAATGAGAGTTGGGTTTGCACTGTGAGGATATAGACTCAGAACTGCTGCTTTTCCATACAGTCTGAAACACGCTGGGCCAAAAGGTGTGCGCAGAATTGTTTATTTGCACCTCTGCGAAGTTATACGTTATTTTCTTTTCAAATGTTGTTCCTATAAGGGCCAAGCAGTGAAGGCTGGGTTAAAATAAGTTGTTGTTCTTACTTCTGCCTAGTTTTGCTTGGTTTTAAAGCTCCTGTATCACACAAAATGGCTTTAAGTCGTGTTATAAGGTTGTTACCTCATCAAAAACAGACCTGGAGTTGTGTTTTGTTTCATTCACACATGTTTGAGTAACTTTATTATTAGTCTGTCTGTATCTCCAAAGCTCAAAATGCTCTGTTCCACCTTGTGATGTCATGAAGCTGTAGTTTTCAAGTTTACAGCTACATTTTACCTTTTGTTTGAGAGGAAAACTCAACCGAAATATGCAGAATTAGAGTGTTAAACATTTGTGAATGAAACAAAACACAGCTCCAGGTCCAGGTTTGTGATGAATTTGTTGTTGTTATGTTATTCACTTGAAAATGTTAAATGGCCAAACATAACTCATCATTAATACTCATTTCATAATAACAACAATATTAATAATAATAATACTTTACAAATAAAGATTGCATGACCATTTATTCCCCGTTACATACGAGCAGTGTTGGGGAGTAACAGATCACATGTACTGACATTACATAATCAGAGTATAAATTATGAGTAACTGTATTCAGTTACAGTTACTGTTTCAGTGAGTGGTAATTAGATTACAGTTACTTTGTTGAAATAAATGGATTACACAGCAGTATTTTCCTGTTTTCACATTTTGGGCTAAACCAGGACTAAAACCAGGACTAAACCAGGACTAAACCAGGACTAAAACCAGGACTAAGGACTAAACTAAGGACTAAAACCAGGACTAAAAACCAGGACTAAACCAGGACTAAAACCAGGACTAAAAACCAGGACTAAAAGGACTAAGGACTAAACTAGGACTAAGCTAGAACTAAGTTAGGACTAAAACCAGGACTAAACCAAGATTAAGCACGAACTAAGACAGGACTAAACCAGGACTAAAACTAGGACTAAAACCAGGACTAAACCAGGACTAAACCAGGACTAAAACCAGGACTAAACCAGGACTAAGGTAGAACTAAGTTAGGACTAAAACCAGGACTAAAACCAGGACTAAACCAGGACTAAAACTAGGACTAAAACCAGGACTAAACCAGGACTAAACCAGGACTAAACGGAGGACTAAACTAAAGTTAGGACTAAAACCAGGACTAAAACCAGGACTAAACCAGGACTAAACCAGGACTAAAACCAGGACTAAACTAGGACTAAACCAGGTCTAAACAGTATGACACCTAACAGTAGTGTGGACCTAATATAAGGTGATCTCATATAAAAATCATTTCTCTATCAATAATATTTTTAATCTGGTTAAGGAAAAACTGGTCTTTTTATTTTCTTTTAGCAGACAAAAGTACTGATGTTAACATATTCTAGTCTTTGCTTCTCTACAGCAAACACCTGTTCATGGAGACTTGGGCTCAACAGCCAATTTGAAGAGAACAAACATGAATTTTCAGGATGTGGTCGGTACGTTCATGTCGTTTTAAAAAGCATGACAATATCAAGTAATCCAAAGTATTCAGATTACATTACTCACCTCAAGTAATTTAATGGATTCCGTTACAAATTACATTTTGGTGTATGTAATCTGTAATCTGTAGGAGAATACATTTTAAAAGTCACCTTCCCAACACTGAATATGAGAAATGCCCTTGTTGGTGTGTATTATTTTTGACAGGAAGACAGGGGTGAGGTGTGTTGCCCAAGGGTTCCACATTGGCTTATCACGGCTCTGATATGTGGAACTTTACGAGCTAAATGGCCGTTGATTGTCAAATATATGCTGAGTACGAGTGACACTAATTCAGTTGTTTCCGAGTGTATCACATTAAATCTCTCTGTATTTATTAACAGAGAAGGATATTTGTCTCAAACTAGAACCAACAGAGACTTGAACAGAGTTTAGTGCTTCGCTCATCAAATCAAACTTTATTTACAGAGCACTTTTCATACACAAATGCAACACAAAGCACTTAGCACTCACTGATCCTGATTTCCATCTGTTCCTTGTGAGCAGTCGTATTTGTATTGATACAGATTTACAGTGCATGTCTCTGATTGGCTAATCCACCTGTCAATCACTCCCATCTGGATTTTATGGAGAATGGACGGTGACCAGACTCACATTTTCATAAAGTATTGGGGAAGTGCGTTTTCTGGATCCCAGGCATAATACTACTACTGCTACTACTACTACTGCTACTACTGCTACTGCTACTACTACTACTACTACTGCTACTACTACTGCTACTACTACTGCTACTACTACTACTACTACTACTGCTACTACTACTGCTACTACTACTGCTACTACTGCTACTACTACTGCTACTACTACTGCTACTACTACTACTGCTACTACTACTACTACTGCTACTACTACTACTACTGCTACTACTACTACTACTACTACTACTACTACTACTACTACTACTACTACTACTACTACTGCTACTACTACTACTACTGCTACTACTACTACTACTACTACTACTACTACTACTACTACTACTACTACTACTGCTACTACTACTGCTACTACTACTGCTACTACTACTGCTACTACTGCTACTACTACTGCTACTACTACTACTGCTACTACTACTACTACTGCTACTACTACTACTACTGCTACTACGCTACTACTGCTACTACTACGCTACTACTACTACTGCTACTACTGCTACTACTACTACTACTACTACTACTGCTACTACTACTACTACTACTACTACTACTACTGCTACTGCTACTACTACTACTACTAGCTACTTTCTTTATAAAAAGCAGTAAATATCATTGTTTTGACGAGCTGCTCAGACTGGTGACAGTTTATGTTCTGACTAAGCCAGACATGTCAGACTCAGGCCCGGGGGCCAAATTTGGTCCACGATATAATTATATTTGGCCCACGAGATCATATCAAATATGTATTAGAGGTGCCCACCGGCTACAAATAGACCATAGAGACATTATTTATTTAAAATGTTGTTATTATTTTATATTTTGCTTGTTGTGGATTCAGTGTTTAAGCAAATTTATTATTAAACATTTATTTGAATAAGAAATGCAGATATTGTTGAAATTTTTCAATTTAGTTTGGCCCATGACTTAGTCCCAGTTTTTAATTGTGGCGTCTGTGAATTTGAGTTTGACACTTCTGGACAAAGCAATGAATGAATGAGTGAGGCAGCCAAACAAAAAATGTCATTAAAAAAAAAAAAAACACCTCAAAATAAAAGCAATGCAGCTTTAGTCCATGCATGAGATCAAATTAAACATTAATATGTTGATTTTGTAATTCCAAATGAGCTTAAACGGGACAGTCTGAGTCAAACAAAGAGCTGCGTGTGGCCCAGGAGCTGAACCAGGTCCAGGTCTGATCTACATATCATACTACACTGTCGAAATGTAACGACTCTTCTTTTTTGCCATCTCAAAATGACTAAATTCACCTTCCTCCCTCTTCATACTGTAGAACTCAATGGGCTCAATTATCCATGTGTGTATTTAATATCTAAACACATCACTCTTTGAACAATATCATAAAATACCAACACAAAAACTCTACACTGACAGACTGGTTGTATAACACACGTCTGTTGGAGATTCTTTCCTTTCTTGGCATTATCTCTCAGAGCTCAAGGTCGGTAAAATAACATAAAAAAAAAAAACTCCTCCCGCTCTTTCCTCTCTCTTTCTCTTGGGCCTAACCTCAATCCCAAAAATCCAAGAGCTGTCAGGAACATCAGATTCCTTTATCCCTGAGCCCTCTGTGTGTGTGTGTGTGTGTGTGTGTTGTGTGTGTGTGTGTGTGTGTGTGTCCACGCTGACTGACACATGTCCCTGTGAGGCCAGCCCACACATACACTCCACAAAACTATACCACATCCTTCTGGTTTGGGGGATTATTCTTGTAGTACTTTAGACTATTTCTGTATATTTTTCAATTTCTTTCAACGTATTTAGCTCAAATTTGGTCCTACAAATGTAAGGATTATTCTAATTCTCAGTCAAATCTGGTTTATTCAAATATTAAATAAGATATCTCAAACCCCCGTGTAAATTCTTTGTGTCTTTGTCAACAAAATGTGTCTAAAATGTGACCCTGATTCTAGAAATGTTTCAGATTTATCCCTAAATTTGCAATTTTTGTGCGTTCTTAATCACTTGAGAGAAATGCACTTAAAAATATCGCAAAAACTGTACATTTAGTTTATTTTTTCTCTTTTTTAATGAACAAATGACTAGAATTTAGCTGGCAACAATTGAAAAATGTTTTGAAATATCTGTACAAATAAAAAACACTCCTACAAAAAAAATTGCTTTTTTTTTGTCGCCGTGGAGATAAAGCAATTCGGGACAAAGCACTAACATTTCTGTCAATAAAATTAATTTAAAAATGTAATCCTGATTATAGAAATGTTTCAGATTGGTTCGTGAATTTACAATTTTTGTTCATTTTTACTCACCTGAGAGAAATGCGCTTAAAAATATCTCAAAAACTGTACATTTAGATTATTTTTTCTCTTTTTTTAATGAATAAATTACTAGAATTTAGCTGAAAACTATTAAAAAATGTTTTGAAACCAACCAAAATATCTGTACAAATCAAAATCCTACTCCTGCAAACAAAATAAACTTAAATGACTCAAATCAGGATTAATATTCCATTGCTTTTACTCAATTCCAGATGTACTTTTGCTTCAAAAACATCAGCAGGCTCACCTCTCCACAGATCTGTCGTGTAACTTGGCCTGGTCGTGTCACTTTTTTGTGTAATTCTGGACAAAGCAACAACATTTCTATCAACGAAATGAATCTAAAACTGTAACGAGATTCGAGAAACATTTCAGTTTTGTTCCTAAATTTGCAGTTTTAATTGTTCCTAATCATGTGCTTGAAAATATCTCAAAAACTGTACATTTAGTTTATTTTTTTATTTTTTTTAATTAAACAAATGACTAGAATTTTGCTGGAAACATATTCAAAATGTTTTGAAACCAACAAAAATATCTGTACAAATCAAAAAACCTACTCCTGCAAACAAAATAAAAAGCAACATCATTTCTGTTAACAAAATGAATTTAAAAATGTAACGAGATTTGAGAAATGTTTTAAAATTTGTTTAAATCACCTGAGAGAAAAATGCTTGAAAATATCTCAAAAAAACAAAATATCTGTAAAAAACAAAAAAAACAAAAAAACACTTCTACAAACAAAATAAACTCAAAATGACTCAAATCAGGATTAATATTCTGCTTTCTAGTGATATGATTTTAACTCTTGTGATGTTTTACAGTGAACGCACACACACACACACACACACACACACGTACACACACACACACTCTCTCTCTCTCTCTCTGTGTGTGTGTGTGTGTGTGTACGGGGGAGTCTGATCCGATGGCGTGACCGGCCTCGAGCAAAAAACACCACAGTCTCCGCTCGCCTGGTTTTCTGGTGCGAGGCTGTGAACATGTGGACGCCCGCGAGGGTCAGAGCAGAAAGAAAGAGAGGAAAGAAAGAGAGAGAGAGAGCAAGGAGAGAGGACAGAGAGAGAGGAGAAGGGGAGAGAGGAAAAGAGGATGAAGGCAGGAGGAGAAAGAGAGAGGAAGGACTTTATAGAGGGAGAGAGGAGAGGGGAGAGAGAGGCAGAAGAGAGAGAATGAGATATGAGAGAGGGAGAGAGAGGAGAGAGGCAGAAGAGAGTGAGAGGAGAGGTGGGAGAGGGCGAAAGAAAGCAGAGAAGAGGGGAGGGAAGCAGGAGGTAGAGGAGAAGAGAGAGGAGAGGGTAAAAGAGGAGAGGAGAGGAGAAGTGGACAGGAGGAGAGAGGAAAGAGGAGAGACGAGAGGTAGAGGGGAAGAGAGAGGAGAGGGAGAGAGTGGAGAAGAGAGGAGGATAGGAGGAGAGAGAGGAATGGGCAAGAGATGAGAGGTAAAGGGGAAGAGAGAGGAGAGGAGAAGTGGACAGGAGAAGAGAGAGGAGAGGGTAAAGGAGGAGAAAGGAGACGGGGAGAGATGAGAGGTAGAGGAGAAGAGAGAGGAGAGTGTAAAAGAGGAGAGAGGAGAGGAGAAGTGGACAGGAGAAGAGAGGAAAGGGGAGAGAGGAGAGGTAACGGAGGAGAGAGGAGAGGAGAGGGTAAAAGAGAAGAGAGAAGAGGAGAAGTGGACAAGAGAAGAGAGAGCAGAGGGTCAAGGAGGAGAGGAGAGGTAGATGAGAGGATAAAGAAGGAGAGAGAGCAGATGATCCAGATGTGGAGCGGCTGTGACGTGTGCGTTGGGGCAGAACAGGGAGAAGAGGAGGAGGAGGAGGGTGCTGGGGGCATGTGAGGGGCATGTGAGGGGCATGTGAGGGGCAGGGTGCTGCTGTAGAGGTGCTTAAAGGACACAGACTCACAACTATTTTTATCTTATGCCAAAATGTTCATATTAACCTGCTCTACATGATCCTGGTGTTTTTACTTCACTAGTTTGTCTGTAAATAAAATTATATTCCTAATATGGAACTGGCTCCACACTGAAAAAAACACTTCTGGGGTCATCAACTGTGTCATTTTTACACTGAAATAACATCATTTTGTGAGAACTACAACTTATTTAACAGCATTGAGTAAAATGTATTTATTGTGCTCATGTATTCACAGTATTGTGTTTAAAGAGTCAGTTCTACTCTAGAATCACCAACATGTTTGAAATGTTTTACAGTCGCTCCTCACAAACCCACAAATACTGAGTAACACCAAAGTCCTTCTGGATCAGTCCCTGCGTATTAGCAGCAGTAGTTCAGTTGGTAGAGTGTTTATCCACTGATCAGAAGGTTGGTGGTTTGAATCCTGCTCTTGACAACAACAACAACAAAAAAAAAGGTTGAGTTATCAGATCTATTGACTCTCGGGTTGGTGGTGTGATTTTAACTTGCACAGATTAATGCTGTCTTTGTGTCTTTGGGCAAGACACTAAACCCACCTCGCCCCCAGTGTCCGTGTACACTGGTGTATGGGTGTGGGTGTGTGTGTGTGTGCGTGTGTGTGTGAGTGGTTCCTTTTTGTGAAGAGCTTTGAGCCTTGAAGGTTTTCACCTTCAAGCTCTGTATAAAAATGTGACCATTTACTTATTTATTTTACCACAGCAGTGCAATTAATTATGACAATATTTAATATATTTTATTTTACCTATTCACATAAATATGACGTCTAACTAAAAAATGTTGTAATTACAATTACTCAGTAAATTCATGACTGTTATTGGTGGTGGTAAGAACATTTTACTTCATACTGACAAGTAAATTGTACCTGATATTACAGCAGTAAAATGGACTTAAAATGTGCTGGTGCAAATTGTTATGAGGATTTTTACTAGTAAATCTTACAAGTTCTTTTTTCAGTGCAAATTCACTCCTGCGAGCCTCAGTGAGCTTCATTTGACTGAAGATGAACGCTGTGGGTGACGTCACACTCCCTTAGTCCACTTCTTTACACACTCTGCGCTTCTGTCCTAAAATGAAAGGTGCATTGTGAAACTTTTCGGATGGAGGGTCTGTCATCTGATTTTCTTTCATGGAGATTTTAATGCTTTGCCTGAAATGTTCCACCTTAGCATTAAACTGATGTATTTTGCATTTATTCAATTCTGACCATGAGCGGGATCTTCTCTCCACAGATCTGACCTGTAACTTTGTCTGGTTTGGTGTCTGTGAAAAGGTATGACACCATTCTGTACAATATTCCAGACAAAGCAAAAATATCGCCATGGAGACAATCATTTGACAGACCCTGAACCAGAAAAGTTACACAATGCACCTTTAAGTATTTCAGTGCAGTTTTATCTTACGTAAAGTGTGCAGATTTGTGTATTTGTGCAGTAGGTGTGCAGTGTGTGTTAAAAATGGTTTAAATGCTAGAATGAGGCGCATTGATCAGGTGTGTAAAGAAAAACACTTCACACTGAACCAGACAGAAATAAACGTGTATATTGTGACGGCACATCTCCACATCGATGCACTAATGGAACACAGCAAAGAAGACGCTATTTTCTAAACTCCAGGAAAAAACTCTTTAATTTACAATCCAATAAAGTTTAGCGGTGAGAGGAAACGGCTGTTTAAGTTCTGGCTGTTTTATATGTTCGATACAGAAGGATGTGAGTCTGGTCGTCACTGACTGAGCATTGAATTCAGAATAAAAATGGGTTCTGCTTTAAAAGGACCATGTAAACTCTTAACTCCGAATGAAAAGGATTATTAGGAAGTAAACTCTGAAGTAACTCTGTGGTTTATTCTGATTTTAAAGCTAAATTAATTTATTCCTTGATCATCAAAACCAGGGGAGTTCACACTTTTTCAGCATGTGAGCTACTTACAAAATGACCAAGTCAAAATGATCGACCTAAAACAAAGCCAAGCAAACTGCACTGAAACACTCTGTGCCCCTTTTTTGGACCCTCACCCACAGTTTGAGAACCTCTTCTTTAAGAGAACTTCCTCTGGCACTTTACACAAAACTGTGAAAAAAGTGAAGGAAGATTTTTAAACCTGTTTTTTAAAGTTCCAAACTGGAGTTGCATTCTTTTCTGGTTTTGCAGTGATATTTACCAGCCTCTGCACGTTTACCAAACCAAACGCACATCGTGACAAACACAGATGCATTTGTGCACTTTTGTTAGACAAACTTCAGCCAAATGTGGCAGTAGGTCTGTTCTGTAGATCCGCTCTATGCTGTAGACCTGCTTTGTGCCAACACTGTCACACAAATTTAGACTGGTTTTTGCTTCACGTTTGGTCTTGCTCTTCTAATCAGCCGCACTGTGGGAGGGGCTTGTGTTCGCTGTACGCAGGAAGGAGCGAGAGCGTGAAAAGGCGAGGGGCGGCGTGCTGACGTGAGGCAGATGGACAGGTAGGATGTTTAGGAAGTTGAACCTGCCCTGTGATGCACGCTGGTACACGAGGGCACACGCTGTCGCAGACGAGCCGTGCATAGGGAGCGTGTGTGTTTGTGATGTGCCGTAGAGTCTCCGCGGGTTTCAAATGAGCGCACAGGCTGCACTGAGACGCCCCACACGCTCCTGCACCCGCTACAAGTTTATTACCAACAGCAGCGGCCGGAATGAAATATGATCACACTTGTTGAGTGTCAGACCTCGAGTGAGAGACAAGACCGAGTCCAAACACGAGTCCGAGACAAGACACGGCGATCTACCCACACGACCTTGGCGATCGACTGGTAGATCACGATCGACGTATTGAGCACCCCTGATCTAAACGTTTATTCTTCTTAAAAATAATGTCAGTGGTTCAGTTCATGTTCGTTGTGTCGTTCTTCTGACGTGATCCCGAAGATCCGGCTCCACCAGTCCTGTCTTTGGACTTTCCTCCACGTCTCTTTGGATTTGTGAGCGGGATGTGGGAGTGGGCTGAGGTAGAGCAGCCTCACACTCAGTTTGGCTTCTCTGACATTCTTCCCTTCTTAAACTCAATTCAGAATGATTATTTCCATGTAAACTCGAAGGAGAATATTTTAATTCAGAACAATTAATTCTAAATTTTAAAAAAACATCATGTGACGTTGCGACAGGAGCGACAGAAGAGGAGGAGGAGAGAGAGAAGAGGAGAAAGAAGAGGAGGAAAGAGACAGAGAGAGAGAGAGAAGAGGAGGAGAGAGAGACAGAAAGAGAGAAGATTAGGAGAGAGAGAGAAAGAAAGAGTGAAGAGAAGGAGGAGAGAGAGAAGAGGGAGAGAAAAGGAGGAGAGCGAGAGACAAAAAGGTAGAGGAGGAGGAAAGAGAGGGGAGAGGAGGAAAGAGACACAGAGAGAGAGTGAGAAGAGAAGGGTAGAGAGAGAGATAGAGAGGAGTAAAGAGACAGAGAGAGAAGAGGTGGATAGAGAGAGAAGAGGAAGAGAGGGAGAAGAGGAAGAGAAAGAGAGAGAGTGAGAAGAGAAGGAGAGATAGAGACAGAGAGAGACAGAGAGAAAAGGTGGAGTGAGAGACAAAGAGAGATCGAGAGAAAGAGGAGGAGAAAGAGAGAGTGAGTGGAGGAGAGAGTGAGAGAGAGTGAGAGAGAAGAGAAGGAGATATATAGAGAGAGAAGAGGAGGAGAGAGAGAAAAAGAAAGAGAGGAGGATAGAGAGAGAGAAGAGGAAGAGAAAGAGAGATAGAGAGAAGAGAAGGAGAGATAGAGAGACAGAGAGACACAAGAGGAGGAGAGAAAGACAGAAACAGAGAGAGAAGAGGAGAAGAGAGAGAGAAGAGGAGAAGAGAGAGAGAAGAGGAGAAGAGAGAGAGAAGAGGAGGAGAGAGAGAGAAGAGGAGGAGAGAGTTTGAAGTAGAGCAGATGATCTGACTCCAGAGTCTCGTGGAAACCCGAGCCTAACTTTTACCGTCCAATAAACTTTGAGACGACGACGACGATGATGATGAGAAACGGGGCAAGAACACAGACGCAAAAGATCAGAAGAAGAAGAGAAGGAGGAGAGGAACAAAAGGAGAGGAACAGAGGAGGGGTAATGACCGAATGTGAGCGAGAGACAAAGACTCGGTTTGCTCCTGATTCCAAAGCCGTGTCCTAAATAAAACGACACTCATTTATTATCAGTGTGGATACAAAGGTCTGCTGAGGTCTGAGGAGCATCTGCAGACATGAAAACCTGCCACCATCACACTCAAAGTTGATGTCTTACGTTTATTTAGTTAGTTTTCAAACGTCGTTCACAAGGAAAATGAGACAAAGTTCTAATGTTGTTACGTCCTCAAAAACAAACCTGGAGTTGTGTTTTGTTTCATTCACATGTTTGAGTAAGAGAGGAGGAGGAAGAGAAGAACGACAGAACAGGAGGAGAGAGAGACTACTGTAATTCGTTACTTTTATAAGGCGTTACTCCCAACACTGTATATGTATGGGTTGGTTCTAGTCGGCGTCCAAGGGGGAAAGAGTTAAGCAAACTTCTCCTAAATCCTGCTCATCAGAAAAGGCCACGAGTAAAAACGCCGTGTGCTTCCTGGATTATACCAAACTATTTTTAGCTCCGTTCTGTCCACACGTGCCGTCTCCAGAGCCAGGTCCTGTGCCAAACCAACCGAAACCCCGGCACAGACCAGGACGCTGTAATCTGCCGTGTGTACCGTGTGTGTTTGCTCAGGGCTGTAAATCCCGTTGTACTTTCGAGATCTTAACCTGAGCGTTGTTCTGAGGAGCTTGGTGTTTTTACCGCTCGGAGAAGGAGACAGATGTAGTTATTTTTCGTGTAAAGACGGCCATGGCAGCCTGGGTGGAATCTTTGTGTGAAGTGAAGTGAAATATTGATTGGAACATGAGTCTTGGTGTCTGGTCCGGCTGTGTGCAGTGATACGGATTAAACTGGGATTTCTTTAATGGACTTTTGTATCTAACGTTATAATATGATTTATAGAGCGCAATTTGACGACCTCTGCTTAAAGGTCCCATCTCATGCAAAATCACTCTTTTCACATTGTATCTTCTGCACATAAACAAGCACAATTTGGGTTTTGAAACATCCATTACACAATAGTTCTGAAATCTTACTGATTTCTTGGAGGCATCACAGACCAGGAACTATGAAAGGCCGACTACTGCTCATCCCCCCGCCCGTCCTGAGAAAGCACAGGCTCCGCCCTCCAAACGTGACGTAGGTGACGAGTGAGCCGCCCTTCCTCCGCCATCTCAGGGAGGGAGGGGGAGACAGGTGTGCACCCTGATAGAGGTAGGAATAAACTTTTATTCATCATGGAGATACAGCGTGTTCACTGCAGTGTAGAACAGTGAGCTTATGCTGTCGCTTTTGTTTAGGTCAGGGGTGTCCAAACTTTTTTCATCAAGGGCCACATCTCTAAAAACAGATGAAGCAGAGGGCCGATCGAGGGCTGCAGACTGGTCATCATTACAATGAATAATTGAAATATGTGCATGTTTAACACATTAGAATAAGCCATCAGTCTTTATTCATTTATACACTAAGATCCTTAAAACTACCCAATAAATATTTAATACTTAGTTTTATCAAGGTAGATTTTTTTGAAGACTTGCAGTAAAAAGTTAATTTTTAATTGATGCAGAGTACTTTGGGCCAATTCATCTGGAAGCCTGAGTGTGTGAAGCACTTTCTGCTACATCAAACGCGTCATAGGTGAATCTGCCGCGTCATCGTTGTAGCAGCTTTAGTTCGTTGTCACGTGGGAGGGTGGCAGAAATACGTTGCAATTTGTAAAAGAAAAAACTCAGAATCAATCTAAAAACCACTTGGGTGACAAATACAAGGCCCACACATCACTTTTAGAAGGTAGGAAGCTCTGAAAAGATGATTTTGCATGAGATGGGCCCTTTAAAGATGCACTGTGTAACAGTCTGCTATCTTGTCTCAATGGAAAGGTTGTTGCTTTGTCTTGAATGTTCCACAGTATAGATTAAACTTATCTATCTTTACACAGCACATTCATTTTGACCTAACGAGCTGCTCATACAGTTTTTTAGACTTTTAGAATTGGGGTTGAAAAGGGTTGACAGGTTTTGTATTCACCCTGTGTGTCTGTGTCTCTGTGTTTGTCCATAATTCTGCCATTTATGGACTGATTGTCACCAAATTTGGTACATGGGTCAAGCCCCCGTGCCCGATGGCAAAAAAAATAAAAAAAATTTGGTAACTATCTGAGGTCATTTAAGGTCACACGGGTCAATTGAAAGGTTACACCATTATAAAAGATCGGCAATTTCGGCAATTTCTGAACCATCTGCGGCCTAAAATATTCACCCAATCATCACACAAGTTGGCGCACACATAACCGGGGCACACTGGATGTTACAGGTTGAAACCGGTCAAAGTCACGAAGGTTAAATATGCGTTTTTGGTCATAACTCCTCAAAGGATCGAGCTCGAGCAACGGGAGTGTCTCAAAATGTCAGAAAAAGTAAACACAGACATTCTCATGTGTGACCAATATCACACAAATGTTCATGGGCCTGTACACATACACACATTGTATTGTGGATATAATGATCATGTAAGATGGGCTGGACTCCTCATAAACTGCTTCTGTGGTGATGAACTGACCCACCGATGCCTCATGGTTGACCAGGTTGATATCTCTGATTGCGCTTGTTTAAACTTTATTGATCCACAAGGGAAATTATTTGGACACAGTAGGTCACACATCACAATATAATATCATAACAAATTCAAAGTAAGTAGCAAAAAGAGCAAGAGACCGGTGTCAAATAAGACATAATTATATAAATGTAAATGTACAAGTCAAAATAAAATAGATAAGTAAGATAAGTAATAGGATTCTTTAAGTCTTTAAGTTAAAGGTGAAACATGCAGCTTAATTCTGCCATCTTCTTGTCTCCATGACGATGTTTATTGCTTTACCTGGAATATTCCTCAGCATAACATTAAACCTTTCTGTCTGTAATTTATTTGTTATGGGTTTTACGGCTCAGAAATACCTTGAAACACCTTTTTATATTCAAAATACCTTTAAGGAAACGACATTCTAACATCGATCAGAAAATAGCATCATGAGTCCTTTAAGCGTGATTTAAAATATGAAAGTGTATCAAATTGACAATACGATTCCTCCATTTTGGTCTCTTTTCGGTTTGTTCTGATTGTAAACTCCACACTGAGCTTTGGGGAAGAATGCCCTTTACAAACAGCATTGTGTGAGAGGAAACAAAGGAGACAAAAGCACACGCCTCACTGTTCTGTGCCAAATACAGAAATACTGCACGAGTTAAAACTGCAATGAAAACAAACAATTCTGAAATTCTGTAATGTACAAAATAAACGTGTGAGACTCACGCGGCGACAGGAATTGAAACTGAATTTATTTGTACTTTTTCCTCGACAAAAGTACAGATCTCCTGCGGGGATGTGTCTTTTTCCACATTTGTAATTAGTATTTACTCGAGACTTGATTTGGGCTCATCTCCACCGTCGTAATCATGTTTGCACGTATCGGATTCCATTGTGGGTAAAACGTCTTGCCCATTGACACAGAACAAGGTGTGGTTGGTTGAAACTACACACATTTACTCTCTGGTTGGTTAAAGGTGCACTGCGCAACTTTTCTGGTGGAGTATCTGCTATCTTCTTGTTTCCGTAAAGACGAGATGAGCTTGCTTTCTCTGGAATGTTCCGTAGTATGACTTTAAACATATTCATATAGTTTTTTATTCATTACAGGTGTTTCTGTTGCTCAAAAATACAGTAATTCCCTCTCCACAGATCTGACCCCTGAATCTGCTCGTCTCCCTCGGTTTCATCTACACTGTGGAACATTCTAGACAAAACAGTAATGTTTCCATGGAGACAAAACATCCTTAACTTATGGTGGGGTCTCCTAGACATTATGACTTGCTGGGAATGTTCCACTTTAGGGCATTAAGTGATCTATCCTGAGTTTTAACACTAAATGTTTTGATGTAAATCAAATATCGTGACTTGGTTGTCTCCACTGAAATACATATATTTAATGCCGTGCTGTGGAACATTCCAAGCCAGGTATTAACATCTCCATGGTGACGGAGTTTCTACTAGGGCTGGGTATCATTAAGAAGTTGCCAATACCTCGATACACAAGCCACGATACGATACATATCTCGATACATTGAACTTTCGATTCAGTTCACTAAAATACAGTAATTCCTTCTGTGAAAAGAGACGCCTCTCCACAGATCTGGCCTGTAATGTAGCATCATGCTGTAACCTGCTCATCTCCCTCGGTTTAATCTACACTGTGGAACATTCTAAAGCAAAGTGATAACGTTTCCATGGAGACAAAAATCCTTTAATTTACAGTGGTTTCTCCTAGACGTTATGACTTGCTTAGAATGTTCCACTTTAGGGCATTAACTGATCTATCCTGAATTTTATCAATGAATGTTTTAATGAAAATCAAATACCGTGACTTGGTTGGCTTCATTGATATACATACATTTAATGCCGTGCTGTGGAACATTCCAAGCCAGGTATTAACATCTCCATGGTGACATGGTCTCTAATAGGGCTGGGTATCATTAAGAAGTTGCCGATACCTCGATACACAGGCCACGATACGATACATATCTCGATACAGTGAACTTTCGATTCAATACAATTCGATATGCTATATTTCAAATCGATTTGATACGGTTCAATAAAAAAATAAAGGCTAAATCATGTCTGTGATATTAAATGTCTTTGTTAAATCACTTCTTGTGCAAAGTTTATATGAAAAACAAACATTTTAATCATCAAAACAGTGAATATGTCAAATGTGTCGCATAAACAAGTTTTCTTCCTCTGAACAAACAACAAAACCGTAGCTGTAACAAATAACTTTAGCAAAATTTACCAAAAAATACTCTTGGTGATATATCGATACAGCAGTCCCACGATATCGATACTGTATCATCACATTAAACGATACGATATATTGTCTCTACTACAACCCCAGTCTCTACTGCAAATGCTGCATAGTGTTTCTTTATGTGGACTTCAGTGGTCCTGACTGTTAGATGAGAAAATCAAATATAGGTTAGTAATCCTAACACAAAATGCATTCTGCTGCCTAAAAAACACACACAAAGATTCATTTTAACACTTAAAAGTCCTGTATTACACAAAATGGACTCTTGTGAGCTGTTAGTGATGTTAAAATGTTGTTATGTTCTCAAAAATAGACCTGGAGTTGCGTTTTGTTTGAGTAACTCTGTGTGATTAGTCTGTCTATATCTCCCAAGCTCTAAATGCTTTGTTCCACCTTGTGATGTCATGAAGTGGTAGTTGAATGAATGCATTTTATTCTTCAATTTCTTCACATGTACAAGATTTACAAAGAAATACAAATTGGAGCTTGTTACGACCCTAAAATGAACCACAACATGTTTAGGAAGGACACGGAAAACAAAGTTAAGGATTAAAGATGTTTTTTTTTTTGTTTTTGTTTTTTTGACTTTGTAGGTTGGTGTGGGAAACAAACAAAAAAACACTTAACCCATGCCCCAAAAAATAACAAAACAAAGTAACAAAGAAAAGGCCAGGACAGGTCAGCCCTATAAGGAACTGCCAACGCACCACTGTCCCTCCCCTAACGTAAACACAACCCCAAAAACTATCCCTACATAAACAAAACAACAAAAACAGGACATCCAGATCCACCAGGGCAAAACAAAAAAGCTAGACTAACAGAAAGCTAACAAACCGCAGGAGCAGGGGAGCCAGCGAGGCAGCTCCCCGGCGCGAGGCGTGTGTGCTACGGGACCTGCGAGTCACCGACAGCAGAGGAGGAGGAAAAAGAGAGCGAGATGGAGAGATGGAGCGCCGGGCTTGCACATTTAAAGGCTCCTGCTGGAAATGAGGAGCAAAAAAAGGAGTCTTAAACATCTACAAAAAACATAACAATAACTTATAAAAACAAAACTAGGTAAATTACTACAAAAAATAGAAAATAAAAAAAGAGAAAACAAAGGTGCCCAAATGTACCAGACCTGACAGCCTCTCCGTACATTTACAAACACATGATACATGACATGGGGAGACTAGACATGGACCAGAAGACAGAGAGCAGAGGAAGGAAACACTGCAGCATAACATGACTATAGATCCAATACTTCTATAAAACATTATGAAATGAACTAAGAGCAAAGAATAAGAGCCAGGATGTTTGGGGGATCAGATTGTTTTGATTTCATGTGTCGTATTTGGGCTGAACTTGTGAAAAATCAAATGTCCAAAACTTTAATATTATTAACTTTTCTAACCATGCACCATTATTGTTGAAAATCTTGACTTTTACCACAGTCTGGTCTTGGAATGTGTAACTTAGTAAACTTAATGAACTGGACAAAACAGGAACCAGACCAGAATCAGATCAGACCTGAGACTCGACTCTGCACAATCTACACTTTGTATATTTGATATTATATGGAAGCCTGTGCGTTACATTTAAAACATTTAGGCTCATCTATGAAGTCCAAATAATACAAAATCTTACCAAATGAAAATGAAATGACAGAAACCACACAGCCCCCACTCCCCTGCACCACCACCACATCCACAAACCTACAGCGGAGTGCGCACCACAAACAGAGTGTGCACCACAGCATCTGCTCCACCTCTCAGTAGACAGTCCATACCGCTGTTCCCACCCTCTCCGCCAAAAGCGCAACTGTTGCTCAACATGCAAACAAACAGTGCCGTGCGATGACATCATCAGCCGCACAGCTGTGAACACGGGCCACAGAACCACAGGTAACAGTGCCCAAGCAGGACACGACCCAAAAGTCCCAGTGTAATTGCACCTCTAGTACAACAGGCGCTGGGACAGACAGTCGTGCTAACTGGACGTCCCTGAACAAATCCCACTCCTCAGTTAAAAGAAAAAAGAAAAAATAACCTGTTGTGTCCTGTGTGCGCAGTGTGTTAAATACACATATTATTTAAACCAGACATGTCCAAACTATGGCCCATGAGCCAAATGCGGCCCTCAGACTTCCAGGAGAATTGGCCTAAATGACCATGCATCAATGAAAAATTAACTTTTCACTGCAAGTTTTTTGAAAATCTACCTTGGTAAAGCTCATATTTAATATTAAGTGTGTGTTTTTAAGGATCTTAGCATGAATAAAGACTGACGGCTCATTGTAACGTGTTAAATATCGACATATTTCAATTATTCACTGTACTGTGCACCAGTCTACGGCCCTCGATCAGCCCTCTGCTTCATCTGAGTTTAGAGATGTGGCCCTTGATGAAAAAAGTTTGGACATCCCTGATTTAAGCGATACCTGATCGGCACAACTCTAAAAAAAGAGAGAACAGCCCCCAGACCATGCCCCTCAGTGGAGGCATAGTATGGAACACAAACCCCGCCCAAAAAAAACACACAAAAAACAAAAACACACACACACACAAAAACAAAAAAACACCTCAGCGACATCAGCACATCATCAAAACACAGCACAGACAAAACAACTAGACTAGATTTCAAGTGAACAGCTCCTTTTACCTTTAGATCAGTAAAGATTGGCAACTCTTGAGCTGAAATGATCCAAATGATTCTACTGAAGGTTTTAGGTCTAGAGTTTAGGTCTCGTGAATGAGTTTAAAAACACAGTGGAGCACTTCCTGTATTACCTCATGACATCACAAGGAGTGTTTTCTGTTTGAGATGAGAACTCAGTCTAAATCTACAGAATTAGTGAGTTAAACATGATCAAATAGATGATAAAATAGTGTAATATGGAGCCTTAAATGTACAAAAGCACAGTAGTTATTTTTCTGTGTTTTGTTGCAGATTGACAAACACAAAAGAAGTGATGGATTACAGCCCATTACGGCGTCTGTATTGTGTCTGATGAGTTACATTAGTGGAGGGGAGTTTTCACAGTGGGCCTTCAGAGCACATTTAGCACGAGGCTAAAGAGAAGCTAACTCCAGGCAGCTGTCACTTCTCATATTCTTTACACAGCGCAGGAAACAGCCAGACACATGAACATGATTTATTTCAGCCCAAAACAATACAACTCATCCTCTAATTAACTTTTTTTCTCTTCTTCAGAACAGTTTTCATATGCAAAAACCAACCAGTCTGTATCATTTTGGTCAAACGTGGAATGAGAACTTTTCTGTTTCGATGCTTGACTCCGTGGAGACGACGCTCACATTTTACATTTTTAAGACATATTGTTAGGGTGACCATGTTTTTATTTGTTATTGCTATGCACAGTACGGTATTAAACCTTTTTATCTTCATGGAGACCAAACTAGACCAAGTTATAAGTCAGATCTGTGGAGAGGCGACCCCACTCACAGTCAGAATGTTTGTTTTTCTAAGTATTTTTGAGCTGTAAAACCACCTCTAATTGAATAAATGTAAAGTGGAGCAGTTTAATGTCACACTGTGGATAGAGTGACTAGATTTTCAAAGTAAAAAAACTGTAACCTAGTTCGTAATTCCTAGTTTGTGGTCGTTTGTAATAATAAAATTGTGAAACGAGTGTGTAATTAAGGAAAACTGTTCTGCACTCGGCACTAATGTGAGTCACTATTATTTGCATTTTCTTTGTGTTTTGGTCGTTTTTAAGCAGCTTTTCTGTATTTTACCTAAACAAGTGACAATTTATACCTCTCTTTAATGTTGGCAGGGTTCAGATTGGTCAAAAATAGGGACATCTGGGACATTTCTTGTATAAAACTGGGACACATCACTGGTTTTGGATAAATCTAATTCGGACAGAGGACAAAGGACTCAAAACTGGGACTGTCCCGGGTAAACAGGGACATCTGGTCACCTTAGCTTTACCTTACAGGCGGTTTTATACAGGGTGACCACATTTTCAGAATTCAAAACTGGGACACATTCGGGTTGGGATGGTTGATGTAAATAAAATTGTACCATTGTCCATTCTCGACTCATTTGTCATAATCTGAAGGACCTCTGTTGGTACCATTTTCAATTATATGTTTTCTGTGTTTTCTATTTTAGCTTAACAAATGACAGTCTATCGTGTTTTTTACTGTTGGTGGGTAATCAATTGGACAAAAATAGGGTCACCTGGGATATTTGTTGTATAAAACTGGGATAAATCAGTGGTTTTGGATAAATCTGCTGGGCCAGGGAGACAATGTTGAAAACTGAGACTGTCCTGGGCAAATAGGGACGTCTGGTCATCCTACATATCGCTAGCCTGATTCATCAGCCGGTTTCACTTCATGAAAACCGTCTGACCTCACAGCATTAGGATTCATTCACTCGACGGCAGGCGGGTACTTTTTTATTTAACCAATCGCTGTTATTTGGTCGTGACACATGTAATGCACCAAATCCCGTAGGAAGAAGGACAATAACATCTTTCCCCTTGATAAAATTCACCAAACGTTACTCTTTGTTCTGGCTTTAAATCCTCGATCTCAGGAATCGTTGCCAACACAGAATGTTTGTCTTCGTCTACATCCATCTCGACCGCTTTGTTCACTGTTGTGTTGTACCACAGAAAGGGACCCAGACGTCATGGAGTTTGACGTCATGGCTTCACAGCTCACAGCTGATTGGCCAGGGCGCGGTCTTCAACTTCCGGGGTTCTTGCAAACCATCTAGTGCATTTTGATTCCTGACCTAGTCGCTGGAGAGAAATGAAATTGAGCGGAGGGACTATAGGTGGCACCAGCCTGGCCAACATATTGTGCTTGTGTCTGCTAAATAGTTATAATCTTTGACTCCTTTTTCATTCACCCCTTTGAGTCTGTCTATACCTCCGAAGCTCAAAATCCTCTATTCCACCTTGTGATGTCATGTAGTGGTAGTTTTCAAGTTAACAGCTATCTTTTACCTTTTGTACAATAGAGATTGGCAATTCCAGAGTTGAATGGAGAAATGGATATAGAGAAAAACAGAGTGGAGCACTTCCTGTATTAGCACATGACATCCCAAGGTGGAACAGAGTGTTTTCAGTTTGAGAGAAGAATGTGCAGGGTTTGTGTGTTAAATGTGTGAATGAAACAAAAAAAGTCCAGGTGTGTTTGTGATGAGGATTTTAACTTGTCTAGTTATATTCGTTTGTGCAGTCTGTGGAAGTTCTTTGGGAGTTTTCCTCTCCCTCATCTCCTCCTCTCCTCCCCTCCAGTCTTTCCTGTTGCCGTGTATCTCTCCGCCTGCTTCTCTCCAAACACACAGCTTGTTTTGTGGTCTCTCGGCGCGGCGTCTTGGAGGGGCCCTAAACAAGATGGCTGCCTGCCAAGCCTGATCACTGCAGCCTTTATCCAGTGCACTCCAACTCCACACTCAACCAACTGAGACAGACTTAAACATGGTGTCCCTGTGTGTTTGATCACTCCACACTCACTCGTTTACTCGTTTACACAGAACTTAAATTCACTCCAACTGATTTGTGACCATTGATTTTGTAATTCCACCTTGACATGACTAAAGTGTCTCAGTGTTCAAAGTTAGGACTGTGCCATTATCAAATAAAGGTCCATTATTACACAAGACTGACTCTTGTGAGCTTTAAGCCATGATATAATGTTGTTTCCTCATCCCAAACAGACCTGGAGTTGTGTTGATTCACTCATATTTCAGTAACCCCTTGTTATCAGTCTGTCTAGTGAAGGTCCATGACATTTATGAACACGGTGGAGCACTTCCTGAGTTACCACAAGAAGTCTTTTGCATTTTCATTTTTATTTAAGAGAGGAACTTAACCTAAATTTGCAGGGTTTGTTTGTTAAACATGGGTGAATGAAACAAAACACAACCCAAGATTTTGATGAGGAAACAACATGGTCACATAGATCATAAAATGGCACCATGTATTTCTCAGTGGCCTTTGTGTTGGTCAGAGAAGGTAGCAGATCTGTGTCAGGGCAGTTTGAGGAGAGTAAGAGCCAAAAGTGTCTCTCCTCTATGTCCTGCAGCATCACAACAGCCTCCAGGGGGCGCCCCTTACTTCCTTTCTGGTGTTTCGGTCAGGTGATGAAATTCATTTCATTCTCATTCTCTGTGTTTCCTCTGGAAAGTCTTGGAGTATTTCTTCTGGAAGGTCTTCTGCCACACTTACTGCCACATATGGTGTAAAAAGCCTGTTACATGTCAAATGTTCATAGTTAGTTCTTTAGTAAGCTTCTTGCATGGTCTCCATGGATACAAGAAAAGAGTTCATTTCACAAAATCCAGCAGTCTCTTATTTGTGTCCTTTGAACTGCACATACTGCACTTTTTAGTTGGCCAAAATCCCATGATATAATATTAAAAATTGAGCTCAAAAAGTTTCAAAAAGCGCTCAGTATGTGAACCAGGTAACCACAAAAGCAGCCAACCACTCTGCTGCCATGGGAGTAGTGACAGTTTAAGTTATAATAGCAGATATTTTCACAAATTGCTGTAAAGAGAACTACTTTTGGTCCTTGGGGCCGATTCAGCAGGAAGCCTGAGGGCTGCACTTGGTCCCTGGACCACAGTTTGGACACCCCTGCCTTAAAAGTATTTTGTTGGGGATAAAAATAGATGTAATGGAATAAGTGAAAGAAAGTTGATTGGACCAGGTTCATCAGGGATTAATTGTACTTTAGATTCTAATGTACTGATCTGTTTGTTCACATCTTGACAGTTTTGGCTCAGAAGTGTCACATGATCAAAGTTAAGTTTATGATGCACTGTGGAACATTCCAGTCAAAACAATCACATTTTATCGAGCTGACATACCCTCTACCAAAAAAGTTACACAATACATCTTTAATACATTAGTTTTCCATGAGAACTAGAGAAAACTTCACTGTTTTGCATTGGGTTTTGCACTTGCAGACGCGCATATTGACGAACGGCTGTGCCAAGGCCTGCTGAATTCTAAACAGCGCAACAACAATGGGAAATCTATGGCTCCATGACTTCAAGGATGTGGTGGAAAAATAACTAAATTTCAGTTCGATGTATGTATGAAAATGTGTGGTGTCGTGTTGGACTGAGTCAGTACCTCCTGTACCCGGCGATATCTCAGGGCTGGATTCTGTTGACTGTACTTTTCTTTATAACTTGTAGCCATGTTCATTGTGGAGGTTGGCCTTCAGATTGTACCAGGAACTGCATTTACTTTCCTGCTGAAAAAAGTCCTTCTCAATTTACTTCGTAGAAACTTTCAATAATATATAACATAATAACATATGTAATATATATATATTATATATTATATATAACATGGCCTTGACAAGAAGGTAATAACAAGGCATGGAAAAAATGTATTTTTTCTCTATGGAATGTGGAATGTTTTACAGTATGGTATGAAAACTTTCTATCTTCATGGAGACCAAACCGGACCAAGTTACAGGTCAGATCTGTGGAGAGGCGACCCTGCTCACAGTCAGAATGTTGTTTTCAAGTTATTTTTGAATTATAAAACCACCTGTAATTGAATAAATGTAAAGCAGAGCTGTTTAATGTCACACTGTGGAACATTCCAGACAAAGCAATGGCATCTCCATACAAACAAGCAGGATATGGACCCCCAAACAAAGTTACATAGTGCACCTTTCACATAGTAAATTAAAATGTAAAAAATATTAATAATAAAAATGAAAAAGTGTACAACAAATAGACAAATATTTGATTCTGTGAAGGATTTTTATGTGCAGTGTTTGGTACAGTTTTCTTGCACGTACATCTCCACGGAGTTAAACAGGTAGCAGAGCCCACACCAGAAAAGTTACATAGTGCATCTTCACAAGTTAAATCACCTTTTTCCATGAAAGCCCTCTCTGTTTGCGGAGATCCAAAATGGGACTTCAACAAAACCAAGAGAACTAAAAAACAGGACAACAGAGAATCACAACCCAGGAGAAAGGGAGTAACTATTCCTTACATGGCTGGTGTTTCTGAAAAACTACAGAGGATCTTCAGACAACATGAGATCTCGGTCTATTTCAAACCTACGAACACTCTAAGACAAAAACTGGTCCACCCAAAGGACAAAACACCGAGCCACAAACAAAGCAATGTGGTCTACTCCATTCAGTGCAGTGAAGACTGCAGTGAACATTACATTGGAGAAACAAAACAGCCTCTTCACAACAGGATGCACCAACACAGACGAGAGAGCAACAGTGGACCTCAGTCTGCTGTACATCTCCACTTAAAAGCCACGGGCCATTACTTTAAGGACAGTGAGGTACAGATTTTACCCAGAGAAAAGAATTGGTTTGAGAGGGGAGTGAAAGAAGCCATTTTTGTTAAGAAAGAGAATCCTTCTCTAAACAGAAATGGAGGCCTCAGACACCATCTATCTCCTATTTACAACTCCATCCTCAAACCTAAATCAAAACAAACAAGAGAACAACACGTGTATCCAGGTCAGGCCCAGAGGTGTGGAAGCTCCATTATGGCCATAAATTGTAATGCTACTTAGACCCAACACCCTGCACTAACTAACAAACAGAAATGGTAAACAAGTAGGTGTGTTAGTTTCAGTTAGTTAGCTCCTCCCTGCAGACAGATATAAGGAAGTGTCCACCAGTGTCTGACCAGAACTGAAGAAGCAGCTTGGATGAGCTGCTTCAACCAAACTTTTGTCCAGTCGACAAACTGAATTTTCTCCTCGACATGGATTCTACCTGGACGACTGAGGGATTCTTCACACATTTTTCCATGTATTGATTATTGATTGATCAGATATTAACCAAAATGGACTCTTGCGAGCGTAACGGACTAGGGCTAACGATCTGACTGCGGTGATCTGTGCGATCAAAAGAAGGTCCAGGCAGGAGTGAAAGTGTGTGAATGAATCAAAGGACACAAAATTAGTTCAAAGTTATATATGAATAATATGAATTCAGAGTAGATATAAGAGGTATGAATAATAAAAATGTATTCATATATTATTATTATTATTATTATATAGGTATAGTTTAACAAAAACAAAACAACACACACAAAAAAATGATACAACCAGTAATAGTCTCTCCAAAGTCTGAGTCCAGTTTATAGGCAGGAGTAGAGGGTGATATTAGAGTTATTGTAATCCAAAGTTTAGAGTTATTGTAATCCAAAAAAGAGTAGGTTCCTGTGTTATGAAAGAGGTGTTTGTATCCTACCGTGATTCATGCGGGGTTCTGTAGCTCGCCATCCAGTGTAGTGTTGTGGAAGTGCATTAGAATGATCCAGTGTGGAGAAAAAAAACCTGACCTAGAACAGGGTCAGTAAAACAGAAATTAGCAATGAAATAAATTTACTTAAATTAGCCTTAGCTGGTGTAATAAATCATTACTAAAGGAAATAAAAGTTAATTATTCAATACCATAATTCAATACACACAAAAGTAAACAACTGGTTATCATTTGATTAATAATATACTAATACTAATAAACTCAAATAAAACTACAAAAATATGGTGCACCTTTAACAAATAAATCATTCAGTGTTTCTTTGTTGCACAACCGGTTCCATTCAAAATAACCATTGCCGCTTGGGCTCGTGCTTAAAAGTAGCTAACATTCTATAAATGTTCGGGACGATCAAATACACATTGATCCGTGCAATGCTAATGGCTTTAGTGAAGTGTTCGGGTTGGATAAAAAGTAAAATAAAGGGGGGATTAAACTAAAAAGTCCATGTATTAGTCCCGCCGGCCGCATTTGTTTGTGGAGGTAGTTAGCGTTAGCTTAGCTGGCTGTATGTGGGTGTTGACAGGTTCGCGGAAATCATAAATATTTTTCATAAGAAGTATTTTTGTGACTGACCGTTGAGATGTGTCTGAGGGGAAGGAAAGAAGGCTGTATCGGCTCCAGCAAATCTTTATTAGATCCGTGATGAGTAGTGATGTTACGAGATGTGCCGAGGCTTCGAGGCCTGTGTCGAGTGTTTCGGGGGTGTTTCCGCGAAGCGCGTATCGAGGCTTGTTTCATTTGGGGGAGGAGCCAAAAATGATGACATCCGAAGCCTCGCTTGCCCGGCTGTACCACGTGACTGCTTCAGGAAGTGGTTCGCGGATTTGGCGCGATTCGAAACAGCGGCAAGTGAAATGCAACAGATTCCCCCAAAACATTTAGTGGTTTGGGGTTATTGCGAGTTTGGTACATTCTATTTGAGATTTTTATTTATTTATTTATTTATTTATTTTAAAGCAGGGGAAATTCTCTGTAAAAAAGAAACCGTCTGAGTCCAAATACTGTGGAGAAATTGATATTTTAAAATAAAAATGAATAAAATGACCCTATCTTGCCGTCCTTATTGTGGCATAAGCACAGATGTAAAGTAGTAACACAAGCACAGTCACATTACATCCTGATCTCCAATTTGTTCCTACTTTTTCTTTTAACCCAACCTTTATATCATGAACACAGACTCCAGGTTCATACATTCACACTTTATGTTGAAATCGCAAACATTCATATATTTCATCGTTCATTTATTCAGTATAAATCTTTCCATCAGAACCTCGATGATCATGTTGATTGTTCTATTGTCACTCTGCCTCTTATACATTTTTTGGGACACTTGATGGCGCAGTGGAGCAAATGAAGCACCTTGAAGCATCGGCTCAAGAGTCGAGCAAATGGCTGGAACGCTTCAGTGCTTCATGGGGCTTCATCTCACCATCACTACTGAGGGGAAGGAAAGAAGGGTGTATCGGCTCCAGCAAATCTTTATTAGATCCGTGATGAGGCGTTTTTCCAAGTGTTTTGAGTAGCAGCGATGGAGCACCGGAGGAGAGGAGCAGGAAGGGGTTGTGTGTGTGTTGGGGATGCCGGAACTAAAAGAAAGTTATCCCGCCACAGTAAGGGTGCCACAGGAAGTGGTGCTACTTGACGTGGGTTACATGAGCTTTAAGTCATGTTAGAACGATTTTTACCTCCTCAAAAATAGACCTGAACTTGTGTTTTGTTTCATTCACACATGTTTGAGGAGTAACCTTTCAGTTTTAAGATGTCTACATCTGCAAAACTCAAAATGCTCTGTTCCACCCTGTGATGTCATGTAGTGGCAGTGTTGGGAAGGTGACTTTTAAAATGTATTCCCCTACAGATTACAGATTACATAAACCAAAATGTAGTTTGTAACAGTAATCCATTAAATTAGTTAAAGTGAGTAACGTAATCTGAATACTTTGGATTACTTGATTTGCTGTAGAGAAGCAAAGACGAGGAAATCGTAACATAAGATGTTTTGTCTGATAAAAATAAATTAAAAGCCCAGACTTTACTTAACAATATTAAAAATATTATTGATAGAAGAGGAGGAGACACGTGCACACAGCAGGATTTAGTCCTGTTAAATCCTGTTTGAGACATAGTTTAGACCTGGTTTTAGATCTGGTTTAGTCTTGGTTTAGATGTGGTTTAATCTTGGTTTAGATGTGGTTTAATCTTGGTTTAGTCCTTGATTAGATTTGATTTTAGACCTGATTTTAGACCTGGTTTAGACCTGGTTTGGACCTGGTTTAGTTTTTAGACCCGGTTTTAGACCTGGTTTAGACCTGGTTTTAGACCTGATTTAGACCCAGTTTTAGACCTGGTTTAGACCTGGTTTTAGCTCTGATTTAGTGTCCGGCAATGAGTGGAATTACAGAAAAAACAGGAAAATACCTCTGTGTAATCCATTTATTTCAACAAAGTAACTGTAATCTAATTACCGCTCACTGAAACAGTAACTGTAACCGAATACAGTTACTCATAATTTGTACTCTGATTACGTAACTCTGGTACATGTAATCTGTTACTCCCCAACACTGTGTAGTGGTAGTCTTCAGATAAACAGATAAACCTTCTGCCTTCTGTTCAGTGGAGATGGGCAAATCCAGGTCTGAAATCTAGTCTGATTTTTGTGGTGTATGGAGTTTAAAAACATAGTGGAGCACTTCCTCAAGTCTTTTCCTTCCGGGCGCCTCGGCTTTGGAACGACCTGCCTCAGGAGATAAGTCTCATACTTCATCATCTTCTTTAAATCCTTTCTTAAAGCTCATTTGTATCGGTTAACCTTCCTTTAACTGCTTTTAGCTTGATTTTATTCCTTGCTTATTTTTATTCTATTTTATTAAATTATTTATTATAATAAATTGAACTGATTGCTTCATTGTCTGATTTTTATGCTTTCTGGATGCTATTTTTGGGCCTCATTCATGAACAAATTTTAACATTTTTGGCATTCACAAAACTTTTTTTTTTTTTTTTACTGAAAATGTTCTTCTGGAAGAACAAATCCTGCAAACAGTCAGGAGGAAATTCTATTGTTTCAGGGTTAGTGAATATTATTACTCTGATAAAAACGAAATAACTAAAACTTCTAATTCCTCCATGATTGTAAGTTATATATATTCATAAATTATTTCCTATAAACATATGACTCTGTGATACAGTAACATTTATGAGGAGTTTTTGAGAGCCTGTGGCTCTTGAGTCTAAGTCTACGTTCACACTGCAGCCTGAAGTGGCCCAAATCTGATTTTTTTGGCCCCTATGTGACCTGTAACTGATCTTTTAATGACAGTTAACAACAGATTAGATTTTTTTCAAATGTGACCCAGGCCACTTGGATATGTGCTCCTGAAACCGATACATATCTGATCTTTTGACATGTGACTTCAGTCTGAACGGCCAAAGTGCATTCATCCACCTACACGTTATCAACAAGACACAAACGTCACTATTCTGCACTGAAGTAGGTGAAAATTGTTAATGAAGCAAAGCACATCACCACTCACCACTCTTGGCTACGTCTCCACATCCACATGTTCCTTTCAACGGACGTCGCTGCCGCTGCCCCACAAAACACCACGACCAAAAACCTCGTCCTTCTCCTTCTCAATCTCCTCTTTAAAACAAGTAAGTTGTTCATGTTCTGGCTCCGGTACGAGAGGAACTTTAAAATCTCCAGGTGCTCGATGCTGCGTCCATGTTTGGACAACTTCCGTAAACACAGAGCACGCTCGCTGCGGTTGACGTCATTGTGTCCTCTGGTGCACATATGGGACACTTTTGGGCCGTTTAATGTTCACACTGGAGATCACACACAAGTCGCATTTAATTGGAAATGTGAACGACCTCGCAAAAACATCGGATTTCACAAAAAAATAAGAATTGAGTCTTAGGCTCTGAACGTAGTCTAACAGACTTTCTCCAGGCTGCAGTGATCCTCAGTCTGTCCCAACCCCAGTGTCTCCATCAGGGCCTCTGTCACAGCCCTGAGCCTGAACACCCCCACCCCATCCCCCCTCCCTCGCTATTTACCACAGGTCCACAATCACGGAAAGTGCGATAAATACGACAAAAGCATTTGTATATTTCAATAAGTTTCTTTCTGAGTGTGTTCATGTGAGTTTGGACATTTGAAATCACCGCTGAAGCTGTAAAACAGTCGTAGTCTGTAGACGCTCCACCTGACCTCCTCATCACGCTCTCCCTCGAGCTTTCACACCTCATAATATCAAACCCATGTTGGCCATATCTGGAAGTTCAGAGGGCGTTTTTGACCAAATACATATTCATTTTCTATGCAAATGAAATGTAAATGAGCTGGAGGTGTTGGTAGCTGAGTGTTGGTGAATTTGGCGCAACTGTCACTTAAGAAGGAATTTGTCTGCTTAAGAACGTTTAGTGAATCTGAGGCAGGGTTTTCTCAACATCTTCTTAACGTGGAAGTTACAAACATTTTTAAAGAAAAGATTCATGAATGAAGCTGTTGTTTGCTGCTTGTCCAGCACTTTGTAAACCTTATTTTTAAAAGTGCTTTATGTATAAATATTGATTATTATTATTCCTGTGTTTTCCATTTGATGAACTCAGCCTAAATGTGCAGGGATTTGTGTGTTGAACATGTGTGAATGAAACAAAACACAACTCCAGATCAGTTTTTTATAATAATGAAACAACTTTATAACATAGATTAGAAAATATGTGGGACTCTGCTCCAAAATCGCTTCTATAACTGCGAGCCTCAGGGTCTGGTCAAGCGGTAACCGAGGGAAACAGGGGCAGATTTTTGACATTCAAATAGCTCTTATTCAGAAACTAGAGGAACTATTGAAATAAGTAAAGTATCAGAATGTAGGAAAGAGTTAACACACAAAATATGCAGCACTTTTTGGGCAATAAATCCAAACAGTGATAACTCTTGGTTCTCACTTACATATCCTTAACAAACTGGTTTGAATATTTGCTTCATATAGTTTTCTACCATATGGTACAAGATTAGGTTGAAAAACCTCTTACTTTTTGAGTCATGAGATTTTTTATTAAGAAAGGTCATGGTAACGGAGGGAAAATTGTGCAAGCAAGTAGAAGGTGCATGATTTTGTATAATTTGTCAGCTTTTTTCTTCCAAATACTTTAATATTACTTCAAAATGAAAGGAAACTATTTCTATAAAATATGTCAGTCCTTCCAAGCAAATTTTTATTTTTAAATCATGTACCTTCATCAACAGTTCAAAGATGGAATAACACCAGATATGATTAAATACATTTATTTACATGATTTGCAGGTCTTTGAAATTTGGGAAATAATTTTTGTTCCATGTTTCATACATGGTCTGTTTAAAACGTATGGAACTTTAGAACCAAAAATGGTACAGAAAAAAAGTCAACAGTTTCATAAACTAGAGTACATATGTATCTGTTGAATACATTTTTATATCAGATGCATTAACTTGAATTTTTGGCCTTGTTGTTTACTTCTGCTTGACCAGGCCCCTCAGTGAGCTTCATTTGACTGGAGCCAAACGCTGTAGGTGACTCAGACTCACTTAGTCCACTTCTTCATACATCTGTGTTGCCCTTAGACATACAATTTACAGTATTTACCCCTCCTCTATGTCCTCCTCTTCCTCCTCGGTGGTGTTCCGTCTCTCTAACCGTCCTCTCCTCCGTCCCTCGTCTGTCTTCAGGTGTAGCGGAGGTGATCGTCCTGGTGGGGGGGAGACAGACCATCGGGATGAACCAGAGATCTCTCACCGCCGTGACCTGCTTCAACCCCCAGAACAGTAAATGGTACCCTCTGGCCAGCCTGCCCTTCTACGACCGAGAGTTCTTTAGCGTCATCTCGGCGGGGGACAACATTTACCTGTCAGGTGAGTCCGGCGCGGTGACGTTTACACACCTGCTAATGGCTTTAATGCTATAGGAGAGAATATAGGGGCTAGACTATACGAGCTTGGCAATGTCACTTCAGAGTCAATGTGTGCTTACAAGTTTTACAGTAAATATAAGTATAGAGGTCTGTGAAAGTTGAGTTTGTGTTTTAGTATTTCATTCAGAAAATATTCCTTTTGCATTTACTTTGTGCTTTTCTAGAAACTTTTCGATCTGTTGTTTTATGGGGTTCGGTCAAAGTGTATAATAAAACTAGAGAAATCTTCAGTATCATAGTATTCTAGTAGAAATATAGTACTTTTAACCTTTGCCTGTGAACATGTGACTAGACTTACAGGGCCAAAAATATTGCTCATAGACACAACAAAAGAGAAGTTGGAATCAAACCACCACCTTTTTACTGCATAATTACTTATTATTATTTATTATTTATTATCTAATATTTATTATTAGATATTTTCTGCTTTAGAGTTCTATCACCTGTTCTGTCTGTAGAATTCTCAATTTTTTTTTCTTTTTTTTTTTTTTAAGTTTTCTTTAAATGTATACTATAACAAATGTTAAGACTGTGCAATTAATTAAATTTTGATCGTGATTTCGATTTGTGTGTCAAACGATCTCCAAACTCATAAATAAATAAATTAAATAAGTATAATAAGTATATCATAAATAAGTTTATTTATTTATATATATATTTTTTAAATATAGAGATTGTAGAACAGCTGGATATAGAGTTTGTTTGGATACATTTATTTTTTTCTATGCTTTATTTAATGTATTTTCAAAGTATATTTTATTCATTTTATGTTTTATATCACAAAACTGCTCTAAGGTTAGTATTTGTAGCCTATATTTATATTTTAATTAGAAAGTTTTGTCTCAATTATCAATAACAAAGTGTTTTGGATTTATTATTATTATTATTATTATTTTTTTTTTTTTGAGAGAGAAATGCTGAGTAAATGCATCGTGTAACTAAAAAATAATCTTTTAAATAATCATCATTTCAGTATTGACCAAAATAATTGTGATAATGATTTTTTCCATAATCGAGCAGCTCTAACTAATGTCCAGTGTTTATACCAAACTAATGTGCACAAAACATGAAACCAATACTGCTTACAAATTATTATCCATGTATGCAAGGGAAAATTACTATGTCATATTTACTGACAAGCAAACAAACTGTCATTTTACATTTATTGATATTTTGCAGTGACATCACTTTGGGGGTGTTGTACATGTATCTGTATGGTGGAATGTTCAGAATTTGCATTGGAGACACAATGCACACAACAGCAAACACTGTCAAAAAATGTTAAGCTTGTCTGAAAACAAGAAAAATATCAAATCGATTTAAACAGCACATGTTCAGGAGCTTGTGATCAGTACGAGTGTTGTGGAAATTATCTGTAAAATAATACCAAAACATACAAGAAGACTAGACCGTCTCTGGTTTATTACGTTTGCGTCGGTAACAAATGATCTCACTACTGACAAGTTTCTGCTGCACTGAGCCCAAAGCAGTGCGGTAACAACACTTAAATACTTTATGAGGTCCAAGTCCTTCCCAAGAACAGTTTGCATTTATGTCAGTCTGGCCATTTGGCTTTGACAGCTCACAAAAGTAACACCTAAATGATCATGTGACTACAGGTCAGGATGATCAAACACTGAACATGTGAAATAAACCGCAGACATGTAAATGGAAAACCCAAATGTACCTATAGGCCTCCTGTGAGAGGATTAGACAGAGAATAGTGTGGCTTTGAACTCTTGGAAACTCCCAATACTCAAATTTGCACCACAACGAGCATTCATGATCCTGTTTAGGAGTTTGATTATCAAATAAAAGGTGACTGCAACTTAGGCTATGTTCACACTGCAGGGCTTAATGCTCAATTCTGATTTTTTTTGCAGTGTCATTCACAGTTCCAATTAAATGCTACTTGTTTGTGATCTCCAGTGTGAACTTTAAACGCCCCAAAAGTGTTACGGAAGTCGCCTAAACATGAACGCAGCATTGAGTACGTGGAGATTTTAAAGTCGCTGTTGTACCAGAGCCAGAACATGTACAACTTATTTGTTTTTTTGTTTTTTGTTTTCAATTAACCAGTATTGTAATGTACACTGAACAAAACACAAAATAAGGATCCAGGTGTACATTTGGCACATCTGACCAGTAACATAAACTTTTTTTTTTTTTTTTTTTCCATTAAAGTTTATTGGAAACAAAGGAACAAAATATATCATTGACACATCATTTCAATTGTAATCCCCTTTCTCCTTTTCTAAAAGTAAACAAAGTCACTGTACTTATATTATAGAAATTATCAAGCTTGAACAAAAAAAATAAAAAATAATAATAATATTGGTAATATTAAACTAATAATAACAAAACAAAAAAAAATAAGTAACTTATTTGTTTTAAGGAGGAGATTGAGAAGGAGAAGGACGAGGTTTTTTGGTCGTGGCGTTTTGTGGGGCAGTGGCAGCGACGTCCGTAGAAAGGAACGTTTGGGTGCAGAGTGGGTGGAACTGCAATGCTACTTCAGCGCAGAATAGTGACGTTTGTGGCTTGTTGATGACATGTAGGTGGGATGAATGTGACCTGACTGTTCAGACTGAAGTTGCATGTCAAAAGATCGGATATGTGTCGGTTTTAGGAGCACATATCCAAGTGGTCTGGGTCACATTTGAAAAAAATCGAATCTGTGTTGTTCAAACTGTCATTAAAAGATCAGATCCAGGTTGTGTAAGGGCGAAAAAAATCAGATCTGGGTCACTTCAGGCTGCAGTGTGAACGCAGCCTGACTGAAAAAATAGAGATCGTGACTGTAACTTTATGCGTGAGAGACTCAGCTCCAACCAAGTCAGATGTTTCTGGTCAGATTGTGTTAAAATAAAACTCAGATTAAAGTTTAAGAAAGTGTTCAGAGCATGTCAAGACAAAGCCTAGACGCAATAATCCTGGTTTAGTTCTTTTCTAGGCTTGAAACTACCCATTTTCCTCATAATTTTACACACATACACAATTATTAAAAGCTTGGAATGATCTTGATTTTCCCTTGTCAGATACACGCCCACTTATAAAACCTGTCAAATTTGAACTTGTGAATGAGTTGTGCGACACTAGCCCCCTCTCTCTGCCGCTCTGTCTGTCACGTCGGGTTTGTAGTTTCAGTTTTGGTGCAGAAAACCTTTAAAAGCCCATTTTCTGAGCTCCGTTCTGTTCCGTGTGCGGCTCAGTTGGATTAATGACTGTAATTAGACCCATTTAAAAGTGTTTTGTTTCTCACTTCTATAAACTAAAACTCACCTCACACACTTTAATAGCACAAGAGTTTCAGCATTACAATTGGACCCACAGGACATGCACTACTTTGTTTCATAATTAAACCATGCTTCTTTCCATTTGGAGTTCTTTTGACTGGAGATTAGATGCATAGAGTTGAATTTAAAGCTTCTATATTACACCTTTTCCTGTTCTATGTTTTAATGTAGTTTCCTCGTCACAAACAGACCTGGAGTTGTGTTTTGTATCATTCACACATGTTTAACACACAAACCCTGCACATTTAGACTTCTCTCAAACAGAAAACACTCTGTCCCACCTTGGGATGTAAAACAGGAAGTGCTGCACTGTGTTTTTAAACTCCATGGGCCTTCACTAGAATCATTTGGATAAGCTCAGCCCTGGAATTGCCGATCTCTACTGAACTAAAGGTAAAAGGAGCTGTAAACTACCACAACATGACATCACAAGGTGGAACAGAGAGTGAGAACAAAAACACAACTCTAAACGCCTGAAAACACCGATACACTGATGTAGGTCTATGCGCCACGAAGTAATTAACAGCCAAAATGCTAAGAGGCTAAAATATATGTCCCTTCACATATACAGTCTGTGTGGACGACCTGCAGACGTATAATCTCTGAAAAGTTTCACATGAACCATCTCCAACACGATAGAAGCACAGAACAGACTCACCATCAGCAGAACACCCCTCTGTCACAGAAAGAACACTCATATTCCACTGAGTCGTGTCCTTTAGTCCGACAGAAGCTGAACCACATCAGCGCACAACAGCGTTTAGTTTATGCAAATTAGCCATGCGGTTTTAAGTTTTGTTTCTGTAAAACGTAAACAAATATGCTCAAAGTGTGTGGAGAGGGAAGACTTGCAGACACAGAAACCACGTGTCTGGATGCAAATCATTTCCGATACGGAGATACTGTGATTTGTTTCAGTGTAAATGTAACCTTTGTGAGTGTCACCTCATCCATAGTGTTCAGCTTTACTCAAATGAAGCTTACGTATGTTTTTAAGAAAGTAACAACATTGTAGTATGTCTTAAAACTCAAAATAGTCCATATTAGTAATGTAGGACATTTAAAGTTGCACTGATGTGACTTTTCTAGTGAAGGGTTCACCACTTCACTTTGTCTTGAATGTTCCACAGTATGGCATTAGATATATCTGGTTAGTTGGAATGCAGTAATAACCAAAATATCCTGATATCGTATCATCAAAAGTCTCAAGTCACAATATATCGAATCACAAGTTCCTCTGCTTGAATACATGGTTTTATAGAAGCAACAGGAGTCTGGACTCGGCAATCAGGAACTACATATCCCATGATTCATTTCAGCGCAGACAACATAAAGAAATATGTTTTTTACTTGAATTCTTGGGATTATGACGGTAATGATTCACACCAAAATCTTGTCAAGGTATTTTACAAGAAAAAAAAGTGTCCTGTCTACAAGTATATTAGCTTTTCCAAAATATCACAATAAATATCGTACCCTGAGAAGCATATCTTGATAATATCGTACCGAGACATCCCTACTGTTTAGCATTTATTTCAATACAAGTGTTTTTATAATGCTTGTTTTGAAAGCACCGTTCCACTCTGTAGATGTGACCTTGTGGCACCACCTGCTTATCACAACAGAAATACTTTTAATACCACACTGCGGGACATTTGTGGTAAAGCAATGACATCTCCGTGGCAACAAGCACTTCACATCTGGTCCAATAAGTACTCCTTTCAAGTAAGATAATGATACTTTATAGTGACACACTGGAGGAGTTCGACATGTATCTCTGTGGGCGGAGTGTTCAGCAGTTACCATAGAGACACAATGTACAGATTAACAAACACAGACAAAAAAAAAAGTTTTAAGATTATTATAAGCATGGATATATGGTTATAACTGTGACAGAAAGTGTAAAGGGAGGCAAGAAGCTGGGCTGGGCTATCACTGATGACACATACACACTGTAATCTGATGGGATGAGAGATTATTACTTCAGTATTTACATATTTGATACAGTTTGTGATTGAACATACACTTTGGAAAGGTAACTGTTTCTTGTTTATGGAACAAAAACAAAACTAAAAATGAGCTGTGAAGTTTCTGATTGGACCTAAAGTGCCTTAACAGCTCTACAAGTCCCATGTGTCTCTACACTAAACTCACTTGTATCTGTAAAAGTTTCATCTTTTCCATCTCGATAAACCTCCACAAAGACACACAACACTTGACATTTCTTTCTTCCTGAGACATTTTCATTTAAAAACTCCATTCAGCCCAAAGACTCCAGCCTCTTGGACACAGCTCTGTTTTTTCCTCTGACCTTTGTGAGTGGAGGAAGAGTCTGACCTCCTCTTTCTCCTCCTCTCTATAGACAACCAGCGCTTTGTGCAGGGGCCTGTGTGTTTAGATAGAACAGGTCGACTCTTTCTATGACAAGAGGAAAATCAGTGCGGTGTAAAAGGAATCCTGCCCATCCACAGGGATTCTCGCCAGATTTATAAGTTCACAAACTCATGAGAATTCAACTTAAAGATAATTGAGCAGGCCCAGCAGTCACATCACACTACTGAGTTTTGTCCATCCATCCAATTTCTTCTGCTTATCCGGGGGGAGTTTTGTGCTGAAGCCAAAGGTGAAGCTCCCAAATGAACCAAAACAAACATGGGGATGCTGACAGACGTACTTCAGCCTATTATAGTGTCAGACTATTGCAGACTATTATGTGTGTCAAAAACATGGAGAAGGTAAGTGGGAAGTTTTGTGGGTTTGTGGACAGGGCACATGTGCGATCTGTGCTTTTCTCTCAACTGGATGTAAGTAAAGTTTGATTTTCTGTCTTGTTCTGCTGTTGTGACCCTTTGACCAATCAGATTCAAACAGTCATCATAATGATCCGAGTTTTCCAATCTCCTTTAGCAAGAGCCAACGCACGGTCATAATGTGTAGAACTCACGTCACAGTGAAACATAATGTGGCATGAGCGTAGACTGTATAAAGAAGTGGACTAAGGCGCTGTCCACACTAGTATGTATTTGAGTTGTTTTCATTGTGGATGCAGTGTTCGTCCACACTGATCCGAACTGGCACCATGTGGACGCCTGAAAACGCTGATACACTGATGAAGGACTATGCACCATAAAGTAATTCACAGCTAAAACGCTAAGAGGCTAGAATATATGTCCATTCATATAAACGGTCTATGTGTACGACCTGCAGAGGTATAATCTCTGAAAAGTTTCACATGAATCATCTCCAACATGATAGAAGCACAGAACAGACTCACCATCAGCAGAACACCCCGTCACAGAAAGAACACTCATATTCCACTGAGTCGTGTCCTTTAGTCTGACAGAAGCTGAACCGCATCAGTGCACAATAGCGAGCTGTTTTTTGAGCGCTTCATTTATGCAAATGAGCCATGTGGTTTTAAGTTTAGTTTCAGTAAAATGTAAACAAATATGCTCAAAGCAGTGTGGATAAGGCAGACTTGCAGACACAGAAACCACGTGTATCACCTTTAATTTCTTGGGTTCTTTTTAAAGTCAATACAGTAAAGTGTGTTTACCTTGTTGGCATGTTTCGGCTGCTAGCTGTAAGCCATCTTCAGAACTGTCCCCGGTGTTGGTGGTGATGTGTCGTATATCAGCTGTTGTTACTTCCTGTAGGCGTGGTCAGCCAACACTAAATACACTTTACTGTATTGTCTTTAAAAAGAACCCAAGAAGTTAAAGTATATAAGAAGACAAAATGAACATATTTTACTTGACGTGTATCACCATAACACGTTTCCATTGGTGATAGAGTGATTCATTTCAGTGTAAACGTAGCCTCTGTGAGTGTGACGTCATCCCTAGTGTTCAGCTCTAATCAAATGAAGCTTGTGTTTCATAATGGTTACAAGAGCAAATTTGGAGCCAGGTTCCATATTTTAAATCCGAAAGCGAGTACCATAGCAACCACAAGAACCAGTCATGATTGAGGTAGTTAAATGTGCCCGTCCTTCTCATCGGAAAGCAGGAAGGGGGTGTACTTAGCAACAAAACGCACTAGCTGTCAATCAAACCTGTTTCCAATGCTAGCGGCAGCGACCTCGGGGAATGAAAGCGTCTGATTGGTCTGTTATGTATGTTAATTTAGGGACAAAATAGCAAAATGAAAAATTCAGAAACATGTGTTACGGATTAATTTAAACATTTGGGACCAAAATAATGAGTCTCACAGCAGCAGCTCCAGAGAGAGGAACCACAAGATCCCAATGATCTTGTGGTTCCTAAGATACTAAGGAGCCGGAAGAGCTGCCTGGAGCACTTCCTGTTGGGAACATGGCGGTAGAGCATTAGCTATGTCCATTTATATATACAGTCTATGGGCATGAGCCTGGTTAGTTTAAAGGGCCCATCTCGTGCAAAATCAACTTTTCAGAGCTTTCTAAGAGTGATGTGCGGGCCTTGTATATGTCACTGAAGTGTTTTTTAGATTGATTCTGTGTTTGTTTTTTTTTAAACAAATTGCAGCGTATTTCTACCACCCTCCCACATGACAATGAACTAAAGCTGCTACAACGATGACGCGGCAGATACACCCATGACGCGTTTGACATGCAGAAAGCAATTCACACCCGACCCCCTCCCCCATCATCCTTGGCTGACAATTCCCACATGAACACCTACACAAAAGCGACAGCATAAGCTCATTGTTCTACACTGCAGTGTACACAATATAATAAGTTGATCTACTAGTGTTTATTAATACTTTACCAATCAGTAATGTTCAGCTGATGTGGACGCGGTGCTTGAGCTTCGTGCAAAGTCCTCAAAGTCCGATTCCGGGTCTGATTCGCTGTATCTCCATGATGAATAAAAGTTTATTTCCTACCACTATCAGGGTGCACACCTGTCTCCCCCTCCCTCCCTGAGATGAGCGGAGGAAGGGCGGCTCACTCGTCGCCTACGTCACGGTTGGAGGGCGGAGCCTGTGCTTTCTCAGGACGGGCGGGGGGATGAGCAATAGTCGGCCTTTCATAGTTCCTGCTCTGTGACTGTCTCAAATAAATTAGTAAGATTTCAGAACTATTGTGTAATGGATGTTCCAAAACCCAAATTGTGCTTGTTTATGTGCAGAAGATACAATGTGAAAAGAGTTATTTTGCATCAGATGGGCCCTTTAAAGATGCACTGTGTCTTTTTTTTTTTTTTTTTTTTTTCTTGTGGGGGCTCAGCAGGTTGTCTCAGGTGTTATTGCTTTGCCTGGAATGTTCCACAATATGACATCATCTCTCATGTATTTTATTTTTTTTTTTTAAATAGTAGAAGTGAGTGGGATTTCTCTGCCGTAGATAAACTATCTTCAATTTCAAAATGTGTTTCTTTTGAATGCTTTGAACAAAGCTCACCCACAGAGAATTGCTGCAACAAAATTGGTCATTTTTCTCATAATCTACAGAACATGAACTTATAGCCTCTTGTATAATTTCTATAATGTCCCGAGTGTTGAACAGTTTCTGTAGCGGCTCAGTGTGAGTTCTGTTATAATGGGTAAAAACGGAGAGAATTTTTCCTCCGTCTCAGGTCCATTTGTGAGAGAATCCTGAACGCCTCTCAGACCTTGACATCGCACCGTGGAAATGCAACAGGATTTATCCTATACCTTTTTCCATCCTCCTCCCTCTCCCTCTTTCTTACGCAACCCCTTTCTTTCTCTCTCTCTTCTCTCTCTCCTTCCTACCTCTTTGTCCTCTCTCCTCTCATTTTCTCCCTTTCTCAGTCTTTTTTAATCTTTTTTTTTTGCCCCTCTCACTTTCTCTTACTCTATCCCTCTCCTCACCTCTATCATCTCCCTCTCCTCCTCTTTCTCCTGCTCTCTCTCCCTCCCTGACATCTCTCTTTCTCCCCCCCTCTCCCTCTCTTTCATATAAATGTAAATGTGTATTTGGGAAACATGGGAACAGGGAAGCAGTGTGTGTCCGCAGGGAACGAGGAGTCAGGTGGGAAATCAGAGGAATTTGGACGCAGCCAATCAGCTCTCTCTCTCTCTCTCTCTCTCTCTCTCTCTCTCTCTCTGTCTCTCTGTCTCTCTGTCTCTCTCTCTCTCTCTCTGTGTGTGTAACCTTCTGTACGCAGGAGTGGGTCACTGGGCGCGCTCAGTGTCACGGGCACAAACTTACACTTCCACAAACTTTATTGAACCACAAGGGAAATTATTTGGACACAGCAGCTCACACCTCACAATTTATTAAAATAACAAAGAGCAAAAATATAAATGGAAATAATTCTAAATAATAAAGAGAAATAATAAAGAGGCTTAAATTATAAAGAGGCTTATATTAAGTAGGTCAGTTGATAGAGCATAAGGGTGAGTTTTTGCACAGTTGTAGGGAGTATTATTTGTTCCATAAGGGAAAGTTGTTGTACTCTCGTAGGGAGTGTTATCTATTACATAAGGATGACTTGTACAGTTGTAGGGAGTATTATCTGTTACATAAGGGTGAGTTGTCGTACAGTTGTAGGGAGTATTATCTGTTACATAAGGGTGAGTTGTACAGTTGTAGGGAGTATTATCTGTTACATAAAAGTGAATTGTACAGTTGTAGGGAGTATTATCTGTTACATAAGGATGAGTTGTTGTACAGTTGTAGGGAGTATTATCTGTTACATAAGGGTGAGTTGTCGTACAGTTGTAGGGAGTATTATCTGTTATATAAGTGAATTGTACAGTTGTAGGGAGTATTATCTGTTACATAAAGGTGAGAGGTTGTGCAGTTGTAGGGAGTATTATTTGTTACATAAGGGTGAGTTGTCATACAGTTGTAGGGAGTATTATCTGTTATATAAGGGTGAGGTTTTGTACAGTTGTAGGGAGTATTATCTGTTACATAAGGGTGAGTTGTCATACAGTTGTAGGGAGTATTATCTGTTATATAAAAGTGAATTGTACAGTTGTAGGGAGTATTATCTGTTACATAAGGCTGAGATGTTGTTATATAGTTGTAGGGAATATTATCTGTTAGATAAGAGTAAATTGTACACTCGTAGGGAGTATTATCTATTACATAAGGGTGCACTGTTGTACAGTTATAGGGAGTATTATCTGTTACATAAGGGTGAGTTGTCATACACATTTTCTTTGTCTTTTTTTTTTTTTTTTTTTTTACGATTGTTAGACCTACTTTTAGCATCGATTGCTCGGTCCATCCACTGCATACTGTCTGTGTGTCCTTTGGCAAGACACTTTATTCAAACACTCCGGCTAAGAGGCAGCCACACAGAGGAGCACTCATACAACTTCACTTTGTCAACATGTGAAGTAGCGTTGGCCAAAAACAGCAGACATTTCAGACATTTCAGAAGGAGCTGCTCACAGATTTATAGTGCGCACGACAGCTTCACTAAATCATAGTAAACATCATTTCATTTTTCAGACTTTGCTTAGAAAATGCACCTCGTTTTTCCTTTCCTGAGATCCAGAATACACACTTCTTCAGTACTTTATGAAGTTCGGTCACCGGTAAACGTCTCTGAGTTCAGGTGGGTTTGATTGACAGGTGGATTGGCCAATCACCTGTCAATCTTGTCCATTCATATCAAAACGAATATGGCTGCTTACGAGGACAAAAGAAAGGAAAACTATTTGAATATTTCTGCAGAATGAATGAACAAAGCACTAAACTGTATAAAGAAGTGGACTAAGGGAGTGTGATAACGTTCAGCTCCAGTCAAATGAAGCTCAGGAGGCTAGCAGTTATAGGAGCGAATTTGGAGCCAATTTATTATTAGGAATAGAAATTTATTTACAGACAAAAAAAAGTGAAATAAAAACACCAGGATCATGTAGAGCGGGTTAATACGAACATTTTAAGATCAAAATTACAAGGCTCACAGCAGCAGCTACAGAGAGATGGGCAACAGTTTTTCTATGTAAAGTGAATTGGAGCCAGATTTGGTGGAGCCAGAAGCGCGACCATGCTCACTTTTTATTTGAAACACGACGGCTAGTGATTAGATTTGTCCATTTATATATTCAGTCTAGGCCTAAGATTTTTCACTACTTTACGAAGTCTGGTCACCGGTGAGTCTCCCTGAGTTCAGGCGGGCGTGATTGACAGGTGGATTAGCCAATCAGAGACACACATGGTCCATTTTGTATCTGCTTATGAGGAAAAAATATCACAGAAATATCACAGGAGATTGAAAAACATTGTAGATTTTGCCAGAATGAGAAAGGTGACAATTTTGACTGTCAGCTGTCAAAGCCCATTCGAGCTAGAGTCGATGGAGGGTTAGTATGTGTTCTGATTTTGTTCAATTATATCAGTGTTTCCCAAACTTTTTTTCTGGGGACCCATATTTTAAAAGTTCCAAACCTCTGCGACCCAAGTCATTTGTAAATCACAAAACAAAGGTGGATTTGACCATTATTGAACATTAATGAGGATATTTTATTAGCCTGATTCATCAGTCAGTTTCACTTTGTAGAAACCGTCTGACCTCACAGTGTTAGAATTTGTTCACTCGACGGTAGGCAGGTACTTTTTTTCATTTAACCAATCGCTGCTATTTGGTGGTGACGTATGAAATGCACCGCTAACTGGTATATTAAGCTTTTCCCAAATCCCGTAGGAAGAAGGACAGTGTTGAGGAAAATAACCCTTTCCTTGCGTGTTCGTTAGTTTCTGCTTAGACAAAAAAATTACACTTGAAACAGAGAAAAAGTCAAGATAATTTACTTATTCCAAAGTCATACCTGTACAAGGAGTCTGTGCTGACATTCCCATGCAGAGACAGAATATTTACACCTATACAATGATTTTTATACGCAAACTATAGTGGGAGGCGACCTTGGTTTAGACGTGGTGCCTCTTCGTTGGTGCACAGGCCAGCCAGGTGTCTTGGCACGTTGCACAATCTTATCCGATTGTGACAAGGATTCATGTCACTCCCCTTACAGGAGCGTCTTGCTGGTGTGATCAGGGTGATGAGTCGTGAGTCAGCATATCCCTATCAATAAGTCCTTGCCCTATTTACTTAATTGATTAGACATATAGATAGAAATAGAATATCTTGTACATGAACTGAACCTATCTCTGCATCCCTTATCTGTAATCTGGTCCCTGTTTTCTAGGTCATTGTATAGTGAATTCTAATAGTACAATAATAAACTATAGCAGTACATCAATAACATCATACCAGTAGTTATACACCACATAAGCCAAGTTTTTTATCCTAACAACAGTAATGTCTTTCTCCTTGATAAAATTCACCAAACATTCTCTTTGTTCCAGCTTTAAATCCTCGATCTCGGGAATCATTGCCAACACAGAATATCTGACTCTTCACTGATTGGCTGATGCCCAAACTTGCACTTCGGGGTTTTTGTGAACCGTTTAATGTATTCTGATTCCTGACCTAGTCGCTGGAGAGAAATGAAACTGAGCGGAGGCACTAGGTGGCGCCAGCCTGGCTAATATTTTATTGTTGACTGACTGATCGTGTCTCTCTGAACACTTAGTATTACTCAAGTTTTAAACAATGAAAAACAGTCATTGAAGCAGCAATAAAAGGTGTGTATAAGTATCCTGAAGTGCACTGACCTTTGCTTCTTTTTGGACAACCAAGCAAGCATTTCTCAGGCTTGGGTGGCTTGGTTTCACAAAAATCACAGAGTTAAATAAATCTGACTGGACGAACATGTTTAGTTCTGGCTTGGAACCAGTGTGTGTGTAAAAAAAAAACAAAATACAAAGAGAAATCATACATAATAGAATAATGATTAGAACACAAACATTTGTCGCTGTAAAATATGCCAGAAAAAAGTGCCTTATATTGTTTTTTAGAAGTTGAAATGGATAGAATAGAGCGGGAGCACAGTGAGTCAGGTTGGAGTGCTTCTCTAATAACTATAATAATGTTGCAATACTCACATTTCAAACTCTATTTTCATACCAAGAAAAATGCTCCAAATCTTTTGATACGCTCTCAGTGGGTGACGGTGATTTTTCTTCTTTAGATGACACAAAATAATACTGGTTTCCTTAAAGGTGCATTGTCTAACTTTTTGGTTTTGGGTCCATCACCTGTTTGTTTCTACGGAGACGTCATTGCTCTGCCTGAAATGTTCCACAGTGTGACATTAACCAGCTCTGCTTTACATTTATTCAATTACAGGTGGTTTTAACACTCAAAAATACCTAGAAAAACTGATATTGTGATTGTGAGCTGGGTCATTTCTCCATAGATCTGACCTGTAACTTGGTCTGGTTTGGTCTCCATGAAGATAAAAGGATTTAAAGTCATACTGTGAAACATTCCAGACCAAGTAATAACATTTAACGGAGATTCCACCAGAAAAATTTTGATAAAGAATTGTACCCTATGCATTTTTAATTTATTTATTTTTATTTATTTATCGTTACTTATTGAAATAATGGTCAAGTTTCAACACTGGTTTTAGTCTGGATTTGTGGGTGTACTGTCTGTGTGTCCTTTGGCAAAACACCATATTCATCTCAGTGTGAATGTGGTAATTGACGGCGGTTGGAGCTTTAATTGGCAGCCATTACTGTCAATTACTCCCAGAGCAGCTGTGGTTAAAAACAAAGCTTACAAAGTCTGTGACCAACATTGTTTTCTAATTGTGTTTGGATATTTTGAAATATATAAACTGAAAATCAATTATTGTTGTTAAAAAATAGACATATCTAGTACCTTTTGAATACAGTAAAAGTACAGGATACATACAGTAGTAGTAGAAGTACAACAGTGAGAAATACAGGACTACATTCATACCAACAACTCACCCTTATGTAACAGATAATACTCCCTACAACTGTACAACAACATTATGTAACAGATAATACTCCCTACAACTGTACAACAACTCACCCTTATGTAACAGATAATACTCCCTACAACTGTACAACAACTCACCCTTATGTAACAGATAATACTCCCTACAACTGTACAACAACTCACCCTTATGTAACAGATAATACTCCCTACAACTGTACAACAACTCACCTTTATGTAACAGATAATACTCCCTACAACTGTACAACAACTCACCCTTATGTAACAGATAATACTCCCTACAACTGTACGACAACTCACCCTTATGTAACAGATAATACTCCCTACAACTGTACAACAACTCACCCTTATGTAACAGATAATACTCCCTACAACTGTACAATTCACTTTTATGTAAACAGATAATACTCCCTACAACTGTACGACAACTCACCCTTATGTAACAGATAATACTCCCTACAACTGTAGAACAACTCACCTTATGTAACAGATAATACTCCCTACAACTGTACAACAACTCACCTTTATGTAACAGATAATACTCCCTACAACTGTAGAACAACTCACCTTTATTTAACATATAATACTCCCTACAACAAGACGAGACAGCAGATGATACCACAGGGCCAAGTTACATGTCAGATCTGCGGAGAGGCGAGCCCACTCACAGTAACAAAGCAAGTTTTTAGGTCAACAAAACCCCATGTTACTGAGTAAATGTTAGACTGATTGATTGATTCTTTAATGCCACACTGTGACATTTCAAACAAAGCAACAACATCTCCACGGTGACAAGCAGAAAAGTTACACAATGCACCTTTAACATAAGAATATCTCGAAACGTGATTGGCCGGGAGGTAAAGGTCGCAGTCTGGGATTGGCCGACAGCTCCAAACAGGTGACGGGAGGTAGAAAATTGGTCCTCTCAGCTTGAGTTTGAGTATTTTCTTTTGTGTGTGCCATTTGTAACCTGCGTAATGGCGCCTCTTTGTTGGCTGTGAATCATGGCCCTGTCTGTAATTGGGTTACAACCATTTATAATTGGGTAAATGGAGCCTTGAGATCTATTATTCAGGAGAGCATTTATTCAGGCAAAGAGAGGAAGAAAAACACACAACACGTGATGAGACTGGACCGCTCTCACTCTCCCAGTCACATGCGCCCGCCGCTTCAGACGGGGAAGTTATATTCAATGAAAAATGGTTGCTAACGGTTACACAGCTCCAAATACAAATATGGTGTTTATTTGGTCTAAAGATTAATTACATTTACTATAGCGCTCACTGAAGAGAAATGGTTGGTGTTGATTGCATGTTTACCACTGTAATTATTATGAAAAACAGAGTTATTGAAGTTTAGACTGGGCATTTTTGAATGGAAAATACCTATTTAAAATGCAAAATATGCACTTTATTGATGAAAAATTGAATGTTATTGATATAGAAAATAATGCATAATATTATTAGCCTAAAATAACACGCACTTAAGAACCTTTGCTTTGACCTCAAAGTTTTAGAGTTTGAAGTTTTCAGACAATATACGCCTTATTTCTACACATGTGCTCCCTATACTGTTCATCTGGGTAGGACAGTAGAGGAAATCACTATTAAATGTCTTACAACTAGATTGTGATTTATGGACCTAAAAAGGGTGCATGAGATCTCTGGACTTTTACCTGCGACATAGCAATATTGGGAAATTCAAAATTGCAAGTTTTTTTAGTTGCACCTTTGAAATAAAATATGAGTATTATTCATTATCTCTCTTTTCCTCTTTGGTACTAGGGAAGCACCGATACGATACTGGTATCAGCACTGATATTGAAAATTCGATGGATCAGATATCAGCTTCCAGCTAGTGATTTAACTGATATCCCATTTTGGTTTTGCAATAAAACAATTTACTGGCTACTGTGTTGGCCCAGAATATCTCATAATATTAAACTTGTATTTTTTACAAAGCTTCTTCTGTAATTACTTTGTGTATGTGGCCATACCAGTTTGTAAAAGCCTGATCTTGTCAGATCTCAGAAGCTCAGCAGGGCTGGACCTGTTTAGTACTTAGATGGGAGACCAGTGGGAAAATCAGGTGCCACAGGGGCGCCAATCACAAGAACTGTCATTATGTCCTTAGACAAGACACTTCACCCACATTGCCTAGTATGAATGTGGTGTGCGTGAGTGATGGTGGTCAGAGGGACCGATGGCGCAGATTGGCAGCCGCGCTTCAGTCAGTCTGCCCCAGGACAGCTGTGGCTACAACAGTAGTTTACCACCACCAGGTGTGGAGTGAATGAATAATGATCTGTTAAGTGTCTTTGTGACAAATGTCTATGAAAAGCACTATGTAAATAAAAAAAAAAAAACTTACTTACTTATTTTAAATGATGATGAACAGTTGTAAAACACATTTGGATCAATTTTGCCAAACACAGTTTGTGTTTAAAAGAAATACATTATATTTTCAGTATCTGACCTGGTATCAGTTGATATTGGGTATCAGCAGATACTTAAAGCCTAAGTATCGGCACCAGTATCAGAATAGAAAAACCTGGATCAGTGTATCTCTATTTGGTATAGAGTCTGATGTGCTGAAAACTATTGGAAAATTGTTAAACTTCCAGATTTTGTCCTCACACCTGTGTCCCTCTTCCTCTCCCTTGCAGGTGGTACAGAGTTTGATGTGATGAAAACTATTGGAAAAGAGTTAACTTGTCCACATTTTGTCCTCACACTTGTGTCCTCCTCTCTCCTGTCCCTGCAGGTGGCACAGAGTCTGGGGTGATGGTGTCTGATGTGTGGTGCTACATGTCTCTTCTGGATAATTGGAACCTGGTTTCTCGGATGACGGTGGCGCGCTCTCGTCACAACAGCCTCGTGTACGATGGAAAACTCTACACCATCGGAGGCCTGGGAGTGTCCGGAAACCTGGACCATGTGGAGAGGTAAGAGACTGTATTTATTATTATATTAAAAGAGCTGCTCTGTGGAAGTTGCTGGAATTTTGTTTTTGGAGTGAAGAAATATTGCAAGCTGATGGTGTTGCTTGTGTAGAGCTGTGGAGGATATCAGATGACCTGTTGGTTAAGAGTGCAGACCGATGTTGTTTTAAAGGATTCATAGTATTAAAGGTCCTACAGTATATTACACAAAACTGACTCTTGTGAGCTTTAAGACATGTTATAATGTTGTTACCTCCTCAAAAACAGAGCTGGAGTTATGTTTTGTTTCATTCACACGTGTAAGTAATCCTTTATTATTAGTCTGTCTACATCTCCAAAGCTCAAAATGCTCTGTTCCACCTTATGATGTCATGAAGTGGTAGTTCTCAAGTTAACTTTTATAAACAAAATTCCAGGTCTGTTTGTGAAGAGGAAACTACATTAGAACATGGATCAGAAAATAGTGTAATTGTGACTTTGAGGTCCCTGTCACAGTCATTTTAAATGATTTTCAATGAAGTGATGCAAATATTATGCTGTATGGACATTTTTGTTATAGTTTATAAAAGCTAAGAAAGTGGAACATTGTTTGTGAACGTTGTGGGTCGGGGATTTGTTGGTACTGTAGGTTGTGTGAGATCAGGTGCGCCACGTTGGATTCGATCGGGCCACTCTGTAAAGTACAGGCAGCGGGGAGTTAGCAAGTTTTGAGCACTAAAAATGGATAAATGTGGAGTTAGAAGTGTAAAACTTGTCAATGGTAGCGAGCGGCTCAGAGTCTTCAAGGTGGCGTCAACTCAAAGTGCTCCTACAAACCCGGCTTATTTTGGTTCCGGGTGGCAATTTTGAAAAGTAGAAAGTGTCCGGCAGTGCTTGGGTTACAAAAATGTCTAATTTTAAATATTCTGAGAGAAATTGTGGGTATTTGTATCATTGGATGTTAATGTTTTTATTGATAAATGTGTATTATATGTGAATATTTATTCTAATGTATGGATTATGTCATATTGTAAAATGGGGAGGACTAATTGGCAGAGATGGGACCAAGTCATTGTTTTGCAAGTCTAAAGCAAGTCTCAAGTCTTTGACTTCAAGTCTGCATCAAGTCCATAGTCACTGACCTTCAAGTCCGCATCAAGTCCATAGTCACTGACCTTCAAGTCCGCATCAAGTCCCTAGTCACTGACCTTCAAGTCCGCGTCAAGTCCCTAGTCACTGACCTTCTAGTCCGCATCAAGTCCCTAGTCACTGACCTTCAAGTCCGTCAAGTCCTTAGTCACTGACCTTCTAGTCCGCATCAAGTCCCTAGTCACTGACCTTCAAGTCCGCGTCAAGTCCCTAGTCACTGAGTCTCAAGTCCCTAGTCACTGACCTTCAAGTCCGCGTCAAGTCCCTAGTCACTGACCTTCTAGTCCGCATCAAGTCCCTAGTCACTGACCTTCAAGTCTGCGTCAAGTCCCTAGTCACTGACCTTCAAGTCCGCATCAAGTCCCTAGTCACTGACCTTCTAGTCCTCATCAAGTCCCTAGTCACTGACCTTCAAGTCCGCGTCAAGTCTCTAGTCACTGACCTTCAAGTCCGCATCAAGTCCCTAGTCACTGACCTTCAAGTCTGCCTCAAGTCCCTAGTCACTGACCTTCAAGTCCGCACCAAGTCCCTAGTCACTGACGTTCAAGTCTGCATCAAGTCCCAGGTTTTAGTCCATTTTATCAAGTCAGATCCTAAAAAAGAATTAGAACTTTGCACATCAGTTACTTGAGACATGTGCATTGGAGGAGAAGGAGCAGCCCAAGAACATAGAGAAAAATCCCACACATCGTCTTACTTGCAAAATGTGAGATTTATTAGGACAAACAGTACAGCGTTTCGGCACTTGGCTTTCATCAGGCAAACAAAATCCAGTGTGGCTCGAGTCCAAGTCACATCTCACAAGTCCCCACCTCAGCTAATTGGTCACCTGAACAGTTGGTAGTGGCTGTGGATCCTTTTAAAAGTGTGACCAGCTTTGTAGTCGGACGATGTTGTTTGCTCAAAGTGTTACTGGAATAAAGGTGCCGTAAAGAAACCATCCCGGGCTGTAGTTCTTACACCGATGCCTCCAAGACCGCCCGGCCACCCACAGTAATATAGACCCTTTAAAGATGGATTTACTTCGGAACTGTGAAAGGAATAAGTATGTATTTAAATCTATCTAAGTTGTTGCTAGCGCTCACAAACCCTTCGGCGCATCGTTAAAATTCACACGCAAGAATTTCCTGACACTTACAGAGCTTTAGAAAAGCTTTCTCTGAGCAAAGAGAAGCGGCGTGGACTATTTTTACAACATACTCAATAGGGGGAAAAAGATAAAATGCATTTGTTTACAAGAAAAAGTCTGGTATGTCAGCTTTAAAGGCCGTCTGCCAGATTCAGAGTGAAGAAGTGAAGAGTTTGAACTGTTAGTCCTGTCCACTAAGTGTCTTCTCTCTCTGTGATGTTGTGGAGAAAACAGTGTCTGAGATGGGCATAAGCAAAGTCGTGTGTGCAGTTTGGCTGGACAGAAAATAATGATCGTTGTAGTTGCTGCTATATGGTCCTCGTGCAACAAAATGTGATCCTTGAGTTTGTTTTTCACCGAAACAGCTACTTTTACATTTTTATTACTACACGATTATTAAAATATCTTGATTGCAACAGATTTTTGGTATGTTAAGTTGTACTTTTTAGTTTACTTTGCCCCGCCCACTGCTCTATCATTGGCCAGCTCTAGTGATTTTAGATTTTTCGGACTATAAGTGGCTTTGGAGTATAAGTCGCACCAGCCAAAAGATGCGTAATGAAGAAGAAAAAAACATATAAGTTGCACTTTTTGGGGGAAATTTATTTTATGAAATCAGAGACCAGGAACTGACATTTCCCGTGTAAAGTCAAGTTGTAGTAATAAGAATAGAAGAGAGAACAACAGACTGTTAACGTCACATATGAACAGTTCTTCAGATAAACTATAACATAAACAACAGAACAGAACAAGTTTAACAAACTCTCCATCTCACTCCAAATCACTAAATCCATTCAATTCTTCATCCTCGGTGTCACTTCTGAACAACTCCTCGACCTCCGGAGATAAACAGAGCGCCTCTTCCTCTTCTGTGTCGCTGTCGTCAGACTCAGCATCAGTTCATTAGAATTATTCTGGTTTTTCTGAATCCCGACAGGATGGTTTCGGTGTCACTGAAGTCCAGGCTTTGTCCATCCATCCAGTGACTTCAGGAAAGTTTCATGGTGCATCCTCCCGGAGTCACAAGTTTCTCACTCCAAACTTTCTTTCTGCTGCTCGATTATCGTTTTCAGCTGCAGATTTCACGACTTGCAGTTTGTAATCTGCAAAATATGATTTCGTTTTTGGGGGCATTTGTGTTCAGTCTTCTCAATCGTCTTTATAAGTTTGTTTAAATGTTACATTTTCAGTGGTGCAGAAGTAATTGTGCGATCGACTGACATGATACAGACAGAACAGAGGCTCTTTCTGCAGGAGACATGTGCAGTAGAGTGAAGTGACAGTGGTACAGGAGGAACAGGAGCAGCAGATACTCACACACAAGACTAGAACCTCTCACCGCTTCAGTGTCAACATTTTAATACATAAATCGCACTGGAGTATAAGTCATAGGAAACACCCAAACCATGAAAAAAAAGTACCACATAGAGTCCAAAAAATACGGTAGTTGTTTACCTTCTCAAAGTTGTAGAGTAATTTGTACATGTTTATGCAGTCTGCAAAAAACAGCATAAACCCACTGCTCTGTACTTATTTCTTTCTCCAATTTTATTTTCTTAATTGGTGATACAGCCAGTATTTGGCAGTGTCGCATAGTCATTTTGGTACAATTACAGCATAATTTGTGGCTATCCGTTGGAGGTAGATGGCGTATGCTGCGATGCCAGCTCCCATCGGGCACCGCAGTGTTTTTTTTTTTACATGGAAATCAGTACAATATGTCTGTGATGATGATGTCTGTGATGAAATCAGATTTTTTTTGCAAGGTTGTTCACATTTCCAGTTAAATGTGACTTGTATGTGAACTTTAAATGCCCCGAAAGTGTCCCGCAAGTGCATCGGAGGACACGACGACGTCAACCACAGCGAGCGTACTCAGTGTTTACAGAAGTCGCCTAAACATGGACGCAGCATTGAGCACCTGGAGATTTTAAAGTTGTTGTCTTGGAGCCTGGACATGTACAGGTTATTTGTTTTAAGGAGGAGATTGAAAAGGAAAAGGACGAGGCTTTTGGCCGTGGCGGTTTTTGGGACAGCGGCAGCAACGTCCGTAGAAAGGAACGTGTGGGTGCAAAGTCGCAGCCAAGAGTGGTGGGATTGACATGTGCTTCTGACACGGACTTCATACACAAATTTGTATGATGAGAAGTGTATATCTGTGAATGTGACCTGGCTGTTCAGACTGAAGTCGCATGTCAAACGATCGGATATGTTTTGGTTTTAGGAGCACATACCGTATTTTCCGGGCTATTAGGCGCTCAGGATTATAATGGTCATTAAATGGTCTATTTTCAAACTTTTTTCACAAATAAACCGCACCGGACTTTAAAGGAAATACAACAGTGTGATGGGTGAGTGGTTTTGTTTGTTTGTTGGCGTTCACGTGACTCTGGGCTTTGTTCAGTTGTGGCGTGTAGGGAGGGTGCTGTCTGGGACCAACGGATTGTCGGCGTGTTCGCAGTGACTCAGTTGTTCAGTCGTGTCTAGAAGTGGCACATTGCACTCGCTTTTTCGGTTCATTCCTCCGTTCTGTTCCTCGTCGGCGTGGAGTGATGAGTGTGTCTGTGGGTGTGTTTCGCTGTGCGGTCGCTGTCTGCTTCATGTGTGTTTGTGTGTTCTGCGGGTGGTGCGGCTTTGTATTTACTGAAGTCGTGCTGGGACACCCGAGTGGATTCGTGTATAGGGCGCTCTGGATTGTGGCGCGGTCGTTTTTTGATGGGGATGGAGGCTTAAGAGCGCATCTAATAGCCCAGAAAATATGCATATATGCATATATATAAGTGTCCTGGGTCACATTTGAAAAAATCTGATTTGTGTCTTTCAGCCTGTCATTAAAAGATCAGATACAGGAGCATAGGGGGAAAAATCTGTCTACGTTCAGACTGCAGCCTCAAGTGACAAAAATCTAATTTTTTGGCCCCTATGTGACCTGTATCTGATCTTTTAATGACAGTCTGAACCACACAGACTGACCTTTTGACATGTGACTTCAGTCTGAACGGTCAAAGCGCATTCATCCACCTACACATTATCAACAAGCCACAAACGTCACTATTCTGCGCTGAAATTGGAGAAAATTGTTAATGAACTCCGTGTCACTGAAGCAAAGCACATCTCCACTCACCACTCTTGGCTCCGTCTCCAAATCCACATGTTCCTTTCAATGGACGTCGCTACCGCTGTCCCACAAAACACCACGGCCAAAAACCTCGTCCTTCTTCTCAATCTCCTCCTTAAAACAAATAAGTTGTTCATGTTCTGGCTCCGGTACGAGAGGAACTTTAAAATCTCCAGGTGCTCAATGCTGCATCCATGTTTAGGACAACTTCTGTAAACACAGAGCACGCTCACTGCGGTTGACGTCGTCGTGTCTCCAGTGCACATGCGGGACACTTTCGGGCCGTTTAATGTTCACACTGGAGTCACATACAAGTCGCATTTAATTGGAAATGTGAACGACCTCGCAAAAACATCGGATTTCACAAAAAACTCCGAATTGAGCATTAAGCCCTGCAGTCTGAACGTAGCCTGTGTCTTTAAATCAATCACATGAGGTAAAGATTTCTATTCCTGTTCTGGACGTTTGAAACAGCTCTAGAACAAGATCTGTTCTCTGTTCATTTATCTGACGTCAGTTTATCTGTGTACATATTGAATTGAATCTGTATTTTCAGTATTTCCATGCGCCTGTTCTGGGACTACAGGTGTGAACGAGCATCTTTCCTATGATTTTTGTCTTGGTTTATGAATTGTTTTTGATTCTCTTTAACCCTCTTGATTGTCTAGTCTCATCACTCCCACTCACTTGATTCAATAATAATCAATTTCACATCATTTGGCTCGTACCACAGGACGTGTCATGAGTTTCCCCATAACCAGCTGTGGAGATTACAAATAACTGGTCTCTCTCTACGTCTTCTTCTCCTCCTTTTTTTCTTCTCTCCTCTTTCCTCCTGTCTCCTCCCCATCTCCCCTTCTCTCCTCCTTCCTCTCCTCTTCCTTTCTTCTCCTTTCATCCTCCTTTTCTCTTCTCCTCTTCTTCTTCTTTCCTCTTTCCTCCTCTTCTCTCCTCTCCCTTTTCATCTTCACTCCTCCTTCCCCTTCTCTTCTCTCCCCCTTTCTCCTCCTTTCATCTTCCTCTTCTCCTCCTCTTTTTCTTCATTCCTATTCCTCTTCTCTCCTCTTCTCTCTTCTGTTCTTTTCCTCTTCCTCCTTGTGTCTCCTTCTCCTCCTTTTCCTCTTCTCTCCCGCTCCTCCTCTCTCCTCCTCTCCCAATTCCTCTTCTCTTTTCTCTCCTCCTCTTCTCTCTTCCTCTTCCCTACTCTTTCCTTCTCTACCACCTCTTCTCTCTCCTCCCCTTCTCTCCTCTTTCCCCTCCTCCTCCTTTCTCCTCCTTTCATCTTCCTTTTCTCTCCTCTCCTCTCTCCCCTTCTTCTTTTTCTCTCCTCTTCCTTTTCTCTCCTCTGTAATCCTCCTCTTCCTCCCCATGTCTCCTTCTTCTCCCCTTCTCTCCTTCTTCCTCTTCTCTCCCAATTCCTCTTCTCTCCTCTCCTCTTCTTCTTTTTCTCTCCTTCTCTCTTCCTCTTCTCTCCTCCTTCCTCTCCCCCCTTTTCCTCCTCTTCCAATTCCTCTTCTCTCCTCTCCTCCTCTTCTTTTTCTCTCCTCTGCCCTCTTCCCCCCTTCTCCTCCTCTTCTCTTCTGCTCTTCCTCTTTCCTTCTCCTCTTCTCTACTACCCCTCCTCCTCCTTTTCCTCCTTTCATCTTCCTCTTCTCTCCTCTCCCCTCCTTCTCTTCTTTTCTCCTCTTTCTCCTCGTGTCTCCTTCTCCTTCCCTTCTCTCCTCCTTCCTCTTCGTTTTCTCACCTCTTTCTTCCTCTTCTCTCCTCTCTCCTCTTCCACCTCCATCTCCTCTTCTTCTCTCCTCTCTCCTCTCCTTCCCCCCTTCTCCTCCTCTCTCACTTCGTTTTCTCTCCTCTTCTTTTTCTCTCCTCTTTCTTCCTCTTCTCTCCGCTTCCTCCTTGTGTCTCTTTCTCCTCTCCTTCTCTCTTCCTCCCCCCCTTCCTCCTCTCCCACTTCCTCTCCTCTCCTCTTTTTTCTCTTCTCTCCTCTGTCCTCTTCCTCCTCTTCTTCCTCCTCTTCTCTCCTCTCTCCTCTTCCACCTCCATCTCCTCTTCTTCTCTCCTCTCTTCCTCTTCCTCTCTTCCTCCTCTGTCGTCTTCCTCTCGGTCTTGCGTGGCACAGTGAGATTAACCAAACTAATCAAAAGAACATTAGTGTTGATGCTGGCGGCCGCCCTCATTACCTGACTGTTGGATGGATGCTCCGCGCTGGTCCAAATGAAACAGCCTAATTTGATCTTTCCTCTGTAATGTATCCGTACAGCGCGGTTACGGCGGAGGTGTGAGCGAGAGGGCCCCCCGCTGTAATAGAAACGCTTTTGATTCTTCCATCTTCTTAATTTGAGAGCTCCCCCTGCGCCTTCACCCTCTGTGCCCTCAGAAAAAAAAAAAAAAAGTTGGGACGTTTGTAGTGTAAAATGTTAATTGAAATGAAATACACGGCAAGAATGTGTAAATGAAAAGAGCGGACTTGTCAATATCGTAGAGTGTGTAAAGAAGTGGACTAAAGGAGTGTCAAAGTCCAGTCAAATGAAGCTCACTGAGGCTCGCAGTTACAGGAAATTTGAAGCGGAGTTACATGTTAGAAATAGGAATTGATTTACAGACATAACGACGAAATAAAAAGACCAGGATCTTGTATTTTAAGACCAAAATGTCGAGGCTCACAGCAGCAGTTAAAGAAAGAGGCAACAACTTTTCAGTGTAAGTCTACAGAGCTTTTTCATAACGGCGGGAAGTGCTGCGATGTAGGGTAAATGTAGCTCCCGATTGATGGTTTTCTATGGCAAAATATTTGTGGAAATGTCTTGCATATTTTCCAGCAGCTTCATAAATCTGCCCCATCACCAAATCTTCAACCAACAAAGTCCACAAAGGATAAACATTCTAACATGAAGAACAACGACGACGATGTATTAGTGAACTACTGAACAAAACTAATGTTATGGTCATGAATAAAACAGAAGTAACTCGTTCACTCAGACTGATTTTACAATTACAGAATTAAAAATCAATTTCATAATGTCGATACTGGCATACTTAGAGAGATTTATGCAGTTTGAATGTTAGACATGTAATCTGTGAACATCTGTAGGATTTAAACTGCACAAATCTCTCTGTCTATGTTAATATCGTGGTTAATGGTCACATTTTTCTATAGCACTTTTCCACCTTCAAGGCGCTCAAAACACTTTACAACAAGGAACCACTCACACACCAGTGTACGCAGACACTGTGGGCAAGGTGGGTTAAGTGTCTTGCCCAAGGACACAATGACAGCATTCATCTGTGGGAGCTGGAATCACACCAGCCAACCTGTGGGTCAGTGGATCTGACCACTCAACCTGTGATGTTTATGTCGAGAACTGGAATTGAACCACCAACCTTCAGATCAGTGGGCAAATGCTCTACCAACTGAGCTACTGCCGCCCATGAAAGCCATTTGTAAATTTTAGTCCTAGAATCAGTCTGTCAGTCAGTCACTCAAATACGTCCACACTAGGACGTATTTGAGTGTTTTTTGTTGTGAATGCAGTGTTCGTCCACACTAATCCGATGGAAAACAGCTCCAGAAACGGAACGATCAGCGGAAAACAGTTTAAACAAACCAGAGACAAACGGGAAACAGCGGAGCTAGAACTACTTACTGGTAGAAAACATTGTTTTTTGACATCTTCCTCGGCTCAAAATCGGATGGAGCAACTTCAGACACAGTGCTCTACTTCCTTGTTTTTACTGCCCAGGTGATGTCGTGACGCCAGCCTGGTCATGTGACTAGCATTTTAGGCAGTTTCACGTTACTCTGTGAACCTGAGTGAACAAGTTACTTATTAACGAATTACTTATTACTTATGTTTTTTTCATGACTATAACGTTAGTTTTGTTCAGTGTGTCACTAATGCGTCGTCATTGTTCACCTTTAAGTTTTTGTCTTTCTTCCTTTGATAGTTGTGGATAAATTCTTCATGGAAGAATGCTGGTTGAAGATTTGGTCAGATTATGAAGTTGGTGGAAAATACAACACACATTTACACCCACATTTTGCCACAGACAAGTATTAACCGGAAGTTATATGTACCCTACATCGCGGCACTTCTGGCTGTTGTGAAGAAAACTGGGACATTTTCTCATTTTTCATAGATTTTGTCAGACTTACTACTGTAAACAGAACTTGGAACTTGTAATTTCATCTTTCCAAACGTCTTCCTGGTTCGTGACGTAAACGTGAATAGAGCCTATCAGACCCAGAGCCGATGGAGCCGGAAGAGCCCCCATGTTCACTTCCTCTTTGGCACATGACAAAAAGTTGTAAAAAACTTAAGATTGGAGTTGAATTTTTTTCACTAGTTCTTAATTTCTTCCAACCGTTTTAATTATTCACCATGATGAGTTTAGAAGTGCTTTTTACTGCTCTCAAAGACCAGCTAGCATGCCAACTGCACTCTTCCTGATTATCTCCTTCTAATTAGATAGAGCAGACTTATTTGGAAAACAGTTTGTGAAGA
>NW_026571036.1:26892001-27234501 GCF_026225935.1 Boleophthalmus pectinirostris | reverse complement strand
TGTTGTTGCTATTTCAGTAGTAACAGTAGTAGTAGTTGTTGTTGTTGTTTCAGTAGTAGTAGTAGTAGTAGTAGTAGTAGTAGTAGTAGTTGTTGTTGCTATTTCAGTAGTAGTAGTAGTAGTAGTAGTAGTAGTAGTCAGTAGTAGTAGTAGTAGTAGTAGTAGTAGTAGTAGTAGTAGTAGTAGTAAGTAGTAGGTAGTTGGTAGTAGTAGTAGTAGTAGTTGTTGTTGTTGTTTCAGTAGTAATAGTAGTAGTAGTAGTAGTACTGGTAGTAGTAGTTGCATCAGTAGTATTTTTAGTAGTAGTAGTAGTTTCAGTAGTAGAAGTTTCAGTAGTAATAGTAGTATTAGTAATAGTTTCAGTGGTAGTAGTAGTAGCTTCAGCAGCAGCAGCAGCAGTAGTAGTAGTTGTTGTTGTTATTTCAGTAGTAGTAGTTAGTAGTAGTAGTTGTTGTTGTTGTATGAGTAGTATTTTCAGTAGTAGTAGATTCAGTAGTAGTAATAGTAGTAGTAGTAGGAGGAGGAGTTGGAGTAGTTGTTGTTGTTGTTGTTTCAGTAGTAATAGTAGTAGTAGTAGTACTGGTAGTAGTAGTTGCATCAGTAGTATTTTTAGTAGTAGTAGTAGTTTCAGTAGTAGAAGTTTCAGTAGTAATAGTAGTATTAGTAATAGTTTCAGTGGTAGTAGTAGTAGCTTCAGCAGCAGCAGCAGCAGCAGTAGTAGTAGTAGTACTTTCAGCAGCAGCATCAGTAGCAGTAGTAGTAGTAGTACTTTCAGCAGCAGCAGCAGTAGTAGTAGTAGTAGTTGTTGTTATTTCAGTAGTAGTAGTAGTAGTAGTTGTTGTTGTTGTTTCAGTAGTAGTAGTAGTTGTTGTTGCTATTTCAGTAGTAACAGTAGTAGTAGTTGTTGTTGTTGTTTTCAGTAGTAGTAGTAGTAGTAGTAGTAGTTGTTGTTGTTGTTGCTATTTCAGTAGTAGTAGTAGTAGTAGTAGTTGTTGTTGTTGTTGTTGTTTCAGTAGTAGTAGTAGTAGTAGTAGTAGTAGTAGTAGTTGTTGTTGTTGTTGTATAAGTAGTATTTTCAGTAGTAGTAGATTCAGTAGTAGTAATAGTAGTAGTAGGAGGAGGAGGAGTTGGAGTAGTAGTAGTAGTAGTTGTTGTTGTTGTTTCAGTAGTAATAGTAGTAGTAGTAGTAGTACTGGTAGTAGTAGTTGCATCAGTAGTATTTTTAGTAGTAGTAGTAGTTTCAGTAGTAGAAGTTTCAGTAGTAATAGTAGTATTAGTAATAGTTTCAGTGGTAGTAGTAGTAGCTTCAGCAGCAGCAGCAGCAGTAGTAGTAGTAGTAGTAGTACTTTCAGCAGCAGCAGCAGCAGCAGTAGTAGTAGTAGTAGTTGTTGTTGTTGTTATTTCAGTAGTAGTAGTAGTAGTAGTTGTTGTTGTTGTTGTTTCAGTAGTAGTAGCAGTAGTAGTAGTAGTTGTTGTTGTTGTATGAGTAGTATTTTCAGGAGTAGTAGATTCAGTAGTAGTTATAGTAGTAGTAGGAGGAGTAGTAGTAGTAGTAGTAGTTGTTGTTGTTGTATGAGTAGTATTTTCAGTAGTAGTAGATTCAGTAGTAGTAATAGTAGTAGTAGTAGGAGGAGGAGGAGGAGGAGTTGGAGTAGTAGTAGTAGTTGTTGTTGTTTCAGTAGTAATAGTAGTAGTAGTAGTAGTGGTGGTAGTAGTAGTTGCATCAGTAGTATTTTTAGTAGTAGTAGTAGTTTCAGTAGTAGAAGTTTCAGTAGTTTTAGTGGTAGTAGTTTCAGCAGTAGTAGTAGAAGTAGTTGCAGTATTTTCAGTAGTAGTAGCAGTAGTAGTAGTAGTAGCTGTAGCAGTAGCAGTAGTAGTAGTAGTAGTAGTAGCAGTAGTTTCAGTTTGAGTTACAGGTTTGTGTAACTCTTTATTTTTAGTATGTCGCCAAAGCTCAAAATGCTGTTCCACCTTGTGATGTCATGAAGCAGTTGTTTTCAAGTTTACAGCTACATTACATTTTACTTTTAGTTCAGTAGAGACTGAAAATATCCAGATGATTCTAGTGAAGGTGTGTGGAGTTTAAAAACACAACGGCGCACTTCCTGTATCACCACATGACATCACAAGGGTCACAAGTGTTTTCAGTTTGAGAAAAGAACTCAGCCTAAATGTGCAGGGTTTTTGTGTTAAACATGTGAATGAAACAAAAATAAAAACACAACTCCAGGTCTGTTTGTGATGAGGAAACAACATTAGAACACAGATCAGTAAATAGCGTAATACAGACCCTTTAAATAATTGCAGTTTTATCTTATTATTTCATCTCATTATTAGTTTTGATCTGATTGTGGTTCATCTGTCTGTTCTTTCTGTACTTCATCTTATTTACATTGAGACACTTCTGACGATGTGCTAAAATGCTAATGTGAATGGCTGTTTTCCAAAATATCTAATACATGCGTCAGCTGCCATCTACCACGGAAAGACATAAAAATATAACCTCAGATTCTCAGTTTAAGGTAAGTGCTAAGCTGCGTGACTCCCCTTTACGTCTCCATTAGCCATTTATTACAACACGTTTTTACAGAAGACTGTCAATCAAACTGTTTCTGTTCTCACCCTCCCGAAAGGTTCCAGGCGTGAAAAGTGCAGCTCACAAGAGTCAATTTTGCCAAAATAGAACCTTTAAATGTGTCTGAGTGGTTTTAAATCTGATGCATTGCTCTTGTGTTGTCCTGTTGTGAATCAAAAATGGAATTCAAGTGGGAATTTGCACATTATCTATCTATCTATCTATCTATCTATCTATCTATCTATCCATCTATCTATCCGTCTATCTGTCTATCTATCCGTCCATCCTTCTATCCATCCATCCGTCTATTTATCTATCTATCTATCTAAAACACAGGTGTCAAACATACGGCCCAGGGGCCAGATCCGGCCCTTCAAGACCTTTAATCTGGCCCTCGGCTGATTTTCTACTAAAATATTTTATTTATATTTTCTGTTAAAATCTTGTTAATTTTCTGTGGTGTTTATCACAGCAGCGTCTCCAGTGTCTCTGTGCGTGGCCCCTCCCACCAGAGCAGCACAAATGAAGACTTGTCTCTTTCCAAACGCTCTTAAAGGACGATCATTTTGACTGTTGACCGTGACACCCTCATCAGAAAAATGTCCAACATGAGAAAAGTGGAGCCGAGTGCAGGATTTTACAACAAAAATGTACTTATTCCTATTTCCATACAAGTTCATGTTAAAACATTGTGTTGAAATTGTATTTTTCTTAAAGTTTCAGGTTGTTCATAATATTATAATATTTTATAAAAGAAAGAGTTCATGAGAGTTTTATAAGAGAAAGAGATTTCTGTAATAGATTTGTGTTTCTCTGCACAAATATTTGAACTTATTGTTATTTTTGGGGTTTATATGACATGAGTTTTCTGATCCGGCCCCTTTGGGATCAAAGTTGGTTGAATACGGCCCCCGGACCAAAATGAGTTTGACACCCCTGATCTAAAATGTCTATCTGTCTATCTGTTGGTCTGTCTATGTAAAGTTGCCTTCCTCTAAACCGGTGTTGTTGTTGTGTTGTAGTAGTAATAGTAGTTGTTGTAGTACTAGTAGTAGTCATAGTAGTACTAATGTGTGAGGACTTTTTACCCTTCTAAAGACATACACTATTTAGTTTTAAATTGATAGTCACTATGGCAACAGTCCTAAATGGGCGGCCTTAGCTCAGTTGGCAGAGACTGATCTGAAGGTTGGTGGTTTGAATCTTGACATAAACATCACTGGTTGATTGGTCAGATCCACTGACCCACAGGTTGGCTGGTGTGTGATGAATGCCGTCGTTGTGTCCTCTGAAGCTCATGCATAACTGTCCACATGTCACTTTAACTGTGTTGGGGCATTTTATTTAAAAAGGTAATAGTTACTGTTACAAATTACTTCCCCCATAAAGTAAAAATAATGAATTACTCAGCAAAGTAATTAAACAGTTATTTTTCATGTTATGTACTACTGCATCAAAGAAGTTTATAGTAACTGAATGAAGAATAAAAACTGTATATTTCAGCATGTATTTAACAGTACATCGTACGAGAGGTGTGTTAGTGACCATGTGAGGCGCTTCATTTTATTCAAGTGACTTGAGGCAGACGCGGACAGATTTTTTTTTTTTCATTCATTTTTTTTTACATTCTTGGCCTTTATTTCAATGAGGGAGAAATAGTGTGGGTATTTCCAGTTTGAAAACGCTGTCTTTGAACGTCCCTGGCTTGTCATTGCCATTGTCTCATTCTGGTTGAGTTTGTCTCGTTTAGCTGAAGTGTACAGGAAAAAAACAAGAAGACAGTGTGGCCAGAGACTCCGCCCACCCAACTTCTTAGCCAATATCAGCAGCTCTGCTCTCTTTGCTTTACCGGTAACGAGAACGACGTTGTAACGTTGAGGAGTGTAATTAATCAGATTACTCCGTTACCGAAAATGTATCACTGTTACTGGTCTTAAACTGTGTCGGAGTCATTTTAAATATGATACATTTCTTTATTTCATTTATATCATAAATACAATCACACATATAATCTACTCTCATGTGATTTACTCTTTCATTTATGGTTCAGTTTAAACACGTGTAGTGTAGAAGACAGAAGCTCAAGTTACACTGGACTCATTTTCAGGTATATGATACTTTGTAGTGACATCACTGGGGGTGGGGGGTGTTCTATATGTATGTGTATTGGTGAATTGTATGGCGAACACACACATTAGCAAACACTCAAATACTCAGTGACTCCCCTTTTAAAGATCCTTTATTACACAAAATGGTAACCATGTTATAATGTTGTTACTGTGTGATGGAGTAGACCTGTCAGCCACGCGGGGAGGCCTGCACACACACACACACACACATACACATACACACACACACACACACACACACATACACACACACACACATACACACACACACTCTCTCACTGATGTTTTACTTACCCGGCAGTTTACCGCTGTCCCCAAGGTTTCTACATATCTCCATCACAACAGTCGGGTGCACACATGAATGCTGTGCAAATATTAGTTTCTTCATGGCCTTTCTTCCAGTTAAAATTTTCCTCCGTGTCCGCCTCCCCTCACCGTGTGTGTGTGTCCGTCGACCAACCCGATCATCATTGTCGTCTGTGTTATATTGCGTCATGTAGGTGCACATGTGTGACGTCATGAAGAGCGTCAGGTGACTTTTTCGTTTTTGTTATTGAACAATGTTTTTTTTTGTTTTTTTCTCTATCTGTGTTTAAAGTTTATTATTATGATATTTTTGTTTCTGGTAGTATTTGTGAATTTTTGTATTAAAATCGAAATCTCTTATATTTCTATTGATAGAGAAAAAAGCTGTTTTTGTTTGTTAATTAATTTGGGGGAGGAGCCTCGCACTTTAAAAGAGGACTCCCATTTGCACAAAGGCCGTTCTTTTTTTTTTTTTTTTCATTTTTCACTATTTTTGCACACTTCTATAAATAAATTCACAAACACTGTTATGACTACTCCATATTATTTCTTTTTCGTTAAAAAAGAACCCACGATATACCTCCTCAAAAAACAGACCTGGGGTTGTGTTTTGTTACATTCACATGTGTTTGTTATGAGTCTGTTTACATCTCCACCTTGTGATGTCATGAAGTGGTAGTTTTCAATTGAACAGATATATTTTAGCTTTAGTTCAGTAAAGATGGACAATCCCAGAGCTGAAATGATCCAAATGATTCTAGACGATGAAAGTGATTGGACTGAAAACACAGTGGAGCATTTCCTGAATTACCAGATGACATCACAAGGTGGAACAGAGTGTTTTCTGTTTTCCATCAGCCTAAATATGCAGGATTTTTGTGTTAAACATGTGTGAACGAAACAAAACACAACTCCAGGTCTGTTTGTGGTGAGGAAACAACATTAGAACACAGATCAGAAAACAACGTAAAATGAGCCTTTTAAGTTTTCATTAGCGATTTATTAAAACACTTTTTTGCATAAGACTGTCACTCAAACTGTTTTTGTTCTCACCTTCCCCAAAGGTTCGAGGCGTGAAAAGTGCAGAACAGATGAGTGACAAGCTGATAATGGGACAATTGGTGTAAACAAAGAGAAATTACTCACGCGAAAAACAAGTATTTGATCTACAGGCGTCAGCAAGTTCAAAATACACGTGTTTCTCGCCCAAGGGAAGGATTAGATCACCAGAGATTTGAACAATGAAAGAATAATGTTTGATTGTCGGTAGAAAGACTGGCAGAGATTGAGTGATCACTATAATTATGTCAAAAAGGAAAACAAGCTCAAAGAAAAGTGGAGCGTGCATGTGTTTATGGTCTACCTGATAATACGGGATATTTTAAGTGCGGGTTTATAGAAGAGACTGAATTTGATTGACAGACAACTGCTTCAAACTGCTAATTTGTGTTACATGAAAAGTATATTCAAATACTAAACAGAAAGAACAAAATGTCAGTACTTATTTTGTGATTTCCTACAATTTTTCTGCGTCTAGTTGGAGGAAAATGCGGCGTAAAGACTGAAATATGAACTGCTAAACAAACAGAATAACCCTTTGTGTTTTAGGACATGTTTGGAGATCAAAACGGCAGGGTTGGCCAGTTTTGTACAGAATCATACGGGATAGTTTTGTAGTTTTCAAAGGTAATTATAATTTTTTTCACTTAAGGCCGCTACACACTACAGGATTTTTCGATCTTGGGCTATGTTTATATGATGATGGTCTGAACAGAAAGTGCAAAAGTGGTGTAGATGAGAGTTTTTGGGAGGAAATCTGGTGCATATGGTGATGCAAAAGAGTGTGGAATTCGACTCGGTATGTTTGTACAAGGGAGTCTTTGGACATACGGAGGTTTTAACGCCACACGTTTTCAGCTACTACAGTTTCATCCTTCCACAAAGTTGTCCCACCATCGACTGGTTCTCCAGGTCTCGTCCATATCCGTCTGACTCGCCTGTGACGAACTGGTGCGTCCAGAATTTGACAGAGGTGATTGCAGATCCTTCTCTGTTCACTAAGGCTACGTTCAGACTGCAGCCTGAAGTGACTCAAATCTGATTTTTTGGCCCCTATGTGACCTGTATCTGATCTTTTAATGACAATCTGAACGACACAGATCCGATTTTTTAAAATGCGACCCAGGACACTTGATATGTGCTCTAAAACTGATACATATCTGATCTTTGGATGCGACTTCAGTGTGAACGGCCAAAGCGCATTCATCCGGCCTACACGTCATCAACAAGAACAAACGTCACTATTCTGCTCTGAAGTAGGTGAAAATTGTTAATGAACTCCGTGTCACTGAAGTGAAGCACATCACCACTCACCACTCTTGGCTACATCTCCACATCCACACGTTCCTTTCAACGGACGTCGCTGCCGCTGCCCCACAAAACACCACGACCAAAAACCTTGTCCTTCTCCTTCTCAATCTCCTCCTTAAAACAAGTAAGTTGTTCATGTTCTGGCTCCGGTACGAGAGGAACTTTCAAATCTCCAGGTGCTCAATGCTCGCGTCCATGTTTAGACAACTTCCATAAACACAGAGCACGCTCGCTGCAGTTGACGTCATCGTGTCTCCAGTGCACATGCGGGACACTTTTGGGCTGTTTAATGTTCACACTGGAGTCACATACAAGTCACATTTAATCGGAAATGTGAACGACCTCACATAAAACATCGGATTTCACAAAAAAATCTAAATTGAGCGTTAAGCCCTGCAGTCTGAACGTAGCCTAATAGTATCTCTGCAGATTCTGTACATTTGTTGGGAGCCTCCTGTAAGTTTATTAAAGCTGCAAGACACATGGAAATGATCTGACATGTTTGTTTCTGTGTACTGTATGTACGCGACGTGAGCACATTTGACCAGAGTTTTGCGTCATGGGCAGTGTAGACGGAAACACTATGGTAGAGTTTATTCAACTTTTCCACTCTGGAGGGTGGTTTCAGATTTTTGCATTTTTAAGCCCCAAAAACGCCGTCACCATCTCAACGAAAGACACTTCCGATAAAATATTTTGTCACTTTTACCTTCAAGCGTTCTCATGTAAACATGCGACAAAAAGCGCACACCACAGACACAAGGAGAATCTTGTGAGACTTAAAATGTCTGATCTCAAAGACTGCAGTGGGATATGTCTGTGGACCACAGGATATAAAGTTGTGAGCGCGAGGTGAGGCGTGTCAGGTGTTTCCTGTCTACAGTAAAACCACTCACTCTGAGACTCTTAAGTGTTGAAAATATCAGAGGAGTGCATTTTTTAGTTTAGATACAAGTCAAACTGTGTGCAAAACTTCAGATACATGATTTTTAAAGCAAAAAAGATTGGCGATAAAGTCCACAGGAAGTAGAGTCACTAGCACTAATCCGCAGCTTCACCTCAATCCATGCTCTGTGTGAGGAACTGCTCTCACCTTTTTACTTTTAAAGAACAACTCAAACTGGATTAAGAGCACAGTTTTGTGGACTGGATGTCATTATTTGTGGAGGACAGTTTCTATGGAGAATGTGGATGAGATGCTGCACTTTAAATTTACCACTTTACTAAAGGTGAGGAATAAAGTGTGTATTTTGCACCTCTCTGTCCGTCACTCCATTTGCCCCCAACGCTCTGTTTTATTGGCCTTTACCATAGCATCGCTGATGTTTGGTGGTTACGATCTGACAAGGAGCGCACCGACTTCAAAATCAAAAAGAAATCGCAGCCAAAATTGGGCAAATTCTCCTGAAGTGTGTGGCCTTTAATCACAGGCTCCTGAAAATGTGCTGTTTAAATCAATTTTGTTGAGTTTTAAAGGCGACTTGTGTAACTTTTTGGTTGGGGGTCCATCACATTGCTTCTATGGATATCTCACTTCTGTCTGGAATGTTCCACAGTATGACATTAAACATCTCTTCCTTACATGTAGTCAATTACAGCTGTGGCCTCTCCACAGATCTGACCTAGAATTTCCTATGGTTTGGTCTCTGTGAAGATAGAAAGCTTTAATGTCATACTACGGAACATTCCAGGCAAAGCAATAACAGACCCTCCGTCAGAAAAGCTACACGATGCACCTTAAAAAAGAGATCTTAAAACTTTTCGGACAGCGTCAACCGCTCAACACACACGTACACACCCCCAACGCGACGCCATTGCAAACTATCAACTAGCAAGTGAATGGCGCAAACCTTGATAGCGCTTAGTGTGTTTTTGTGGCCAGACTGTTTCCCTGAATACATAATTAAAGATGTGTGCAAACAGTGCTTAGACGTGTGCTTCTTTTGTAATTGACAGTGTTTTGCATGTTTCACAGTGGAGTCAGATTAGTGATTGTGCAGACGAGTTAGCACCAGGCATCTGCTCCGTCGCTCCTCTCATCTTTCAAACGCAGCGGCGGCGGCGTGACAAATGAACTCGCTCTGCTCACGTCGTAAGTCAAGTTTTCTTTCTTTCCAATTATTGCTTATCGTTACGGGCGCTTGGAGTGTTTTCGGAGTTTGTGGTGTCACTTTTCCCTCGACTACTTTTTTTTCCTGATGACGCCGGGGGTGTTACATGTGTGGTTTTTTTTTTGGTGGAATGTTTCTGCCGTTACCATGGTGACAAGGTGCACACATTCGCAAAGTTAAGATGGTCTGGAAACTCGAGAAAAAAGTACCAAATTCACAGTCCTGTTTTGATTTTCAACTAAAAGATGTGTTCCATAAGGGTGAGTTGTTGTACAGTTGTAGGGAGTATTATCTGTTACATAAGGGTGAGTTGTAACAGTTGTAGGGAGTATTATCTGTTACATAAGGGTGAGTTGTTGTACAGTTGTAGGGAGTATTATCTGTTACATAAGGGTGAGTTGTTGTACAGTTGTAGGGAGTATTATCTGTTACATAAGGGTGAGTTGTTGTACAGTTGTAGGGAGTATTATCTGTTACATAAGGGTGAGTTGTTGTACAGTTGTAGGGAGTATTATCTGTTACATAAGGGTAGTTGTTGTACATTGTAGGGAGTATTATCTGTTACATAAGGGGATTGTTGTACAGTTGTAGGGAGTATTATCTGTTACATAAGGGTGAGTTGTTGTACAGTTGTAGGGAGTATTATCTGTTACATAAGGGGGAGTTGTACAGTTGTAGGGAGTATTATCTGTTACATAAGGGTGAGTTGTTGTACAGTTGTAGGGAGTATTATCTGTTACATAAGGGTGAGTTGTTGTAGCAGTTGTAGGGAGTATTATCTGTTATAAGGGTAAGTTGTTGTACAGTTGTAGGGAGTATTATCTGTTATAAGGGTGAGTTGTACAGTTGTAAGGGAGTATTATACATAAGTTGTGTTGTAGGGAGTATTATCTGTTATAAGGGTTGTTGTAGTTGTAGGGAGTATTATCTGTATAAGGGTAGATTTGTAGGGAGTATTATCTGTTACATAAGGGTGAGTTGTTGTATAGTTGTAGGGAGTATTATCTGTTCCATAAGGGTAAGTTGTTGTACATTTGTAGGGAGTATTATCTGTTACATAAGGGTGAGTTGTTGTACAGTTGTAGGGAGTATTATCTGTTACATAAGGGTGAGTTGTTGTACAGTTGTAGGGAGTATTATCTGTTAATGATTTGTTGTACAGTTGTAGGGAGTATTATCTGTTCCATAAGGGTAAGTTGTTGTATTTGTAGGAGTATTATCTGTTACATAAGGATGAGTTGTTGTACAGTTGTAGGGAGTATTATCTGTTACATAAGGGTGAGTTGTTGTACAGTTGTAGGGAGTATTATCTGCTGTATAAGGGTGATTTGTTGTACAGTTGTAGGGAGTATTATCTGTTCCATAAGGGGGAGTTGTACAGTTGTAGGGAGTATTATATGTCACATAAGGGTGAGATATTGTTATATAGTTGTAGGGAGTATTATCTGTTCCATAAAGGTGAGTTGCTGTACAGTTGTAGGGAGTATTATCTGTTATTTAGATTCTCTTTAGGAAATCACTTTTGCATTGTGTAACTTTTCTGGTGGAGGGTCGACAATCTGCTTGTTTCCATGGTGATGGTTTTGCTTTGCCTGGGACATTCCGTAGTATAACATTAAACAAATATCTTGCATTCATTCATTTACTACGTTACGTTTCTAGTTAATTTGAATACTTTTTTTTTTTAACTTTTATTTACTTTTTTTTTTTTACTTTTACTTTGAAATCTGTGCTTTTATTTTGGTTCTCCACACTAGTCCATGGAACCAAAAGTGTGAAAAATAAACAAGAAATGAGAACGCAAGTTGGTAAAGAGGCAATAAAAACGGACAGAAGTAACGCCTGAGTGTATACATTTGGACATTTAATTTGGGTCATTTCATGGGTGTATAAATGACTTAAAAACAAAATTGCAATGTTAAAAAAGACATTATTATTAAAGTAATCAGCCATGTTATTTATTTTAACAGTAATTTATGCAAACGGTAATTTTAATTGTGTCACGCCGCCTCATAATCTGCTTACGATAAAAACAGATCTGTGTTCAATTCATTCATTTATTTTCAAGTCAGTTTTTATGGACAGTTTGTTGTAACTGCTTTACTATAAGTCACTGAGCTCTCAATATCCATGTAGAGGAATGTGAAATTATTACAAGAGATCGCTGAATGTATTTTCTTATTTTTCTCTTGCACTTTCAGTCGGCGTTAAATCTGAAAACAGTTACACAGTGCACCTTTAACGTTTTCCACTAAGTATCTATTATTACAAAAACAAACCTGATCCACGTGAATAGATAACATTGACTTCTCTTCCGTGTGTTTTTTCGGTCTTTCCTCGATACACTCTTTGATAAACGACCCCATTAGCTGCAGATGCTACACGTTGGAGCTAACATTACATTTGGCTGAGCTCCGAACTTTTCTTGGCTCCTGCAGTTCCCCGTCAGGGCCAAACTCACACAAAGTCCCTCCCTCCAACACCGGCTCTGAAGTGAAGCCGGAGCTGGAGCTGGAGCTGGACTAAACAAAGACTAAACCAAGACTAAACGAGAACTAAACCAGGACTGAAGTGAGGCGAGAGCTGTCCCATGCAGATAAGGAAACTCTCTTTATTCAACAATATGGAGATATAAGATTAAACCAGGACTGAACCAAGACTAAACCAAGACTAAATCAGGACTAAACTAGGTTTGAAGTGAGGCGAGAGCTGTCAAACACAGATAAGGAAGAGCTCTTTATTTAACAGTATGGAGATATAAGACTAAACCAGGACTAAACCAGGACTAAACCAGGTCTGGAGTGAGGCTAGATCTGTCCATATATGAGATGTGAGTTTGAACAGTTGGAATGTTCTAGTTTGTCGTCCATCCATCCATTTTCTTCCACTTATCCGGGGCCGGGTCGCGGGGCATCAGTCTGAGCAGGGACTCCCAAACTTCCTTCACCCCAGACACTTCCTCCAGCTCCTCCGGGGGACCTGAAAGTGTTCCCAGGCCAGCCCAGAGACATAGTCCCTCCAGCGTGTCCTGGGTCTTCCCCGGGGCCTCCTCCCAGTGGCACATGCCTAGAACACCTCCCGAGGAAGGCGCCCAGGAGGCATCAGAACAGATGCCCGAGCCACCTCAACTGGCTCCTCTTGACTCGGAGGAGCAGCAGCTCTACTCCGAGCTCCTCCCGTGTGACTGAGCTCCTCACCCTATCTCTAAGGGAGCACCCAGACCCTCTGAGAAGAAAAGTCATTTGTGCCACTTGTAGCTGTGATCTCGTCTTTTCAGTCATTACCAGAGCTCATGACCATAGGTGAGGGGAGGAACAACGACTGACCAGTAAATCGAGAGCTTTGCCTTTTGGCTCACAGGTGAGGGGAGGCTGGAGCGTGAGGTAGTTTGTCATCATATTTTCAAATGTAATCCTGGCAGTATTTCAGTGTTGATTATTGATGTCTGTATTGATTATGGTCTTTAATGTCCAACTTTGTGGCATTCAAAAATTCAAAGAAAAGTATTGTCATGTATACAGTGAAAACATACTTTAAACTGTCATTAAAAGAGAGAACAGGAATGTCCAAACTATGGCTCATGGGCCAAATGTGGCCCTCAGACTGATTTTTCTTGGACTTGAGGCTGCCTACTCAATTGGCCCAAATTCCCAAAAGCAATACTTTTTATTATAAACCCAAACATGTTAGTGTGTTTCATTGAGGTTTTTATTCTAAGGTCACGTGGTCGAGATAAATAGTTTTAAATAAAATCATTTGTATTATCAGTGTTATTGATCACTGATTTAGAGTCCTGATGAACCTTTGTTTTCTCTGTGTTTCGATCTGTGGCCCTTGATGATGTAAGTTCAGACACTTCTCCTCTTCTCTCTCTTTTTCTTCCTCCTGCTCCTGCTCTTTCCCTCACTCTCTCCCCTCTTCTTACCTCCTTTACTTTCTGAATTCCAAATATCTCTCTTTTTCTTTCCTCCCTCTCACTTCATTTTTTTATTTCTCTGCTCCTACGTCTCTCTCTCTTTCTCCCCTCTCTCTTTCTCTCTTCTCCTTCCCCTTCTCTCTCCCTCCCCCTCTTCTATCCCTCTCTGCCTCCCTCTCTTCTCCCTTTCCCTCCGTGCCTCGCTTCTCTCCCTCCATCCCTCTCTTCTCTCTGTCTGTGCCCCCGTCAGGTTTCCACGCTCCTCTTCTCTCTGTCCGTGCCTCTCTTCTCTCCCTCTCTTCCTCCCTCCATCCCTCTCTTCCCTCTCTCTTCTCTCCTCCGTCAGGTTTCCACTCTCCTGACCGTGAAATGCGCCCACATTCACAATTATGTCTTCAATCAGCTGCGTCTCAAAGTCTGTCGTCTCCCCCTCTCTGCGCTCTCCACGGGGGGTCCCCGCTGACGCTCCCGGGACCTCCGTCCTCCTCCTCCCTTCCTCCCTCCATCCCTCTCCTAATGACTGACAGATTTTTAGCGCTGCCGTGTTGGCTTTTAAGTCAGCAATCAGGCGCGTGCCTCCCGTGTCCGCCCGCCCCGTCTTCATCCTCCTGCAAACCCAATATGATTGTGCCGCCTGAATTATTCATGTCACTCTAATGATGTGTCAATCAAACACGCTTTTTGTTTTATTTATCCTTCTGCTCAGGTTTGTACCTCCTCCCGTTCCTTTGCCTCCACCGCCTCCACCTCCTCCACCTCCTCCTGTTCCTCTGCATCCTTCTCCTCTACCTCCTCCACCTTCTCTCATTCCTCTGCCTCCCCCACCTTTCATTCCTCTGCATCCATCTCCTCCTCCACCTCCTCCACCTACACCCATTCCTCTGCATCCATCGCCTCGTCCACCTCCTCCACGTCCTCCCATTCCTCTGTCTTCACCTTCTCCACCTCCTCCTTTTCCACCTCCACCTCCTCCCATTCTTTTGCCTCCATTGCCTCCACCTCCTCCTCTACCACTTCCATCTCCACCGCCTCCCATTCCTCTGCCTCCACCGCCTTCACCTCCTCCACCTCCTCCTCTACCACTTCCACCTCCACCTCCTCCCATTCTTCTGCATCCATCTCCTCCTCCTCCACCTCCTCCCATTCCTTTGCCTCCACCGCCTTCACCTCCTCCACCTCCTCCTCTACCACTTCCACCTCCACCTCCTCCCGTTCTTCTGCATCCATCTCCTCCTCCTCCACCTCCTCCCATTCCTTTGCCTCCACCGCATCCATCTCCTAGAGAGAGGGAGTGAGGGAGAGAGAGAAAAAGAGAGAGAAGAGAGTGAGAGATGGAGGGAGAGAGGAGAACACTTTGCAAACATGATGTGGTGCGACAGTGAAAATGACCTTTTACATTTTGGCTCTGGTCCGTGTGTCGCTGAGATTCTCCTGTTTGTGTTGTTTTCTACTCGCTGCAGTAAAGATGCACTGTGGAACTTTTTTGCTTTGTCTCGCCAGGACTAAACCAAGACTAAACCAAGACTGAACCAGACTAAACCAAGACTGAACCAAGACTAAACCAAGACTGAACCAAGACTGAACCAGGACTAAACCAAGACTGAACCAGGACTAAATCAGGACTAAACCAAGACTGAACCAAGACTGAACCAGGACTAAACCAAGACTGAACCAGGACTAAACCAAGACTGAACCAAGACTGAACCAGGACTAAACCAAGACTAAACCAGGACTAAACCAAGACTGAACCAGGACTAAACCAAGACTAAACCAAGACTGAACCAGGACTAAACCAAGACTAAACCAAGACTGAACCAGGACTAAACCAAGACTAAACCAAGACTGAACCAGGACTAAACCAAGACTAAACCAAGACTAACCAGGACTAAATCAGGACTAAACCAGAAACCAGGACTAAAACCAAGACTGAACCAGACTGAACCAGGACTAAAGGACTAAACAGAAACAGGACTAAACCAGGACTAAACCAGAACTAAATCAGGACTAAAGCAAGACTAAACTAGGACTAAATCAGGACTAAACCAGGTCTAAACCAGGTCTAAACCAGGACTAAACCAGGACTAAACCAAGACTAAACCGGGATTAAACCGGGATTAAACCGGGACTAAACCGGGACTAAACCGGGACTAAATCAGGACTAAACCAGGTCTAACCCAGGACTAAACTGGGATTAAACCGGGATTAAACTGGGATTAAACCGGGACTAAACTGGAACTAAAAAAGGATTAAACCAAGTATAAACCAGGCCTCAATCAGGACTAAACTAGGACTAAACCAGGACTAAACCAAGATCAAACCAGGACTAAATCAGGACTAAAGCAAGACTAAACTAGGACTAAATCAGGACTAAACTAGGACTAAACCAGGACTAAACCAAGATCAAACCAGGACTAAATCAGGACTAAAGCAAGACTAAACTAGGACTAAATCAGGACTAAACTAGGACTAAACCAGGACTAAACCAAGATCAAACCAGGACTAAATCAGGACTAAAGCAAGACTAAACCAGAATTAAATCAGGACTAAACCAGGACTAAACCAAGACTAATCTAGGACCAAACCAGGACTAAATAAGGACTAAAGCAAGACTAAACCAGGACTAAACTTGGACTAAAACATACAGGGCAGTATTGAATCGTCCTCACTAAATTCCTTTCATCTTCACATGAGTTTGTAGTCGTCAGTTTCATATCGCTTTTAAAATTTTTTCGGAGATCCCTGGAGCTCTGGGGGCCCGCGTGTCCCTCCGGTGCCCAGGCCTCGGGTGCCTCGCTGGGGTGTGGAGGAGCAGAGCCGCCCCCAGTCCTCTGGTTGTCAGCGGGAGAGTTCTGAGCGGAGTTTGTGTTTGAGTAAAGGAGAAGTGTTCACGCTGACGCCGGGAGACGCTCACTGTGAATGCTAAAGCGGCGCTCAGCGTGTGTACAGGTGCGAAAACAGTACGACTCAAACTACAGGGAGGAAGTACAACAGTGGAATCTTCGCAGGATAGTCACTGCAGGGCGTCAGGTTAGCGGCTCTAGTCAAAATATTTGGGTTTCTCAATTCTCAGCTCGACTTGAGGTACAGTCTTTGAAACTTTACACATTTTTAGACAGAGAGAAGATAAAAAAAGATACTCGTACAGTAGCTTCTCCGATCTCACAGTGAAGAGACGTGCTTCAAATCCAATGTAAATAAAGTCAAATACAAATCTGTTAGTATATTTGAATCATAGACTGTGTACCATATGTTTCAGACTATAAGTCGCTCCAGAGGATAAATCACACCAGCCAAAAAATGCCTAATGAAGAAGAAAAAAACATCACACCGGACTATAAGTCACTGTTTATTTTATAAAATCAGAGACCAGGAAGCAACATTTCCTGTTGAAAGTCAAGTTCTAGTAATAAGAATAGAAGAGAGAACAACAGACTGTTAACGTCACATATGAACAGTTCTTCAGATAAACTATAACATAAACAACAGAACACCAAATGAGTTGAGATATATATATATATATATATATAATGAAAAAATAATGTATATTATTAATATATTAAGATTAACTTAGTTAAATAAAGGATACAGTTCGGGGGGACTTTTTTAAGTTATTGTTTTTAAAGCACTTCATGGACTGGCCCCGACGTAGCAGAACATCTCAGACCTCACTGTCCCCTACACTCCTTCACATGCTCTGAGGTCTGTGCTCCAGCTCTTACATGTGGTCCCAAAAACGAGACTCAAAAGCCAGGGTGACCCTGGAGTGACCCTGGGGTGACTGGACACAGTTCTAGGATTTTTCTGAAACAGGCGCCATTAAAGGGTCACATGTGGTAACTCAGAGTGTTTTTAGTGGCAGGAGAACTACGACCATTGACATGCACTAGTCTAACATCATCGACCTCTGCAAATACAAGGACTGGATGAAATATTTCAAAAAGTGTCTCCACACGTCTCCAACACTCTGGCTCACTGGGAAATGAGGATCTATGTCCAAAATTCCAAACTGTCCCTAAACAGAAATGTTTTGAGGAGTGATTTGAATTGATCAGTGGTTTCAGCAGTTTGTACGTGTGGAGAGAGAGTGTTCCAGAGTGTTCCAGAGTGTTCCAGAGTGTTCCAGAGTGTTCCAGAGTTCAGGGGCCTGGACACAGAAGGTTCCGTCTCTTATGGTCCGTAACCTGGAGCGTGGAATGGTGAGCTGGGAGGAGGAGGAGGAGTGTCCTGGAGGTGTGTGTAGGTTTGGAGCAGGTCTGGGATGTTCTGAGGAGCCTGAGCGTGGAGAGACTCGTAGGTGAGGAGAAGAATCTTGTGCTGGATCTGGTGTTTTCTGGGATGCCAGTGCAGGTGGGCGAGGGAGGGGGTGATGTGTAGCCAGGGCTCGGTGTGAGTGAGAACCTTGGCAGCAGAGTTTTGGAAGTACTGAAGCCCGTCCAGAAGCCTTGGGAAATCCTGGACAGGACTCCGTTGCAACTTGAATCATTAGGCTTATTTCAGCACTGGAATTACTAAGCTGTACTGAACTAAAGGTAAAACATGTCTGAAAACTACAGCTTCATGACTAAAACATGTAAGAATGAAACAAAAACACAACTCCAGGTCTGTTTCTGAGTTAGAAACAACATTCTAACATGACTAAAAGACCTTTAAGTTATACAAGGAGTCAGTATTCTGCTCTTTTACCCGTCAGCGCCCCCTTTTGGCTCAAGCGGGTGCATCTTCAGCCCCTCCGTGACGCTGTTAAGAGTGAAGGCTCCTGCTGCTCCACTGCCCCAGGACCCCCACGGACGGCCCCGTACCCCACCGAGGAGCTCCGAGCGCGGGGGCGGGCCGGCAGCGCTCTGGCCCCGCGGAGATGAGACGAATTTATGGTGGAGTCCCCCGCGGTGACATTGTGAAAGCTGTCAAACTGGTCTCACGGGACACCTCTCTCCTCTTCTTCTTCTTCTTCTTCTCTTCTTCTCTCCCGTTCTCCTCGCCGCAGTAATGAAGCGATCTGCATGCTAGTGTTGCAGGATTAGTCGCGAATCGAATTGAAATTGCCGTTTGAATGGACAAAATTAGCAAATCGTAAAGGCTGCAGTTTTTGAACACAGTTGTGGTTTGTTTTACTTCCTTCTCTCTCTCTCGTTCCTTCTCCCTTTCTCCATCTCTCTCTCTCTCCCTCTCTCTCTCCTTCTCTCTCTCTCTTTCTTCCTCTCCTCTTTCCTGCCCTCTCTCTTTCTTTCTCTTCCTGTCCCTCTTCCTCCCTCCTCTCTCTCCCTCCCCCTCCTCTCTCTCTTTCTCTCCCTCTCTCTCTCTCTCTTCCTTCCTGCCTCTCCTTTCTCTGTCTCTCTCTCATCGGTCTTCTTCTCCTCTCTCTCTGTCTCTTTCTCTCCCTCTCTTCCTCTCCTCTCTCTCTCTCCCTCCCTCTTCTCTCTGTCTATCTCTCTCCTCTATCTTTCTCTCCCTCTCTTCCCCTCCTCTCTCTGTTTCTTTTCCTCTCTCTCTTCTTCCCTCTCCTCTCTCTTTCTGTCTCCTATCTCCCTCTCTCCCTCCTCTTTCTCTCTGTCTCTCTTACTTGCTCTCCCCCCCTCTCTCTCTTTCTTTCTCTCTCTCCTCTTTCCTGCCCTCTCTCTTTCTTTCTTTTCCTGTCCCTCTTTCTCCCCCCTCTCCCTCTTTTCTCCCTCTCTCCCTCTCCTCTCTCTCTGTCTCTCTCTGTCTCTCTCTCCCTTCCTCCTTCCAATCTTTCTCTCTGATCTCTCTCCCTTCTCCCTCTCTCCCCCTCCTCTCTCTTTTTCTCTCCCTCCCTCTCCTCTCTCTTTTCCTTTCCCACTCTCCCTTCCTTCCTGCCTCTCCTTTCTCCGTCTCTCTCTTCCTCTCCTCTCTCTGTCTCTCTCTCTTCTTTCTGTCTATCTCTCTCTCCTCTCTTTCTTTCTCTCTCCTCTCCCTCTCCTCTCTCTCGGTCTGTCTCTCTCTCCCTCTTCTCTCTGTCTATCTCTCTCTCCTCTCTCCCTGCCTCTTTCTCTTTCCTCTCTCTCTTTCTCTCTGGATGGAGTGATATCCAGTTCCCAGAGTTCTTTGCAGTATGTGCTGTACATTTTGGCTGGAGGGCAGAAAAAGATTGGGCCAGAATTTAAATTTGAATTTGACAAAATTTGCAAACGGTAAAGACGGAGTTTTGTTTCATTCACGTTTGACACACAAACCCTGCACGTTGAACACGAGCTCTTCTCTCACACAGAAAACACTCTGTTCCACCTCGTGTTGTGAGGTTATCTGGTAATACAGGAAGTGCTCCACTGTGTTTTTAAACTCCATACACCGGGCTTCTCAGTATAAGTTTGTTTTTCTGTGTGGATTAGAGCTGATCTCACTGTGACTAATCCTCCATTTGAAGTATATTATATTAGAGAGGTTTTAGATGCATTTAAAGCTTCACATGTGTAACTTTTCAGGTTGGGAATTCTCCTCGTCTCCATGGAGATGCTATTAATACACGCATCAAGAATGTCGGACATCCGGTCATTGCGCAATGCATTCTGGGAAGGATTTTCCGAAAGAGTGAGCATCAAACCGCCATGTTTGTTTTCCCAGTGGGATGTGTCTATTGACAAAGCAACAAAGCAAAACCCCGATCCCTCACTGAACCTTGGTTACGAATTTAAAAAGTCAATGCCAACATGAAAGGCACCAGCTGTTCACCAAGAAACACCTTCCACTGCAAAGAGGCCAAGACGTGATGTTGCTGTAAAACCACAACAAGAACAAGAAAGTGCAGCTCAGTCTGTTTGTCTTTTGTACCTCTCGATTAACAAACGGGATCCCGCTTTGTTGTCGCTCCACATAGAAAATTTTTGCTGCAAACTCGGGATGATTTAGACAGTCAAAGGTTTCCTTTTTCATCTTTCCTGTGGATCAATCCTGCCCATCGCCTTCACCTTTCACTATTTTTCAATTCTGTTGGGAAGAGAAACAGTTTGAACAGAGGTTTGCAGTCACACACATCTGATTCCCTTTTTTATCTATGGAGTTCCCAAACAAATATCTCGAGCCTGTTAGGATCCAACAACCACACAATTAACGATATCCGAATCCCAAAACTAAAATATGACAATATCAGAACCAGAAACAAAAGTGATATGGTTCAAAAGACTTGAAAAAATCGACTTTGTCAATAGAAGCATCCCACTGGGAAACAAACACAGCGGTTTGATGCTCACTTTTTTGGACAATCCTTCTCAGAATGCACTGCGCAGTGACCGGAAGTCCAAGATTTGTAATGCATGTATAGACTCTAGATGGGTGAAGCATCTTGCCCAAGGGTGCAGATTTGAACCAACAATCTTCAGATTATGACACTTTTTCAGAAAATCCTTCCCAGTATGCACTGCGCGATGACCAGAAGTCTGAGATTCTTGATGCGTGTATTGCCGTAAATGTTATCTATCTAGCCCATTCTTTCATTACAGATGTTTTTATTGCTCCAAAAAGTCTTGAATAACATGCTTTCTTACTGTGATTTGAGCGGACTCGCCTTTCCATAGATCTTACATGTTACACAACCTGGTAGCACCACTTGTTTGTTTCCATAGAGACAGATACGTTTAATGGCTCAGAATGAAAATATTGTCGTAGAAAAGTGGCATAGTGCTACTTTAACGCGGTGTACGCTTCATTCAGGTTGTCCCAGTCTTTATAAAGATCTCTAAAATGGAACAGTTCATTCTAATTTTTTCTAAACTAGTGACTAAAGTGCAGTTTAAAGGGAACAGTTGGTGTGTAATGGTCCTCCTCGTCCTCAGAGTCTGGTCTCTGCACAGACTGTACTGTCTCTGATCAGGACAGAACAGCTGCTTTCAGGAGCACGCTCTCAGAATACAGGCTTCTGCTTTTTCTTATTGTCTCCCGATCGGAAATGACCGTGTTTATGGGGCTTAAAACGCAAAAAGCTGAAACCACCCCTCCAGAGTGGAAAAGTTGAATACACTCCACTGTAGCATTTCCGTCTATACTGCCCAAGACGCAAAACTCTGGTCAGATCCTGTACGTATTTACATCACACAAATACAGTACCGTATTTTCGGGGCTATTAGATGTGCTCTTAAGCCTCTAACCCCATCAAAAACGACTGTGCGCCTCGCAATCCAGAGTGCCTTATACACAAATCCACTCGGGTGTCCCAGCACGACTTCAGTAAACTACAAAGCCGCACCACAGCGCACGCAAACACACACGGAGCAGACAGCGACCGCTCAACGAAACACACCCACAGACACACTCATCACTCCACGCCGACGTGGAACGGAACAACAAACCGAAAAAGCGAGCGCAATGTGCCACTTCTAGACACAACAACTGAGTCACTGCGAACACGCCGACAATCCAGCGGTCCCAGACACACCCTCCCTACACGCCACAACTGAACAAAGCCCAGAGTCACCGTGAACGCACCAAACAAACAAAACCACTCACCCATCCAACTGTTGTGTTTCGTTTAAAGTCCGGTGCAGTTTATTTGTGATAAAAAATCTTGGGTCGCACCTTTGTGAACTCAGGCAGAAGAAAATCACAACCAAACTGGGGCAAATTCTCCAGTAGCGTGTGGCGGCTTTTAGTTGAAAAATTGAAGCAAGGGCGTGGTCTTTAAAATACAACACCAACCAATGGTCAGGACAGATGTTGATTAGAGGTAGACAGGGCAGGTGCAAGACAAGCAACATGGAAAAAATATTATCTATATATCTATCTATCTATATATATATATATATATATATATATATATATATATATATATATATATATATATATATATATATATATATATATATATATATATATATATATATATATAATTAATATATTAATACGACTGAAAAATGTGAACAATACAAATAATGAAAAAAGTGCATGTAATATTTATGACAAAACAAGACAAATCAGTGTTCATTCAGAGCAGGATGTTCACATGCTTTTCATTTATAAATCCAGAAAGCTTCTCTTTGATTTGTCTCCTCCTCCTGTCAGTGTTTCCACATGTTCAGTACTTTCAACGTGAAGCAGAGTGTCATTGCTGTTATGATTTTCACAAAAATATCGAGTCGTTGGATAGTCCTGGGTCTTTACACTGATCACACATTTGTGCTCATGTAAACGATCTCTCATGCACCTTTTTAAATACAGAATGTACCACAGTATGACTTTAAACACATTTACTGTATGTCTACTAGGTCAGGTTACAGGTTAGATCTATGGAGAGGCGACCCTGCTCACAGTAGGAAGGCTTAAAAATATACACTGCAAAAAAACAATATCTAAATAAGTTAAAAAGAGTTACATTAAGAACATTTGACTTTGAGTAGATTCAACTTGGCAAGTCAAATGATCTACCAGTGAAATAAGTTTCTTTTTTTCTTTTCTTTTTTTTTTTTTTTAATTCAAGCAACATTCGATTTAGTTTTTTATCTTAAGTGTAAAAAGTTGTTTTTTTAATCTTAAGTGTAGCACGCTGTATTTTCATATTTTAAGTACAAAAAGTCTTATTCCACTGGCAGATAATTTTACTTGTTAAGTGAAATTGACTCAAATCATGATAAAACTTTCTTAATTCAAGTCATCTTAACTTGACTAGATTTTAGTTTTTGCAGTGTATAGATTGAATTATAGTGAAATAAAGAAGCAAGTCATTTTGGGCAGTAAAAATTAGGGCCGCGAAGGTTCGGAAGATTTGGTGATATGATCCCGCCCATAACTCAATGAAATCTGATTGGTTCAGACAACTGTCAATCTCAAACTCATCCCCCACGCTGACTTGAGTTGCTCGGGTCTTTGCTCCAGCCACCGAAGGTCCTGCAGGTGTTTGTTTAGTTCAGCGCTGCAGGGGGAGTCACTGATTTACCCAGATACCATTGGAAGAAAAGCTGTGATTGGTCCATTTCCATTCCATTATATTAACCCTTTGTCTCCCAAGAAATATCAGTCCAAGTTTAAAACACTGATCTATAAATTATTACTAGTGCAGTGTTTATTACTCACTGCATAAAAAATATATAATATATATTAGTAGTACAAAAATTCATAAATTTTTTTTTTTTTTTCTTGAGCCTTCACTGAATACCTTGAAGGTTCTGAGGGTTCAACTCTGAAAGAAATGCTGTTTGCTCAACAAATGTATGGCTCTTTCATTTACATTTCCAATAAAAGTGCACTATACTCTACTTTTAAATTCACTAATTGGTTTTGCATATAACATGTGATTAATCGAGATTAATTGCACTCGAACTCATGCGATTAATGAGATTAATATTTTTTTTATTTTTGCCCAGCCTTAGTAAAAATATAAATACAATACAAAAATAATACACTCGCTGAGTTTCATTGTTGAAAAAAGCGCGCGTTGCATGCTGGGAATTATTTTGGTCGGCGGCAAGAAACACTAATTCAACATGACGGACGGAGCGAGAAAGCACGTAAAGGGTATTGATCCCGGTTATTTATCCACTCTAACGGCTGAGGACCCAAGACCATTTGACCAGAAATTGGTCATAAGCATCGATGGACGAATCACCCTTTTCAACCCCGACAAAAGGTGGATGAAACCAAATTTCTGGTCAGAATCACCAACTACCTGGACAAATATTCACTTTGGCGATATCCACAATGACTTGGTGGAAACTCCTGGGCCATTCACAGCAGAAAAGATGAAAACCTCCAAGAGTCTTGATGCGTTGTTGAACTTGTTGGAGTCCACGGTTTGCTAGGATCTTCTACGTTTGCTCTGCGACTGTTTGAAAGCCGTTTAATTCACCGTTAGCGGTTCTTTTCACTCAGAATACGAAAAAGACATTTTCCTTCTTCCGTGCTTCTATTTGTGCATCCGATAATGCAGCAGGAATTTACCATTATCGGGGATAAATACGTGAGGTTACGCACTGTGTTTGACCGCTATCCTGTTTCTTGCCTCTGACCAAAATATTTCCTAGCATGCAACGCGGGCTTTTAATAACAATGACGTCAGCTGAAACTCGCCTACAGATAAATAATCAGTGCATGTATCATTTGTTCTTTTGAGTTTCAATTAAGAACAAAAACAATCAAATGGGAAAACAGTTTGTTATTTAATTTTTCCTTTTTAGTGTCAAAAAAAAAAAAGATTTTGATCTCTATTTCCAATATTTAATTTAAAGTTTATTTCACAGTAATCCTTTGAGTAATCCTTTTTTTTAATCTGTCTACATCTCCAAAGCTCAAAATGCTCTTTCCGACTGATCTAAATGATTCGAGTGAAGGTTTGTGGAGTTTAAAATACAACCTAAAGATGTGGAATTTGTGCGTTAAACATGTGTAACTGAAACAAAAACACAAGTCCAGGTCTTTTTGTGATGAGGAAACTACATTATAACATCATAAATTAGCGTCTTATGGTCTTTTTAACCAAACGACCTCTGAAACACGCTCATTTTCTCCCCTCGGCTGAACGTATACGAGTCTCCGCGGCGGGTTTTAGACAGATTGCGTTTGTCGCCGTGGTGACAGTGTCCAGGCCCGCTCTGCCCCCTGCTGGTCCGCCCCCCTCCCCTCCCCGCTGTGATAATCCTCTGCTCTTCAGGATTAACCAACTTCACAGAGCGGGACCCCCACTGCGCCGTCAAGTGCCCCGATCGGACCCCCACCCAACCTCCGCCAACCCCCACCTGATGTACGATACCACAGCGCTGTAGTGGATTTTGAATGATAAGAACGTTTTTTGTTTTTTTTTAATTGAAGCTTGATGGGTGCCATGTCGCTGTATGGAAATGTGAAGTAACAAAACTATCAGAGGATTCCAATGTTGGCTTTGTGTCTGATCCATATGACAGAGACAGACTGAAAAAAAGGACTAGAAAGAGAGTCCTACTGGATCTACACTCTCAAGGCTCCCCAGTGTCCAAGACTCAATGGAGAGTTACATTTCTCCCCCTTCCTTTAAAACCACAAGCAATCTACAGTGGTCCTTCGTTTATCGTGGGGGTTACGTTCTAAAAATAACCTGTAACTTTATATTTTACAATTATTATATCTGTCTTAAGTGTGTAAAACCTCTCAGCACACACTTTATACACTTTTCCCAGACTTAAAAGCTGCTGTCGTCCTTATGTTATTTTCCTCCTTCTTTATGTAACGAACCGATGATTCATTAATTCTGTAATGGAGCCTACAGCGCAGAGTCCTGCACAGCTCCATTTTTGGAGACTCACACCTGTGCAGGACAGTACAGCACTGCACCTGCCCGCACCCGCCCCCCGCCCCACACCTGCACGCACCCACCCGTTAACCTGAGATTATATCAAACTGTTGCGCTGCCTACGCCACAGAGTAAACCAGGACTAACCCAGGACTAAACCAGGACTAACCCAGGACTAACCAGGACTAACCTAGGATTGATTTCAAGACTGAAGAGGAGGACTAAACCAGGACTAAAACAGCAGTAAACCAGGACTAAACCAGAACTGAAACAGGACTCACTGTCGGGACGGGCTTGGAGGTGCCTCATGAAGGTAAGCGCGGCCGTAGCTCGATCGCGCTTTAAGTCCTGGTTTCAGCAACTATTTGCAGGTACCCGACCCGGAGCAGGACTCTGCTACAGCGCATAACCTCTCCCTTCAGCGTGTCCAGAAGTCCAACTTTTTGTGCGATGGTTACATCTTCCTCTGTCTTTTGGATACGACCGCAGGAGACTTTGTCAGTGCAGAAAGTTTCATCAACATTGTGGGTTTTGTCGGGGAGAAAACTTGCAAACATACTGCACTTCAGAATCACACTGCTACAGATCCAACATTTATGTCCATTTGTCATGATGAACACATCTGTACTGTACAGGACACAGGAGTCCCTCAGCCAATCAGGATGCAGTGAGAGGAACGCAATACACGTTCATACACTGTAAAATTGCACTAAGAAAAATCAGCAAAACAGTGAGACCATGAAAGGTAAACTGTGATATAGCGACGGATGACTGTATTCCTCTTTTTAACACCTTCGTCTCCATGAAACTGTTTAAGACTAGTCTCTAATTATCCCAACCTCCAACCTAACCAACCTAACCTCCAAATTATACATGTTGTATCTGTAGCACTTTTGTATTTTTCTGTGTATTGGTTGGTGAGAATTGTACTTTTTATATCTTGTCTCTTGTATTATATCTGACCTTAAACTGCTTATAGCCAAAATCTGTTCAGCCTACATGTCCCATCATGCACCAGGGGACTGTGGGCCAGTCCACTGTGAACATGTACAACACCTACACCCATGACTTTAAATCTTTTAAATCTTCATTCTAAGTGGGAAGTGAACATAGGCGACCTTCAGGCTTCAATATCTTTGGCTCCAATTGACATTACACTGAAAACCTTCACCTTCTCTCTGGAACTGCTGCAGTGACACTCGTCTTTTTGGTCTCAAATGTTCGTATTAACCTGCTCTACATGATTCTGGTGATTTTTTTTTATTTTTTGTCTGTAAATAAATTACTGTTACTAAGACTCAACTCCAGATTCGCTTCTATAACTTTGAGCCTCAGTGAGCTTCATTTGACTGAAGCTGAGCACTGTTGGTGACATCACACTCAGTCTACTTCTTTATACATTCTATGGTGATGCCCGTAAGATTTTTTTTAAGTGTTGCAAACTAACTGTACTAGATTTATTCTCTCATCTAAAAGTTAGTGGTTTGATTCTTCTGCTGTCATCGTGTATTGAGTTCTGCACATTATCTGGGACTTCTGCCGATTGGACGAGTTTAAATTAGACTTTCCTGATTTTTCACAAATTAAACAGAGTGTATTTCTGTCTAGTGAACTCACACAATTCCAAGAACCCAAGAAGTCGTCTGGCTGCAGGTCAGCGGGGCCGCGGACACACAAGAATTCTAATTGAAATCGAGGAATTTTAATTGAAATCAAAATTGAGGAAGTCAAAATCTGCTCAATCAGAGCAGTTCAAAAGGGTTTTCTTCTCCTCCGTGGTTCCCTCTTCAGTCTTTCCAGTTTCTATTTTGCTCTTCTTCCTCCCTCTCTCCCCCACTCCTCTCTCTCTCTCTGTCTCTCCCTACCTCCTTTCTTTCGTTTTCTCAACCTCCCTCTCTCTCTCTCCCTCTCTTTCTTCCTCCTTCCCTCGCTTTTCCCTGTCTTCACCCTCTCTCTCTTTCCTTCTCTCGCTTCTTTTCTCCCTCTCTCTCGCTTCTACCTATCTCTCTGTCTCTCTCCCTCTTTCCTTCCCCCTCACTCCTCCCTCTCTCTCCCCTCTGTCTTCTTCCCCTTTCTCTCTCTCTCTCTCTCTCTCTCTCTCTCTCTCCCTACCTCCTTTCTTTCGTTTTCTCAACCTCCCCCCTTGCTCTCTTTCTCCCTCCTTCTCTCGCTTTTCCCTGTCGTCTCTCTCTCTCTCTCTCTTTCCTTCTCTCACTTCTTTTCTCCCCCCTCTCTTGCTTCTACCTCTGTCTTCTTCCCTCTCTCTCTCTCCCCCTCTCTCTTCTACCCCTTTCTCTCTCTTTCTCCTCTCTCCCTACCTCCTTTCTTTCATTTTCTCAACCCCCCCTCTCCCTCTCTCTCTTTCCTTCTCTTGCTTCTTTTCTCCCTCTCTCTTTCGCTTCTACCTCTGTCTCCCCCCCTCTGTCTATCTCTCCCTCTTTCCTTTCCCCTCACTCCTCTCTCTCCCCTTCCCTCTTCTACCCTTCTCTCTCTCTCTCTGTTTCTCTCACTCTCTCCCTCCCCCTCACTCCTCTCTTTCTCCCTCTCTCTCTTCCCCCTCCTTTTCCCTCTCTCTCTCTCTCACTTCTCCCTTTCCGCCCCCACTCTCCCTCTCTCTGTCTTTGTCCCTCATTTTCTCTCTTTCTGTCCTTCCCCCTCACTCCTCTGTCTCTTCTCCCTCTCTCTCTCTCTCTCTCTCTCTCTCTCTCTGGATGGAGTGATATCCAGTTCCCAGAGGCCTTTGCAGTATCTGGTGTAAATTTTGGCTGGAGGGCAGAAAAAGATTGGGCCAGAATCAGAGGATCATCACCTCGCTCTTACTATTCTCCCCACGCCTCTCCTCCCACTCATCCCTCTCTCCTCTCTCCCCTCCTCTCTCTACTGTGTCCTATTTTAAGCACTCCTCCCTCACCCTCTCTCTTTCCTTTCCCCTAATCTCTCTCTGTTTCTCCTCGCATTCTATCTCCTATCTCTCTATCTCTCTATCTCTCTCTATCGCTCTATCTATCTATCTGTTCTCCATTCCTGTCTCTTCACCTTCACCCTTGAATCTTCTTCTTAAGCACTCTTGAGCCCTCCTTTTCACTCTCTCCTTCTTCTATCTCTCCCTTCCCTCCTCTTTTCCTTTCTCTCTCTCAACTATCTATCTCTGTCTCTCTCTTCTCTCTCCCTCCCTCTCTCTTTCACTGTTCCCCTCTCTCTCTCTCCTTCATTGTTTTCCGATCTCTCATCACTCATTCATTGTCTCTCTTCTCCGTCTCTCTGTCTACCTCCCTTGCGCTTTCTCTCTTTCCTCTTCTTATCCCTCTATCTCCCCTCTCCTCTAACCTCTCTCTGATGATGGGCGGTGACGTGGTCTCTCTCTCTTTCTCTCCTCCCTCTCTGTCTCCCATTCTCCACTCCCTCCTTCTCTCTCTTTTCTCCTTCTCCCTCTTCTCCTCTTCTCTCTCTGTGATGATGGGACAGTTTGAGCAGGGCAGTTATGTCATCTCTCTCTTTCTCTCCTCTCCCCCCTCTCCTCTCTCTCTCTCTCTCTCTCTCCCTCATTCCCTCTCTCACCCTTCTCACCCCCCTCTCTCTCCCCTCTCTTTCCTCTTCTTATCTCTCTATCTCCCTCTCTTCTCGTCGTCTTCTCGCTGCTCTTCCTCATCCCCCGTTCTCACCCCTTTTTCTCTTCTCCCTCTGATCTCTCTCTTTCTGTCCTCTCTCTTTCTCTCTCTTCCTCTTTTCTCTCTTTTTCTCTCCTCTCTCTTTCTGTTCTCTCTCTTTTTCTCCCCTCTCTTTCTCTCCTCTTTCTCCCCTCTCTCTTTCTCTCCTCTCTTTCTGTTCTCTCTCTTCCTCTCCTCTCTTTCTGCCCTCTCTCTTTCTTTCCTCTCTCTTTCTCTTTCTGTCCTCTTCTCTCTCTTTTTCTCTCCTCTCTCTTTCTGTTCTCTCTCTTTCACTCCTCTCTCTTTCTACCCTCTCTCTTTCTTTCTCTCTCTTTCTGTTCTCTCTCTTTCGCTCCTCTCTCTTTCTGCCCTCTGTCTTTCTCTCCTCTCTTTCTGTTCTCTCTCTTTTTCTCCTCTCTCTTTCTGCCCTCTGTCTTTCTCTCCTCTCTTTCTCTCCTCTCTTCTGTTCTCTCTCTTTCTCTCCTCTCTTTCTCCCTCTCTCTTTCTCTCCTCTCTCTTTCTGTCCTCTCTCTTTCTCTCCTCTCTTTCTCCCTCTGTCTTCTCTCCTCTCTTCTCTCCTCCTCTTCTCCCTCTCTCTTTCTCTCCTCTCTTTCTTTCCTCTCTCTTTCTCCCCTCTCTCTCTTTCTCTCCTCTTTCTTCTCCTCTCTTTCTCCCCTCTCTCTTCTCCTCTCTTTCTCTCCTCTCTCTTTCTGTTTCTCTCTTTCTTTCCTCTCTTTCTCTTCTATCTCTTTCTCTCCTCTCTTTCTCTTCTATCTCTTTCTCTTCTATCTCTTTCTCTCCTCTCTCTTTCTCTCCTCTCTCTTTTCTCTCTCTCTCTCTTTCTCTCCTCTCTCTCTGTCTACCTCACTCCCTCGGTCTACTTTCTTACTTTCTGTCATCCATCCCTCTCTCTTTCTGATGATGGTGTATTTGAGCAGGACGTTGGTGATGTGTTCTCTCTCTCTTTCTTTCTCTCTCATTCTTCTCTTCTCTCTCTCTTCACTTGCTCCTAATGGCCCTGCTGCTCTCAGGTTGTCACACGGGTTGAGAAATTGAAAAGTTCTCTTGGCTTTATTATAACGGGGGTCGGAGGAGGATGTAAATGTCCAGTTGGGAGATTTGTAATTGAATTCCTCTCAGCTCAAGTAATCGGGGTAATGTGTCCGTTCAGCCGTGGACATCTTCAGTTAGAGTCTGACGTGGAAATCTGAGCCCTCGAGCAGAAAAAACCCGAGTCAAAGTCCAAGTTCTTGTTTTGAGTCTCTTGTAATGAAACTACAGTACATCGTGTCAGGTTTGTGAAGTTGTATGTAGTACAATGTTTGCACTAAGTAGTAATTACTCTGGAATAAGTTCAGAAGATTGGAGTTTGGCTCTAGGAGTGAAGAGAGAGACTGAGACCGGAGCGTAGACTATAAAGAAGTGGACTAAGGGAGTGTGACGTCCCCCACAGTGTTATTGGGATGTTATTGGAGCAGAGTAATATGAACATTTTAAGACCAAAATGACGAGGTTCACTGCAGCAGTTACAAAACGAGAGGCAATGATTTTTCTGTTGCCACATTTACATGAGAGCTTTAATCCTGAAAAATTTATTCCGCTTTAAAAAGACTATTTAAAGTGCCCGTCTTGTGCAAAATAACTCTTCTCACCTTGAATCTTCTGCACATATACAAACACAGTTTGAGTTATGGAACAGCCATTACACAATGAAATCATTAAAGGGTGAAGTATAGTTCTGCGTCGACTCAACGCGCACTGCCGCCGTCGCCTTGTCGCCGTCGTTTTTGATTTATGGATCTGCGTCGAGGTCTGTGCACCGCGTAATAATTCACTGCCAAAACACTAGGGGGCGACGATATCTGTCCATTCATATATAGGCGAGTTTCAGCTGACGTCATTGTTATTAAAAGCCCGCGTTGCATGCTGGGAAATATTTTGGTCGGAGGCAAGAAACATGATAGCGGTCAAACACAGTGCGTAACCTCGCGTATTTATCCCTGATAATGGTAAATTCCTGCTGCATTATCGGATGCACAAATAGAAGCACGGAAGAAGGAAAATGTCTTTTTCATATTCTGAGTGAAAAGAACCACTAACGGTGAATAAAATGGCTTTCAAACATTTGCAGAGCAAACGTAGAAGATCCTAACAAACCGTGGACTCCAACAAGTTCAACAACACATCGAGACTCTTGGAGGTTTTCATCTTTTCTGCTGTGAATGGCCCAGGAGTTTCCTCCAAGTCATTGTGGATATCGCCAAAGTGAATATTTGTCCAGGTAGTTGGTGATTCTGACCAGAAATTTGGTTTGGTCCACCTTTTGTCGGGGTTGAAAAGGGTGATTTGGCTCCATCGATGCTTATGACCAATTTCTGGTCAAATGGTCTTGGGTCCTCTGCCGTTAGAGTGGATAAATAACCAGGATCAATACCCTTTACGTGCTTTCTCGCTCCGTCCGTCATGTTGAATTAGTGTTTCTTGCCGCCGACCAAAATAATTCCCAGCATGCAACGCGCGCTTTTGTCAACAATGAAACTTGCTTATTGGCTCACCTGGGATATTTGTTGTTTAAAATTGGGATAAATCTGTAGTTTTTGATAAATCTGCTGGGACAGGGGACACAGGACTCAAAACTGGGACTGTCCCGGGTCAATAGGAACGTCTGCTCACCCTACTTTTGCATGTTAGTTCACCATACGCGCAGCAACATTTCATCTCCCACGTAAACCAGTTCAAAGTGAGAAAATCCGATTGGACATCTTAATAAAACCTCTCGCGCACTTCGAATGAACTTTTAGCTTCAGACACTAAACGTACTTGAGCTTGCACACGACCGACTGCGCACGCTCCTCCGCGAAACAACAACAAGCAGCAGGTGCGCGAGCTTTGTATTAGAGAAATTCATGAGGAAGCCGGTGATGACTACAGCCCCCATAACTCTCTGATTAATGATGCGCTGGTGTGGACAATGCCCTAACGTCTGCGCGTGCCAAGTCATTTTCTCTGTGGGCTTTCTCCTCAGATGTCCTCTCCCGTTCACCTTCCGCCGGCCTCCGCATTAAAACCTAACGCCGGGGCTAGTGGCTAATTACGAGCGCTTAGTGTGTGACAGATGCGGGCGAGGCGCTTGGCAGGCAGTTGGCAGAGGTTGGGCGAGGGAGCGACGGCTGACCTTTAGAAAGTGCGGAGCGTCGGCCTGCGCCCAGGGAGGGGGTGAGGAGCGGGGTACGGGGGGGGTAAGAGAGGAGGAGGGGGAGAGGAGGGGTCGTACGTTATATTTAGATACGTCCCGAGTCCTTTTGGAAGCGCGCGGAGAAGGTGACCGCGCGTCCCCTCGTCAAAGCGGCAAGAGCACAAGTCGAGAGTTATAAAGACAGAGACTTTGTTTAAAGGTCCTATATCACGCAGAAATGACTCTTGTGAGGTTTTAGGCACGTTTGAACGTTGTTATCAAGACAGACCTGGAGTTGTGTTTGAGTTGAGTAATCCTGTGTTATAGACCTTTTTCACACTGTGCTGGAAGTTCTGCCCTGTAGGTTTGTCCGGTTAAAGTTTTTCTGTGGCAAAATGTCTGTGGAAATGTCTGGCGTATTTTCCTCGAGCTTCATCAATCTGCCCCGTCACCAGATCTTCAACCAACAAGCTCCACGAAGGATAAACATTCTAACATGAAGAATTACTAGCAGGGGAAGAAAGTACGACCTGTATGTGATGTGGTAGGTAAAATGGACAGGTTACACGTCCACGGCCACTTCACTGTATTTGACTCACAGGCTCTTTATTTTTCGTTGACACTGGAGTCAGGACCACCTGTAGCCGCACTCTGAAATTTTGTTGGCAATCATTAGACCCCACTAATTTGACCAGAACACAGCGACCCCTAAATTATTAATAAACTCGCTAACCTCGCTTTCCCTCCATTGACTAGACTCTGCGTAGGGATGGGCATGATTAGTTGACTAATCAATAACTGATCATTAAGAATTTTGTCTATTACGTTCATTTCTAATTGACAAACCAAATGTGGGTTTCTGTGCGTAGAGACAAGGCTGTGCCTAACAGCACAAACACTGGAGTTGCCCATATTTGGGCCCAGACACCTTTTTGGAGATCACTGTACCACTCACTGAGTACGTTTACATGCACATCTATATCCCGGTTTCGTCATGTTGCATGTAAACGCAGAATCCCAGTTACTGCAACATAAAGAGCTGCACTAAACCTGCACACGTACGATCTTTGAAAACATCGCGACACACACACAGAACAGACTCACCTTCAGCATCAACACCCCTCTGTCACAGAGAGAACACTCATATTCCACTGAGATGTGTCCTTTAGTCTGACAGAAGCCGAACCGCATCAGCGCACAATAGTGTTTTTTGGGGTTTTTTTTCTCAGCTTAGTTTATGCAAATTAACCATGCGGTTTTAAGTTTAGTTTCTGTGAGACTTGCTGCATTAAACACATTATAATGTCAAACGGGCTGATGTGGCTCTAGAGTGGTTACGGTTTATATGTTGTAAAGTTGAGTTTATTCATGCAGATTAGTAATAGTAATAATAACGATAATACTTATTATATAAAAACGTTGATGATTAATCAAAAATCGATCGTTAATTCTCCCGACAATCGATTAATAAAATTTCATTGAATGCCCATCCCTAACTTCGAGTCTGATGTGTAGGTGGGATGAATGTGACTTGACCATTCACACTGAAGTCACATGTCAAAAGATCAGATATGTATCTGTTTCAGGAGCACATATCCAAGTGTCCTGGGTCACATTTGAAAAAATCAGATCTGTGTGGTTCAGACTGTCATTAAAAGATCAGATACAGGAACATAGGGGCGAAATAATTGGATTTAGGTCACTTTAGGTGCAGTCCTAAATCCATATGTATTTTATTTGGAGTTTTATGACAACGTTAACACATTTTTGGTAGTTATTAATGTGTGGTAGTTATTAATGTGTGCGTTGTGTCACCATGGTAACTGCTGAACATTCCACCAGTAGAAATCCAAATACACCCCCAGCATGATGTCACTGCAAAGAATCAAATATGAAAACATGTGAGTTAATACAAAACTGTCAAAGTGGTGTCTGTATCAGGTCCATATTTGGTCATAGTATTACTTGGTATTACATCGAAGTAAAAATACCCGGTTCTGTGACTGCTGAGTGTAATAGAGTATATTCTGTGGGTGCAGGCGTCGGTGTAGCTCATTATGCGGCGCACATGTCTCTGATTGCATGAATGATTGCATATGGGCCTGGTTAAATCGCCTGTCAGCGCCGGATCTGTGCCTGTGTGGATTATGTGAAGGTCACGCAGAGGTCACCGCTGCTTAGGCGCCGTGGGACTAATGTCATGGGATGTAATGTAATGCGGGACTTTATTATCATTCTGACTGCCTTATGGATTCTCATAGATGCATTAGTTTTGGTATCCACATTTACTCCTATAAATACCAGCTAACGGAAGAACACTCACTATACTTTATATTCTACTTCTGTTTGTAGTTTTGGAACATAATTTCAATTCTATTTATTCTTATATTGCCGTAAGCCTTAACAAATACTTTCACATTCAATTACATTATATTATAGTGTCAAAAAGCAAAGGAATTAAAAGGCTGTTTTTTTTGTTATGCATTTATTTATCCCTAATTAGAAACGAAAATACACTCACGACAGTAGAAATGTTTTATGTTGTTTTTTTCTTTTTTTAAGGGCTCATATTTCGTTTTTTTAGTTTTTTTTTTCAGTTTTCTCATTACAAACAGACCTGGAGTTGTGTTTTGTTTCATTCACACAGCCTGCACATTTAGGCTGAGATCTTTGAATACAAAACAAATTTAAACTTAGACTTAGACAAAATTTATTGATCCACAAGGGAAATTACTTGGACACAGAAGCTCACACATCACAATAACAAAGAGTAAAAACAATGTATAAAAATGGTGATAAACTTCTAAATATGTGGCAATAAAAGTAGCAAGAGACTGGTATGAATAAGACATAAATTATATAAATGTAATGGAATGTAATGCAGTGGCGGAGGTGGCAATTCGGGGGCCCTGGGCGAACTTGAGTTTGGGGCCTTCATTATAATGAAATGAAATTATAAATTTTTTTTTAATATATATATATTTATTGTCTGTTTTTTCCACACATATTTATTTATTTGAACTATGGTAGATTGGAAACTTGTCTTATTAGTTTGGTCGCCTACTAGAAAACCAGAACTGAAAGTAGTTTTATTTTTTACTAGTATATTTACATTTTTGTTTACATTCACTACATATGATTACGATTATTTTTTTCTTATGATTATTTTTTTCTTATGATTATTTTTTAAACGTAAAACTACTCTCATTTAATGTCATACTGAGAGAAAATCAAATTGCTCTGATGCCTCGGCCGTTTGCGGCACTGAGGGCAATTGGTTGGGGGCCCCTCCAGTTTTGGGGGCCCTTGTCAGCCGAATAATGGTAGCGCCACCTCTGAATGTATGTTCTGTAGGTAAAACACAAATATCGTAATATAAATACAGTATATCACAGTTATATACAAGACGTCATAAGGAAAGGAAGTGCAAGATGATATAATGACTGACAGAAACATCTTATCTGCTACATAAGAGTGAGTCTGTTCCACCTTATGATGTCATGTGGTAATACAGAAAGTGCTCCACTCTGTTTTTAACGTATATACACCTTCACTAGAATCATTTGGGTGATTTCAGTCCTGGAATTGCCGATCTCTACTGAACTTAACGTAAAAGCAGCTGTAAACTTAAAAACTACAGCTTCATGACATCACAAGGTGGAACAGAGCATACTGAGCTTTGGAAATGTTCACAGACTAATAATAAAGATTTACTCAAACATGTGTGAATGAAACAAAACACAACTCCAGGTCTGTTTTTGATGATGTAACAGTATTATAACCACTGTTGGGCATAAGTTAGTTACCATTACAAATTACTTCCCCAAGTTATTTTTAATGTTATGTACTAATGCATCAAAGAAGTTTAGAGTCACTGAATGAAGAATAAAAACTGTATATTTCAGCATGTATTTATTCAAATTGAACAGATTGCAACTGGCCATAGCTAAGAAATAAAAAAATAAAAATAAATGTAAATACTGAAACTGAATACTGTCAGTGTTTCCAGTTTGAAAACGATGCCTTTGAATGTCCCTGTCTCATCGTTGTTGTCATTGTGTCGTTCTCTTTGAGTCTCCTTTAGCCTGAAGTATGCAGGAAACAAACAAGCAAGGCAGCGTGAGCAGAGACTCTGCCCACCCAACTTTTTATCCAATCATGTTGGCCCTGCTCTCTCATGAGCTCTCCCCACTCCTGCTGATGTGTGTGTGTGTGTGTGTGTGTGTGTCTGCTGCATGAAGCCTGACCGACTGTAATGTGCCACTTTGCTTTCCCCATAACAATAACACCGTTGTAACGATGGGGAGTGTAATTCATTAGATTACTCCATTACTGAAAATGTAGCGTTGTTATACTTAAACCCAACACTGATTATAACATGTCTTAAAGCTCCCAAGAGTCCATTTTGCGTCATAAAAGTGCTTTAATATGGACAGTTCTGTTGTAATAAAGTAAGTTCTTGGGTCTCGCCATTAATAAAAACAATCAGATTCTATATTTGTTATTAGCATTTTGTATAATTAATAGCGAAGTATAACGTTATTAATAAAGAAAACTGATCTGGGAGTGTGACATCACCGTATTCTCAAATCTGAAAAACGGCCAAATGTTATATGTCAAAACCGCCGCTTTTATGCTCAGTTTGGCATTTTGGTTGCGGGTGAGGCTACTTAGCGTGCAGGGCCCATGTTGTTTACAAAAGCATGTCTCCAGCCCTGACGCCGGTACATGTGCGTGTGTGTGTGTGTGTGTGTGTGATATTAGGCTGAAATGGTCTGTAATCCATCAGATATAATGAGATGTGTGTGTGTCTTTGCCTGACCTTGACTAAAGCCTGTTTTCAATGAGCGCCCATACGGAGGAGCTCGCATGAAATCATAAACAATCTGTCAGATGTACATGTGCGTGTGTGTGCGCATGTTTTGAGAGGCAAGAGGCGACAGATTAAAATAAATATACATTAAAATATAATATGAACTCCTTATACAACACTGGCTTTGATATCAGCCTGTTTAAAGGGTTTATATTCCGCTGTTTTCTGATTTATGTTTCTTCATCACAAACAGACCTGGAGTTGTGTTTTGTTTCATTCACACATGTTTAACGCACAAACTCTGCACATTTACGCTGTAACTGAAAACACTTGCGAGTCCGATCCCAGCTTCGGCCATTGCGTACAATTGTTGTGTTCATGGGCAAGACACGCCTCTCCCGCCTTATCAGTATTTGTTGATGTTGAGTGTGTCTTTATTCTGTATTAGCCCTGGTCAGTGTTGGGAAGGTGACTTTTAAAATGTATTCCCCTACAGATTACAGATTACATACCCCAAAATGTAGTTTGTAACAGAATCCATTAAATTACTTAAAGTGAGTAACGTAATCTGAATACTTTGGATTACTTGATTTGCTGTAGAGAAGAAAGAATGAGGAAATCGTAACATAAGATGTTTTGTCTGATAAAAGAAAATAAAAAGCCCAGAATTTCCTTAACCAAATTAAAAATATTATTGATAGAAGAAGAGGAGGAGACACGTCCACGCAGCATGATTTAGTCCTGTTAAATCCTGTTTTAGTCCTTGTTTTAGTCCTGGTTTAGTCCTGGTTTTAGTCCTGGTTTTAGTCCTGGTTTTAGTCCTTGATTAGTCCTGGTTTAAATCTGGTTTAGTCTTGGTTTAGTCCTGGATTAGTCCTGGTTTAAATCTGTTTTAGTCCTGATTTAGTCCTAGTTTTAATCCTGGATTAGTCCTGGTTTAGATCTGGTTTAGTCTTGGTTTAGTCCTGGTTTAGATCTGGTTTAGTGTCCGGCAATGAGTGGAATTACCAAAGAAAAAAAAAAAAAAGGGATATAGCCCAAAATGTCAAAACAGGAAAATAACGCCATGTAATCCATTTATTTCAACAAAGTAACTGTAATCTAATTACCACTCACTGAAACAGTAACTGTAACTGAATACAGTTACTCATAATTTGTACTCTGATTACGTAACTCTGGTACATGTAATTTGTTACTCCCCAACACTGGTCCTGGTTTAGTCCTGGTTTGGTCCTGGTTTAGTCCTGGTTTGGGTCCTGGTTTAGTCCTGGTTCAGTCCGAGCATAATTGTGTGAAAGCATCTTAATTATGTTTGATGTTTTAAAGCTGTGTTCTGGAACATTTCAGGCAATATTATTCAACACTTTCTGATCATTGTTATAATGTTGTTTCCTCATCCCAAACACACCTGGACTTGTGTTTTGTTTCACTCACACATGTTTAACACACAAACCCTGCACATTTAGGCTGAGTTCTTCTCTCAAACTGAAAACACTCTGTTCCACCTTGTGATGTCGCATGGTAATACAGGAAGTGCTCCACTGCGTTCTTGAACTCCATACATCTTCACTAGAATCGTGCAACTTTCCTGGTAGTCATATTATGCCATATTACGGACGCTTGCTTCTCCACAGATCTGACCTGTAACTGATGATACATTTAGACGAGTCAATTGTGGACTCTACCAAAAAGTGACATAGTATGCCTTTAAATTCATGCAATGCTCTTTTACTTATTTTGAAACACGCAGGTTTTGTTTCAGTATTTCCATGCATGTCATTCTATTGCTTTTCTTATTTCTTATTTTATTTATTTGTAAAGGGACAGTACATATTAATGAACATTAAAAATGTAAATATGTAAAGATTATAGCCAACGTGGCCAATTTCCATCTTCAGTCCCTCGGCAGATTGATGTAAAATCATCTACAGGACAAAGTACAGCAACAATCACACAAAAGTACACAACACCAGCACACTCACTATACACACAACACACTCACTATACACGCAACACACTCACTATACACGCAACACACTCACTATACACACAACACAAACTCACTATACATACAATTAGTTTCAAACAGTTCACTCGAAGTCCAAAGTCAAGAGTTTAAGAGATAAACCAAGAGTTAAACCAACAACCCCTCAAAATAAAAGAAAATATAAATTGGTTAAATGGAGACATATTTGACCATTGAACATCACTGTTTTAAAGTTTTAGAAAATGCTGCAGTGTTGAAAGTTCTTGTTTATGAGCATGTTTGAGCTGCTCGAAAAACCAAAAGAGATTTCTTGCAATTATGGGGACTGTTTTGCACAAAGGCACAACAACTGTATGCACCAGTTAGAGCTGGATTTGAAACCTTGACACTCTATAGGGCAGCTACTCCAGTCTTAGCTCTGAAACTTGTGAAAAGTACTCATAAATTCAACATGGTGAATAATTAAGATGCTCTGAATGTATAAGGTAAAAAACTTTGGACCACTACAAACTGTTTTAAATGAATCTGTTCTGTTTTTCACAAGTTTAAGACAAATCAGCGGCAGTGACTTTAATGTTGCATCAGGAAATTGGTACGTTATGGTCATCATTATCTATTGAAGTGCATACATACATCATCTCCATGGTAACATACTTATCCATCCATCCATTTCATTACAACACTGATAGATTATGAAAATGAGCACTGTTTGTCTGTGACTCTCAGACTTTTCACATCATGCACCTAACAAAACTGTGGACTTTCTGAGTACCACCAGATCCAAACCTGGTCTAAAACAGGACCATTTCAGGCTAAATCAGTGCAAAAATTGAGCAGATATTAAAATTGTAGAGGATCTTGTGTACCACCCTGTGCCACAGTTTGAGAAACATTGGTATCAATTTGCAAAAATGCCAGCAATTAGTTAGACCTTAAGGTTGAAAGTTTGATAGAAATGCTGCCATGGTGTGCTTGGGCAAGAAATTTCAATGCAGTAATGGCAGCTACCGTATTTTTCAGACTACGAGTCGCTCCAGAGTAGAAGTCGCACCACCCAAAAAATGCGTAATGAAGAAGAAAAAAAAAACCATATATAAGTCACACTTTTTGGGGGAAATGTATTTTTATAAAATCAGAGACCAGGAACAGACATTTAGTCTTGAAAGTCAAGTTGTAGTAATATCAATAGAAGAGAGAACAACAGACTGTTAACGTCACATATGAACAGTTCTTCAGATAAACTTTAACATAAACAACAGAACAGAACAAGTTTACCAAACTCTCCATCTCACTCCAAATCACTAAATCCATTCAATTCTTCATCCTCGGTGTCACTTCTGAGCAACTTGGCCTCGACCTCCGGAGGTAAACAGAGCGTCTCTTCCTCTGCTGTGTCGCTGTCGTCAGACTCAGCATCAGTTCCAGTTAGAATTATTCGGGTCTTTCTGAATCCCGACAGGATGGTTTCGGTGTCACTGAAGTCCAGGCTTTGTCCATCCATCCAGTGACTTCAGGAAAGTTTCATGGTGAATCCTCCCGGTGTCACAGTTTCTCTCTCACTCCAAACTTTCTTTCTGCTGCTCGATTACCTTTTTCAGATGCAGATTTCACGACTTGCAGTTTGTAATCTGCAAAATATGTTTTTCTTTTCTTGTGTTCAGTCTTCTCAGTCATTTTTATAAGTTTGTTTAAATGTTAAATGTTCAGTGGTGCAGAAGTAATGGTGCGATCGACTGACATGATACAGACAGAACAGAGGCTCTTTCTGCAGGAGACATGTGCAGTAGAGTGAAGTGACAGTGGAGCAGGAGGAACAGGAGCAGCAGATACTAGAGCAGGGGTGGGCAAACTGCGGCCCTTTAAACCTTTTAATCTTGCCGCTGAACTTGAATAAATTACAATAATAAACCTTGTTAATGTTTTATTTTTCCTGCATTTCCGGTGTTTCCCAGTAGATGGCGCACTATATATATACATTGAGGTGTGGTGTATTTTGTTGGCCGCAATGCTTTATGAGAAAGTGACAGGAGTGATTTTCGGGCGGCGTATTCGGACCATGAGTGAGGTAGAATTGTTCAAGACATAAGGCTGCACTGTTTCCATTTCAAGTGGGTTTACAGCAAAGTTAAAAGATTTACAGACGCTGTGTTACAAATCTTAACACATGGAACGTCTTACAGGTCTGGTTATACTGCATGCGTAAGTGTTTACACACGTAACCTTGTGGCATGGGCTCTGTTACTCAATGAGACCTAAGCGCTTAGGACTCATGCTCGCTTATGGTGTTCAGTGGAGCAGACCTCATTCACTTTTCATGTATTCTGAAACTTACGCGTCCAAACGTTGCAGCGCGTAGTGCAGAATATGTTCTACATGAGCGCAAATACGAGTGCAATGGAGCTGGGCTCTTAATATGGCATGTCTTGTCTCCTGTCCAGCCCGTCAGTCAAATTTTAGAACCCTATGTGGCCCCCGAGCCAAAAAGTTTGCCCACGCCTGTACTAGACCTTAGAGCGCCCTCTCATGGCTATCAGTGTGAACATTTTAATATATAATTCACAAGATCACCCAAACCATGAAAAAAGTGCAACTTACAATAGGAAAAATACAGCACTTTCCTGACTGGCGACATAAATAGAGTTGATGTAATAGTCTGGTCATAGGGGTTAGACTCCAGGAAATGAATCTAAGTCTATGGGACATGCCCCACAAAGCGCCTGAACCCAGTGTGTGTATGTATGAGTGTGTGTGTGTGTGTGCGTGCGTGTGTGTGGGGGGGTGTGTGCGTGTCATTACAGAATAACAAGCACCTTCTCCAGCCTTCGGGCCATGGCCAAAATTGGGGAGTTCATTAACAAGGCTCCATGTCAATATTTCTGCTGCAAACGAGATTTCAGCTCAAATCACCAAATGAGACGACAATTAGCCCTGCTCCAGCTCGGGTCTGTCTCTCGTCAAGTGGGGCCCTCACTCAAATCAACGCCCACGAAACGAGAACACAAAACAGGGCAACAAACCAACACGAAAAATAAAATCACCAGTCTGGTGTCATACTCCCCACCTGCAATCAGTCACAAGTGAAGGATCCGTTTGCAGAATTGTTGCTCCACTTCAGCTGCAAAGTTGTATTAACGGTGCTTTGTCTGGAATGTTTCACAGTAAAATCCTTCTATCTTCATGGAAACCCAACCAGACCAAGTTACAAGTCAGATCTGTGGAGAGGCGACCCGCTCACAGTCAGAATGTTTGTTTTTCTAGGCATTTTTCAGCTATAAAACCACCTGGAATTGAATAAATGTAAAGTCGAGTTGTTTAATGTCACACTGGCCACGTTTACATGATGTTTTTAATTGTTCTGAATGAAATAGTTTGGAATTAAAATATTCTCCTTCGAGTTTACATAGAAATAATAATTCGGAATTGAAGTTTACATGGAAAACACATTAAATCGTCTTTATTTAATTCCGCTCAGCGTGTGGGGGTGAGGAAAGGTTCTGATTGAACAGAGACACCAACGTATTTACATCGACCGGAAGAAAACACACACTTCAGCTGTGACCGGCTTTTCTGTCATCTCGGTTTGTCGTTACACCACGGACACAATCACGATCCAAACTTTTTCCGCAGAGAAAAGAGCGGAGACACGCGGAGGAGGTTTGTCACGACCTAATCTTAAAATGGAACTTTTCTGGTCGAGGGCTCGTCAACTTGTTTTCTCCATGGAGATGTTATTGCTTTGTCTAGAATCTTCTAGAGTAAAGATTAAACTAACTAACTAACTAAATCTATCATAAGGGACAGTAACAGATTACAGCACTACGCTCCATTGGCCACGTTTACATGATGTTTTTGTTTTTTTTTTTTAATTCTGAATGAATAGTTCTGAATGAAATTGTTTGGAATTAAATTATTCTCCTTCGAGTTTACATAGAAATAATAATTCCGAATTGAGGTTTACATGGAAAACTTGTTAAATTGTCTTTATTTAATTCAGCTCAACGTCTGGGGTTGGGGAAGAGTTCTGATTGGACAGAAACACAATTTACATGAAAACACACACTTCAGCTGCTACCGGCTTTTCTGTCATCTCGGAGCCTGTTTACAAAAGAATACTTGCAGGTAAAAAGGACAAAATATATTATCAGAAGTGCCTTTCATTTAGACGGTGATGAAGTTTTTGGGGCTTAAAAACACACGCACAAAAAAAACACCCTCCAGAGTGGAAAAGTTGAATACTCTCCACCGTAGTGTTTCCGTCTCCACTGCCCAAGAAGCAAAACTCTGGTCAGATCTGCTCACATCGTGTACGTGTTTACGTCACATACATCACCACCTAGTGTCACCACCGAGCTGCCTGGCATGCATAACCAATCTAGTTCTACACACTTTTGCGTCACTGTATGCACGCAGATTTCCTCCCAAAAACACTCGTCTAAATGCGGAATAAAAAGTGAAGACGCGCCGCCACTTTTGCGTTTTCTGTTCAGACCATCACCATATAAACGCAGCCTCGGTTTGTCGTTACTCCACCGACACAAACATGATCCAAACTTTTTCTGCGATCGGTCCAATGATAATGGCGCAGCAGCTTAGGAGAATTCTCTCATCACGCTTTACGTCTGTCAAACTGAGAGGAGGAAGAAGGAAGAGTGTCGGAGAAGAGAGGAAGAAGACAAACTGAGTGTAAGGCTGCTCTACCTCAGCCCACTCCCACATCCCGCTCACAAATCCAAAGAGATCGCGTCAGAAGGGCAACCCAACGAACATGCACTGAAACACCGACATTATTTTTAACAACAATAAACATTTACATGGTTGAGGAATAAATGAATTTGGCTTTTAAAACAGAATAAACCTCCCACTTACTTCAGAATTAAGTTTAACTCTGACTAATCATTTTCATTAGGAGTTAAGTGTTTACATGCTCTTTTTAAAGCAGAATTCATTTTTATTCAGAATTAAATCATTTTTATTCAGAATTAAAGGTCTCGTGTAAAATTGGAAACTGTGGAACATTCCAGGCATAGCAATGTGTCCGTATCCATAGAAACAAGCAGGTGATGAACCCCCAACCAAAAAGTTACACAGTGCAGCTTTAAACAACATGTACACTGAAACATCAACTCATTTTATAAATACTTTTCTTTACTTTTTTTTTTTTTTTTGTATCACTAGATAAACTAAGCATTTTTTGGAACCTGTGCTAAAAGTTGGTGGTTAAAACTCCACAAAAATGCACACTACTGTTGTGTCTAGAAGAGCCCTGTGAAAAGCGAATTCTTTTATATTATTATTTTTTTCTGTCTTTAGTTGAATTATCGTCTAGTGGGGCCCTCGCTCAAATGAACACACGAAATGAGAGCACAAAACAGTGCAACAAATCAAAAAATCAAATCACCAAAATAGAGTTTATTCAGTCTTGTGTCTTATGTCCTGCCTGTAATCAGTGAGAAGTGAATGATCTGATTTTAAAATATTTGGTTCACTTCAGTTGTAAAGTTGTTTTCCTCATGTGTTTGAACAAAATGTGTCTTCCTCCAGTACAGCAGCTCTTGAGGTCGAAATATTAGAAAGCCCTAATATTGTCTGATAATCAGGAAGTGTGTGTGAGCATACTAGCAGTAGTGGAAATAAAATAGTAAAGTATTGTGCTCATGTCAATTTTAGGTGTCTGTGTCTTAAGCCAATTAAAGGTGCACTATGGCTACGTTCAGACTGCAGGGCTTAACGCTCAATTCAGATTTTTTGGTGAAATCTGATGTTTTTGCGAGGTCGTTCACATTTCCAGTTAAATGTGACTTGTATGTGACTCCAGTGTGAACGTTAAATGGCCTGAAAGTGTCCTGCATGTGCAGTGGAGACACGACGACGTCAACCAGCGAGCGTGCTCTGTGTTTGCGGAAGTTGTCCAAACATGGATGCAGCATTGAGCACCTGGAGATTTAAAAGTTCCTCTCGTACCGGAGCCAGAACATGAACAACTTACTTGTTTTAAGGAGATTGAGAAGGAGAAGAACGAGGTTTTTGGCCGTGGTGTTTTGTGGGACAGTTCCGTTGAAAGGAACGTGTGAATGTGGAGACGTAGAGTAAGAGTGTTTTAAAATGTATTAAATTTTTTTCATTTATTGAGTTACAGGTGGTTTTAAAGCTCAAAAATACCTAGAAAAACATACCAGTTTGTCAAAGACTGATCCCATCAGATCTCAGAAGGTCAGTAGGGTCAGGCCTGGTCAGTACTTGGGAGACTAGTGGGAAAATCAGGTGCCACAGTGGAGCGCCAATGGCAAAAACTGTTGTCGTGTCCTTAGGCAAGGCACTTCACCCACATTGCCTAGTATGAAAGTGGTGTGTGTGTGTGAGTGTTGGTGGTGGTCGGAGGGGCTGATGGCGCAGATTGGCAGCCTCATTTCCGTCAGTCTGCCTCATCTGTGGCTACAGTAGTAGTTTACTACTACTGAGTGTTGAGTGAACGAATAATGAATGCACTTTGGGGATCTTGAAAGGTACTATATAAATGCAATAATTCAATTCAATTCAATTAAAATAAAAAACATTCTGACTATGTGTAGGGTCGCCTCTCCACAGATCTGATCTGTAACTTAGTCTGGTTCGTTCTCCATGAAGATAGAAAGTTTTAATGTCAGAAACATTCCAGACAAAGCAATAACATCTCCATGGTTAAAAGACCCGGGCCATGCACCAGAAAAGTCACACAGTGCATTGTGTTATACAGGACCTTTAATGTTGATAGTTTGATTGAAATGCTGTCATTGTGTCTTTGGGCAAGACACTTCACTGCAGTAATGTTTGTAAGTTTGTGATTGAGGTAAAGCGAATGGCCTAATGTTCAGCATGACAACTACTGCTTCAATTGTAAACTATATCTGAGTGTTTGAAAAATGTTGTGCAATGCATAATTATTGTTTATTGTTTAGTCTGATGGAGCTCCCACTGTGCTGTCTTTGTACTTTTGATCAGTTTACAACATAAGATAAGATAAATATGCTAACATAAACTTTGCTACTGTCATTCAGAGTAATACTTTTGCAGTTTTCTCTCTCTGTGTCGTACAAATATTACGGAGGAAAACCTTTACTGTATTTTCACCTTGAGGAAACTTCAGATCCTTTTATTTATTTCATCTTGTCCTCGTTCAGAAGTGCAAACATGTCAGCAGCTCTGGGGCTCCTATAGAACCCAAACATGGGGTTTTCAGCTGAACTTTCAGAACCTTCTCTCGTGATGATTAACAGCTCCAGTTAGAAAATGTAAAAATGCAGGTTTCAACAACAGACGGAGAACTACTTTAATTGAGCTGTCACTTTCTATTTTCAACTCTGACAGTATACAAAAGCTGTCAAAGTTTAGTTTAACAAGAAGTTGAGAGGGTTTTTGTGTTTAATAATCATTGTTCCGTTATGTAACATTCAGCTGTAATTCTGCTTTTATATTAAAGGTGCAGAATAAAACTTTTCTCATCTGGAGCCTGCCACCTGCTCAGGTATAGAGAAGTTTAATACAATACTGTAGAACATTCCAGGCAAAGTAATAACATCGCCATGGAGGAAAGCATTTGACGGACCACCACCAGTAAAAAAAAAAGTGACATAGTGCACCTTTAACTCAATAAATGCAGTAAATCAGAAGGAGCGTTTCTGTCTTCAGCAGTTTGACATAAAGACATTTGTCTGTTGGATGAATGAATAATGGCCTTTATTTGTCCGTTCTTCACGTGTACTGGACATACAGAGGAATCGAAATTGGACCTGTCACCCCATCCATACATTAAAAACACACAATTCAATATGACATGTGGATACTAGACATGGACCAGACCGGAAGACAGGGAGCAGATAAATACAGCAGCATAACATGAGGGGAGGAGGAAAAAAAGAGAATCACCCCCAGACCATGCCACTATTTGGGCATAGAATGGTAGCATGATTCATCAGACAGTTTTACTTCGTAGAAACCGTTTGACCTCGCAGTGTTAGAATTCATTTGCTTGACGGTAGGCGGGTACTTTTTATCATTCAACCAATCGCTGCTATTTGGTCGTGACGTATGTAATGCGCCGCTAACAGGGCTAACTGGTATATTATGCTTTTCCCAAATCCCGTAGGAAGAAGTACAATAACGTCTTTCCCCTTGATGAAATTCACCAAACATTCACTTTGTTACGGCTTTAAATCTTCGATCTCGGGAATCTACGGAAACCAAGAGGGGTCACAACAAACGCAAACACCTCAACAAATACAAATGAGACAACACAACAAAAAGCCACAACAGACCAAAAAAAGCCACAACGGAAATCACCACGGGACTCTATTTTAATGCAAACGCCACAACAAATACAAACGCCACAGCACAAACGCAAATGCCTCAACACATTAAAAAGCCACAACGGAAGTGACCACGGGACTCTATTTTCCGACGGACTGATCAAGTGAAGAAGAAGAACTACAACGTGAAATGTATAATGATAAAACAATAAATTACTTTTACTTACGTTTCCAACTTCTTCGTTCCTTTACTTTTCACGTTGTAGTTCTTCTTTTTCACTTGCCGCTTGATCGGTCTGTCAGAAAATAGAGTCGCGCGGTCACTTCCGTTGTGGCTTTTTAATGTGTTGCGGCATTTGCAGTTTGTTGTGACCCCTCTCGGCTTCTGTAGGAATCATTGCCAACACAGAATGTATGGCTCTTCGCTGATCGACTGATGCCCGAGCTCGCACTTCCGGGATTTTTGCGAACCGTCTTTTGTATTCTGATTCCTGACCTAGTTGCTGGAGAGAAATGAAACTGAGCGGCGGCACTAGGTGGTACCAGCTTGACTAATAGAATGGTATGAGTGCACCACAAAAAAACACCGTCACAACATCAGCACATAGTTAAAACACAGTACAAACATTTCCACAAGACTAGTAACCAAGTAGGGTATGGATGTGGAAATAATCCAACGTAGGAAGCACTCATCTGGATCCATATGGAGACATTGGTGCTGGACACAACAAACCGGCTCACCAGGTCAGAGGTGCAAAACTGCGAGGGTTTGAACTATATACACGTGACTGTACACACACATTACTGGGCCTGCATTGATATGTAAATGAGCTGTGAATGGAGGTGTGAATGATCGGGATTTACGCATATAATTATTGCCCACCACTAAAGGCTGATAGCAGTAGTTAGTTACTTTCTTTACAGTCATATTTAAAGACAGTAGGTTGCCCTAATGGTATTTTTGCATGATATTCTAGCCAGTAAAGAAAGTAAGTAACTACTGCTATCAGCCTTTAGTCAATGATTATATGTGTAAATACCGATCATTCACACCTCCATTCACAGCATCATTTACATATCAATGCAGGCCAGAGGTGCAAAGCTGCAAGGGATTGAACTATACGCACGTGACTGTATACACACGTTACTGGGCCTGCATTGATATGTAAATGAGCTGTGAATGGAGGTGTGAATGATCGCGATTTACGCATATAATTATTGACCGCCACTAAAGGCTGATAGCAGTAGTTACTTACTTTCTTTACTGGCTAGAATGTCATGCAAAAATACGATTAGGGAAGCCTACTGTCTTTAAATATGACTGTAAAGAGGCAGAACAACAATAAATGTTGCCTAAATAAACCCAATTTAAAATCCAGTGGAGCCAGACCTAAGTTTTATGAACAACAGTGGTTTAATAACTTCTTACATTTGTATTAGAACATGTACTTACATTTGCAACCACCACCGCTCTGGGGTCAACTGAAGGAAGCAAAACTGTCCACTGTCTGCTCCACTGTCCCTGTACGTGCCACAGGGTCTAGGGGAGCGGCACGGAAACTAAAAAGATGAAAAACCAAGTGTGGAACAAAAACCTGAATGTGGAGATGTGTCCCAAAAGAAACAGTATTTATTCTACAAAAATGACAAAAAAATGTGCATAAATTAAATAACTAGATAATAGTAAAATGAACAAATGTCATTTAAGGTCACTGCAGCGGTGGACCCACTGGGCGCTGATCCGGTGGCAGCTCTGGGCTTTTATCCCCCTGCTGATCACCGGTTGGTCAAGTGCAGCTCATCAGCTGGTGGGCGGATCTGAGTGGTCGGAGTCAAGGCCAAAAAGAAAGACTAGGACACAGTCTGTAACAGTCCCCTTCAAACAACACTAAAGACTCACTCACTCACATAATTCATACACTGTAAAGTAAAGTAGAGGAAGCTGATTGAAAATTTGGACTAAAGTGGAGTGTGAGTCTAAAGCTGAGTTACAAGTCATTCCTCAGTGTAGTGTTCAGTAAATTCCTCTTTCATGTAACGAGGCACAGCAGCTGAAGTGAACTTTAGTTTTCAATCATTAAACTCATGTTGTGAAGCTGAGACAACGAATCAGTCACTTCCTCAAATTTGAAATATGTAGTAACCTTTACTTTAAGAGTAAGTTCATCATATAAAAAAAAAACAAAAAAAACATGGAAAGTGATTGCCTTGAATCAGGGGTGCTCAATACGTCGATCCCGATCTACCAGTCGATCGCCAAGGTCATGTGGGTAGATCACCGTGTCTCGTCTCGGGCTCGATCGCGTTTGGACTCGGTCTTGTCTCTCACTCGAGGTCTGACACTCAACAAGTGTGATCATATTTCATTACGGCCGCTGCTGTTGGTAATAAACTTGTAGCGGGGTGCAGGAGCGTGTGGGGCGTCTCAGTGCAGCCTGTGCGCTCATTTGAAACCCGCGGAGACTCTACGGCGCATCACAAACACACACGCTCCCTATGCACGGCTCGTCTGCGACAGCGTGTGCCCTCGTGTACCAGCGTGCATCACAGGGCAGGTTCAACTTCCTAAACATCCTACCTGTCCATCTGCCTCACGTCAGCACGCCGCCCCTCGCCTTTTCACGCTCTCGCTCCTTCCTGCGTACAGCGAACACAAGCCCCTCCCACAGTGCGGCTGATTAGAAGAGCAAGACCAAACGTGAAGCAAAAACCAGTCTAAATTTGTGTTAGTGTTGGCACAAAGCAGGTCTACAGCATAGAGCAGGATCTACAGAACAGACCTACTGCCACATTTGGCTGAAGTTTGTCTAACAAAAGTGCACAAATGCATCTGTGTTTGTCACGATGTGTGTTTGGTTTGGTAAACGTGCAGAGGCTGGTAAATATCACTGCAAAACCAGAAAAGAATGTAACTCCAGTTTGGAACTTTAAAAAACAAGTGTAAAAATCTTCCTTCACTTTTTTCACTTTTTTTTTGGTGAGGGTCCAAAAAAGGGGCACAGAGTGTTTCAGTGCAGTTTGCTTGACTTTGTTTTAGGTAGATCATTTTGACTTGGTCATTTTGTAAGTAGCTCTCATGCTGAAAAAGTGTGAGCAGCCCTGCCTTGAATTGAGCAAGTAAATGTTATTTCTTTACACAAGTTAGAGTAAAAATAAGTTCTCTTCAACACTCTGGGAGGATCAGGGAATGAGTGGCAGCTGTAGGAATGGAAATGGAGCTGGACACTTGGCAATAATACACCACTGTTGAAGTTACTCGTCTCATTTAAGTGGAGCTTAGTCTAATTGACAAGTCATGTGATGTTTTTCACCCTTAAAGTAACTGTTACTTTACCACAATCATTAAGATCTACAAATTCGTAGCTGTTAACCCTAGTGTTAGATTTTACAGCGTGTATGTGTATGTGCTTGTGTATGAGTGTATGTATGGGGGTGTGTATGTGTATGTGTATGGCAAAATGTTCAGCCTTTACTGGCGACACAGTGCACACACATTTGCAAACTGCCAAATAAGTTTTAAGACGGTCTGAAACTGGAGACTGTTGGCTTGGGATTGTAACGTTATTTGAGAGGGACTTGTTTTTAAGTACGATAGGCCCCTTAAGCCTTCTACAAGAGGATGAGACAATACAGCTGCTCTTCAGGAAGTTACACACTGCAAATGTCTCTGATCTGGCCAAGATTTTCAAACTGATATCAGGTTATTCATCTTGTTTTCAGATGTATTATCTGCTTACTAGTTCTGAGATGCTTCATTCTAGTCTAGAGGTCGTTTATTTTTAGAGAACTTGTCAATTACAATGATCTTGCTGCATGGACAGATCATTTCACCGACAAAGATGTAACCATCACACAAAAAGTTGGAGTTCTGGACACGCTGAAGGAAGATAGAAGTTACACGGCTGCAAGCGCCATTACAGAATAAATGAATCTTAGGTTCGTTACATAAAGAAGGAGGCAAATAACAAAAGGACGACAGCAGTAATAAGTTTTAAGAAGGATGAAAGAAGGGTTGTAAGTGTCCTGTCTGAGAAAAGTGTATAAAGTGTGTGCTGAGGGGTTTTACAGACTTAAAACAGATAGAATAATTGTAAAAAGTAAAGCTGGCTACTTTGGGGATTTCAGCTATTGTGAGTTATTTTTAGAATATAACCCCCGCGGTTAACGAGGGACCACTGTATTTTCATATTTTAAGTAGAAAAAGTCTCCACTGTTAGACATTGTTGGGCAAGTTACTTTAAAACTGTAATGTGTTATTTATGACTTGTTACTGTCATTTCAAAGTCATTTGTTACATTACAATATTACTGTATTTAAAAGACATTACATTACTATTGCAGCACTTTTAAGTTCTAAACTAGGTCTAAACCAGGACTAAAGTAGGACTAAACCAGAGCTGAACCAGGACTGAACCAGGTCTAAACAAAGACTAATTTGGACTAGAACTTGGAATCTAGTTCCGCCCCTGAGAGAACCCCGAGTCTGTGGAACAGGACATCTGCAAAGCGCGATCTGGCGTCAGCTGCGGTTCGCCCAGTGGAGTGTGGAGTTCTGCACTGGTCCTTTCTCTCGCAGTCACTCAATGGTCTATGCGGGCGCCTCTCTGGCATTTCACTGCTGCTGATATCGCAGTAATTTTAGCGGATTTGTATGAAGAAAAACCCACCACTTCAATCCAGGTTAAAAAAGCCTTGTAACACGTGTTACTCACATTTGTACAGAGTAAAATATTACAATTTTTTTCCCTGTCATGCCGAACATTACTGCATTAAAGCAAAAAGCAATGCATTATAGTAATTTGTTACTTTTATAACACGTTACTCCTAACACTGTCGGTAGATCATTTTACTTGTCAAATGAAATGTACACAAATCACGATAAAACTTTCTTCATTCAAGTATTCTTAACTTGGCTAGATTTTATTTTTTGCAGTGTTGTACCAGAGGAGTGAATGAATAATGGATAAAGAGAAGAAAGAAAGAAAAAGTCACAACTCAAACACGTCCAACCAGATGTAAAAGTAAAATAAATACATACTCGAGTCTATATTCCCAAGCCTATCATTTAAAAAGCACATCCCACACTGTACATCCGTCTAAAAACTGATTTTCAAAACCCCAAACTAACTTCGCGTTTTATCAACATAATCTTTTCACATCCCCGCTCTTCCTCGCCATCGCTGTGGAGGTTACCGCGGGATACGGAGCGCAGCCCTTCCTCCACCGCGCTCGAGATTCCCTTTGATCCGAGCGTCCTCCTGTCTCTCTGCTCCCGTCTGCGCCAACTCGCAACTTTTCATAAACTTTACCCCGACAGCTACTGTGAGCACAAGTACTGGAGAAGAGCAGCGTCGATACGAGGAAAAAGCTCTTCACTCGCACTTTTTCTATATTAAACCAATTCTTCAGATATCTCAAATGCTAATGGCCTCTTTAGAATGCGGCCCATTCATGATAAGAAGTTGGAGGATTATGCAAATGAAAAAGCAATATCTGTAAAAATATATATATGGACTCGTGTCTCTTATGACACATCACTTTACTGAAGAGCTGGAAGTTTCATCTGCTTCAAAAGTGCTGTACCTGATTTTACCGTCTTAAAAAACAAAGTAAGTAAAGTGAAGAAAAAGTAAAAAGTACCCAGAAGTAAAGTACATATACCTGCTTTGAAAAGTATTGAAGTAAAAGTAAAAGTACAGATACCTGCCCTCAAATGTAGTGAAGTAAAAGTAAAAAGTATTCAAAAGTTAAGTATGTATACTTGCTCTCAAATGTAGTGAAGTAAAAGTAAAACATACCCCAAAATAAAGTACAGATACCTGCTCTTAAACGTAGTGAAGTAAAAGTAAAAAGTATCCAAAAGTAAAGTACAGATACCTGCTCTGAAATGTAGTGAAGTAAAAGTAAAAGTCCAGATACCTGCTCTGAAATGTAGTGAAGTACAAGTAGAAGTACCCAAAATGAAGTACAGATACCTGCTCTGAAACGTAGTGCAGTAAAAGTAAAAAGTACCCAAAAGCAAAGTACATATCCTTACTCTCAAATGTGATGAAGTAAAAGTAAAAAGTACCCCAAAATAAGGTACAGATACCTGCCCTCAAATGTAGTAAAGTAAAAGTAAAAGTACAGATACCTGCTCTGAAATGTAGTGAAGTAGAAGTAAAAGTACAGATACCTGCTCTCCAGTGTAGTGAAGTAAAAGTAAAAAGTATCCAAAGTAAAGTACAGATACCTGCTCTGAAATGTAGTGAAGTAAAAGTAAAGTACAGACACCTGCTCTGAAAACTAATGAAGTGAAAGTAAAGTACAGATACCTACTCTCAAATGTAGTGAAGTAAAAAGTCAAAAGTACTCAGATGTAAAGCACAGATACCAGATATTTTAGGTACTGTACTAGTACTTTTGTCCTTGTAATCTCCCGGCGCTGGTATGTGATCAGAGCCGGTGCAGATGAGCGGAGTCCAGCGGTTGCTTAGAGACGCTGCTGCTTATATTTACTGTCCACTGCCATATTGTTTATGATGAGCGTGTCAAAAGGCCCCGCGCATGAATCACACGCCTTATATAACCCAATACAGAAATAGCCAGAGAATTGTTTTCAAACCCAGCCCGTAGGAAAGCTGTCAAGGAAAGAATTGAATTTGTTTGACTCATCCTCACCTCTGAAAGCCTTCCTCCATATTTATAAAAGCATCTCCGCGGTAACCAAACACCCAGAATGATGCAATCCAAGCGCACGGAATAGGCATGGGGATGGACTAATAAGCTTACCTGCTATAGGGCACGAGCGCCGGCCTTCACATCACATCACACTCTTCTATAGGTTTACGCTGTGGGGTGGAGGTGTTCTGGTATAGACAGAAGAGGCGGCGATAGATCTTATTAACAACGGCCGGAAGAGCCCCGCTGTAGACTGGCGGAACGTCGGGTTAATGCTTTTCTGTGGCAAAATATCTGTATAAATGTGTGGTGTATTCTCCAACAACTTCATAAATCTGCCCCATCACCAAATCTTCAACAAGGTCCACAAAGGATAAACATTCTTCTATCAAGAATTTATCCACAACTATCAAGGGAAGAAAGACAAAAGCTTGAAGGAGAACAACAACGACGCATTAGTGACACACTGAACAAAACTAATGTTATGGTCCTAGAGATGTCAAATATTTGAACTGCAATTTAGCAAATTGCAAATTTATCTTTCTATGCTAATGTCGACATCATGAAATCGATTTTTCATTTTAATTGTAGAATCAGTGAAAGTGAACAAGCTACTTCTGTTTTATTCATGACCATGACATTAGTTTTGCTCAGTAGTTCACTATTGCTAGTCGTTGCTCTTCTTCTTTTTTTTTTTTTTTTTAGTTTTATTTATTAAAAGGGACAATGCATATTCATGAACATATACTTGTAAATACTCCAGAATTAGTCCAAAGGCTACTTTTCATCTGTAGTCCCTGGCAGGTCAGAGAGATAGAGACAATGTCACACAATAGACAAACTGTCAATGACAATTCATAGGACAAACATGGAAGAAACGGCACAATAAAACACGATCATGACATACAACACTGACATTTACATAGACGCAGAACATTAGTGATCACAGGTCTGGTTTCTCTTAAGCTATCGTTTCAGATTGTTTTTAAATGTACTGAAAGTCTCTTATTGCAGCTGGGATGTTGTTCCAGATTTCTGTGCCTGTGACTGAATGTTGTGTGTCTGTAAGGTCTTACACTGTCACCTCTGGTAGAGGCTCTTGTTACTGAACCACTAGTGTTGGATTTGAGCAGAATGAACTCACCCAGAGTTCTTTAAGCTTTCATGTTTCTTCACTTGATAGTTGTGGATAAATTCTTCATGTTAGAATATTTATCCTTTGTGGAGCTTGTTGGTTGAAGATTTGGTGATGGGGCAGATTTATGAAGTTGGTGGAAGAATACACCAGATATTTCCACAGATATTTTGCCACAGAAAAACATTAACCGGAAGTTCTGCAAATCTACAATGGGACACTCTGCTCTGTTTCAGTCCAGAGCATCCTGGTCCATGCCATGTTGGATTGTTGTGGCTGTCGGTCTGCCATCAATCCATAACACACCCCACATCCGCTGCCCCCAACCTGCCGAGCACCTCCCACTCTGGCAGATTTTTCAGATTTTGCTTAAGGACTAAGGCTACGTTTATATGATGACGGTCTGAACAGAAGACGTAAAAGTGGCGTTGTATCTTCACTTTCTATTCCGCGTTTAGACAAGTGTTTTTGGGAGGAAATCTGCGTGCATACGGTGATGCAAAAGTGTGTGGAATTGGATTAGGTATGCAAGCCAGGCTCTAGGTAGTGATGTATGTGACGTAAAGTTTTTCGTCTTGGGCAGTGTAGACTTAAACGCTACAGAAGAACGTATTCAACTTTTACACTCTGGAGGATGGTTTCAGATTTTTGCATTTTTAAACCCCCAAAAATGCCATTACCGTCTAAACGAAAGGCACTTCCGATAAAATATTTTGTCATTTTTACCCTCAACTGTTCTCGTGTAAACAGGTCCTAAAACTTCGGGAGGGTCTAAAGTGACTAACAAAGCTTCAGACAGAGTTGTGCTTCCGTTAGCGTCACACCCCCTCATTTAAAACATCACTATCAAAGGCTGTCAAGTCATCCTCGTACCAAACACTCATACAAACAAATGTTGAGAGATGCCAGACATATATCAATTTCTTTTGAGACATAAACTTCACAGAGGAGGAACAGAGAGAGTGAGCGCAGAATGGCTGCGGTCCTAAAGTGAGGGAAAATATCCATTAAAGAGGCGGTCCGCACGGCGCAGGAGACAGGCATGCAAACAAGCCCGAAGAAAAGGTCTTTGAAAAGCTTTTAGACTCAAAGAAACACTGAGAAATACACGGAAAAAAACAGGAGAGTTCTGAGGAGCCACCAACAGCATTCACACACTGATCCGAGACCTGAGACGAGAAGAAACTGTTGATACTTTCCCGCTGATGCCATCTACATTCTCTGGGGGTGTTATGCTAACTGGAGGCATTGCTCTGTCTGTTATCCTAGGGTGACCATATTTCCGTTTGTGAAAACCCGGACACCTTACCGGGGGTGGGAGGTGTGGCCTCGACATTGAGCTTGTTAGGCATGTTCTATCAAAAATGACTACACTCAATCAATTTAAATCACAAAAATGTCCCCGGCCAATTAGGGATGGGCATTCGATGAAATGTTCTTAATCAATCGTCGGAAGAATTAACGATCGATTATCGATTAATCATTAACGTTTTTATATTAAAATGATCATCATTATTATTACTATCTGCACTACTAATCTGCATAAATACATTTTACAATTTTACGACATATAAACCGTAACCACTCTAGAGCCACATCAGTCCGTTTGACATTATAATGTGTTTAACTCAGTTTTGCGCAACTCTCACAGAAACAAAACTTAAAACCGCATCGCTAATTTGCATAAACTCAGCGAAGATAAAACTATAGCTCTTGTGTCGCTGATGCGGTTCAATTTCTGTCGGATTAAAAGACATGACTCAGGTGAATACAGGTTAGTGTGACCAGATTTGCATTTGTCAAAACCAGGACACCGTACGGGGGGAGGGAGGTGGGGACTCGTCATCGACATTGCGCGACTCTCACCTGGTAAAACCTTTTCCCACTGGACACAGAAACATATGTGCTGCTTTATACACTGTGCACATGGACTCACACTTGTCCCGAACGCAACGGAAAGCGTGGAATTTCTTGTACAAATCATCGTTAAATACACATTTGTGCTTCAGTACGCTGCAGACTGACCGAATGTTTGTGTCTCGCTCCTTCTGAGTGCAGAGAGACACATGTACAGACCCTGTTTGGTCACGATACACACAGCAACCTACATTCGGTTTGTCGATTAAAATTAACGTAATCGATGAAATTCTTAATGATCAATTATCGATTAATCATGCCCATCCCTACTGCCAATACAATTCTAATACAGAGCTCTGGGTGAAATCACTGTCCCTGATGGCCTACATCTACACAGGACTTACATCAGGCGATCTGAACCCCTGTGTGTCCCTCAACCCAGAAATATAAAACAACAGTATGAATATGCAAATAATATGTGGAGCAGGTAACGCCTTGAATCGTCCTTGAAGCGTCGGCATTTCCTCTTTGGAGGAAGTGACAACCCCCTCCAAACCATTGTAAATCACACCAAGTCTGCTTAGATAAGACAGCCTGGGTTATCTCCACAGTCCCAGTTCTGTAAAGGAATTAGCTTAGAAGCACATAGGTTACCCATTATGTAGAACACACAATAGTACTTGTCAACAGATAAGATTTCAGTGTTTAAGCTTCAACTCAACGTGTAACTTCATTAACCAATATTCAAACCACCACTTGATACAGCCTTCAAGCTACAGTCGTCACTCGCTATATCGCGGTTCACCTTTCGTGTTCTCGCAGTTTCACGGATTTTTTTTTTTTTTTTTAAAGCGTATGAATGTGTATTGTGTATTACAGGTGGGTAGTAATACACACGGGTGGGTCAGGACTAAACCAGGTATAAACCAGGACTAATCTTGGACTTAAGAGAGAGAACGCCAAGCAGAGTGTTCGGAAAGCGCCATCGGGCAATTGCTGCACCTCCGTGAGGTGTGGAGCTCTCTGTCGGTCCTTTCTCCTGTGGTCTCCTCCGAGCCCATCCCGACAGTCCTGTTTCAGTCGTGGTTTAGTCCTGGTTTACTCCTGTTTTAGTCCTGTTTTAGTCCTAGTTCAGTCCTGGATTAGTCCTAGGTTAGTCCTGGGTTAGTCTTGGTTCAGTCCGTGGTGTATGCAGCGCAAAAGTTTGATACAACCTCGGGTTAACGGGCAGGTGTGGTGTTGTACTGGAGGTCTCCAGAAATGGAGCCGTGCAGGACTCTGCGCTGTTGGCTCCATTACGGAATAAATGAATCTTCGGTTTGTTACATAAAGAAGGAGGAAAATAACAAAAGGACGACAGCAGCAATAAGTTTTAAGAAGGATGCAAAAAGGGTTGCACCTGTCCTGTCTGAGAAAAGTGTATAAAGTGTGTGCTGAGGGGTTTTACAGCCTTAAAACAGATAGAATAACTGTAAAATATAAAATTGACAATGCGGATTTCACCTATCGCGCATTATTTTTTAGAACGTAACCCCCGCGATAAACGGGATCAATGTACTCTCACCTCACAAACTGTACACATGGCCTCCCACTTGTACCGACCGCGACAGAAAACGGGGAATTTCTTGTACAAGTCATTGTTAAATGCACATTTGCGCTTCGGCGTGTTGCAGGCTGACCGACTGTTTGTGTTTGCTCGCTCCTTCTGATGCACAGAGAGCTACAAGAGACGCTCAGTTTAATGAACAGTAATGAAAATGCAGACATTTCCATCACTTAAAAAAAAAAAAAACGGACGCCCAGGACAGGACACAAAAAATGGACATGTCTGGGGGAAAACGGACGTTTGGTCACCCTACTCTATCCACAAGTGCAGTCAACAAAATACATAAGAGCTTCACTATATATACTTAAACTAGGGCTGTGCGATGAATCCAGGTTTTGAGTCATTTCCAGTTGTTTCTAGAGCTTTCTGTCATGTTATAATATTGTTCTCTCATCAAAAACATGATTGAAAAGGTTTTCGATGAATACTGAAAGCCATTTTATTTGTGTGTAGTGAAGGAGATATATGTGGAACAGCCATGACAGCCTAAGATGTGAATTTCAGTTTAAATATGACGTGAACTAGCCCCAAGTTCATATTTACATGATTGACACCTGTCACACCGAGTAAATCAATGTTTCAATCACATTCAAGTCTGACATTGTCTCAGTAACCTTCGAAAAACATCTGCTAAAGGCGTCGTGATTTATGACTTCACGTACATTCTTCCTATTGACCTTATTCTAGTGGCTTTAATTCACTTTTAAACATGCTTTTGGACACCTTGAGATTAGTATTTTACCTCGTCTAACTTCTCCATTCTTGGACCAGTTTTTGATACTTTTTGTTTTTTGAGCTCAATTTTTAACATAATATCATGGGATTTTAACCAACTAAGAAGTGCAGTATGTGCAGTTCAAAGGACACAAATAAGGGACTGTTGGATTTTGTGAAATGAGGTGTTTGTTTTTCCCGTATCCATGGAGACAGTGCAAGAGGTTAGGTAAGCAGTGAACTGAGAGTCTAGCTGTGGACATTTGAGATGCTACAGGCTTTTTTAACCATATGTGGGAGCTAATGTTGCGGATCTTCCAGGAGAAACACCTTGAGGAAATGGAACATATTGTCACCAACCAAAACACTAAGGGTGTGCAAAAATATCAAAATATCGATATATCGTATTGTTTAATGTTCTGATACTGTATTGTTATCGTGGGCTGCTGTATTGATATATCGCCAAGAGTATTTTTTGGTATATAATTTTACTAAATTATTTTGTTATAATGCTACAGTTTAGTTTACAGTTTGCTTGTTTAGTGGAAGGAAAAATCGTGCATGTGACACATTTGACATATTCACTATTTTTGATGATTAAAATGTTTGTGTTTAATATTGACTTTGCACAAGACGTTGTTTAACAAAGACTATTAGTATCACAGCCATCATTTAGCCTTTATTTTTTATTGAATCATATGGAATTGATTTGAAATATATCACACTGGATCGTTTCGAACTGAAAGCTCACTGTATCGAGATATGTATCGGATCGGAGCCCATGCTTTGAGGTATGTATTGTATTGGCAACTTCTTACAAAACACCAGAGCTGAGTAAGAATGAGGCCCAGGGGTGGACTGGCAATCTGTAGGTTTTGTAAAAGTCCAGAACGGCCGTCTGACCTTGGGCCAAATTGCACGGACCCTAAGGTTTTAATGTGGACTGAATGGTAGAGGAAAAGTCCAGGGCCTCGTCAGTCCGCCGCTGACGAGGACTTTCCTGTTGTGTTCACCTGGTGGAGGCTACTGCAGGACACAGAGGAGGGACACTTTTGTCCTGGGGGCTCTTCCTTCCATAGATCTGCTGACCCTCCCTGACCAGTCTTCTGTTAAACTGCACTGAGACCTTTGACTGAAACACAAAGGCCATTGAGAAGCGCAGTGTAAATGTGGCTGCAGCAAAACTGTCAGGATCAATAAAGTGCCTCTATTTCTCTCTCTTTCTATCTTTTTTCTCTCTCTCTTTTCAATTAGGCATTTAGGCATTAGATCCCCTTCTGTTAGCAACAGCAAAGTAAACAAATGTCCTCATCCCCCATGAAATCTATAAGCTAATAGAGCCATGTGTTTGTTGTGAACATAATTTTACTGCAGAATGAGTCCGGTGAAGGTTTATAGGCTTAAAACTGCATAGGAAAAGACTTATGACGTAACAAAACAGGTAAAATATGAACAGAGCATTTCTGAGTGCTCAGAGAAGATGACTTTTGAGTAATAGGTTTTAACTATATAACTTTCTGGAAATAGAAAGCTACACTCACACTTTGGAACATTCTCCATGGATATACTGTATTTTCCGGGCTATAGGGCACGCTCTTAAGCCTCTAACCGCATCAAAAAATGACCGCGTGCCACAATCCAGAGCGCCCTATTCACAAATCCACACGGTTGTCCTAGCACGACTTCAGTAAACCTCAAAGCCGCACCACCCGCAGCGCACGCAAACACACACGGAGCAGACAGCGACCGCACAGCCACACTCATCACTCCACCCGGACGAGGAACGGAACGGAGGAACGAACCGAAAAAGTGAGTGCAATGTGCCACTTCTAGTCACAACTTAACAACTGAGTCACTGCGAACAATCCAGCGGTCCCAGACAGCACCCTCCCTACACGCCACAACTGAACAAAGCCCAGAGTCACCGTGAACACGCCAAACAAACAAAACCACTGACCCATCCAACTGTTGTGTTTCGTTTAAAGTCTGGTGCGGTTTATTTGTGAAAAAGTTCGAAAATAGACCATTTACTGACAGTGCGCCTTATAATACAGAGCGCCTAATAGCCCAGTAGATGAGTTTTATGCCGTACCATGGACTGTTCGTATCCCTCCTCCAAACCAAAGAGGAATCAGTAAGGACGAAGGTGTCAGCTTCCCCTGGAGGCGGCCTGAAAAGAGTCTTAAAAGAGAGTCCAGAAGAGTTAAAGTAGTTCACAGACATGTCTCTTTATTGGCTCCAGCAGGTGCAGGTCTCTGATTCAAGTTGATTACAGGATTCAGCCACACAGCATCTCTCCACGTCACCCCCCCAGTACAGCGGAGTAGGTAGCTTTATACTGACCATCTCGTCAAAATATTAACTGACGGTAACTGTTTTTTGCAGGAAATTCGCAGTAATGTTGACCCAGACAGTGTTATCATAGCTTGGCATATGTTACAGAGTTCAGACAGTCCCCCTTTATATCTCATATACATCACAAAGTCCATCATAACACGTCCCAACCCCACTGACACTTCAGAGTTCAGACATTGACCTCTCTTTATGGCACATGTAAAGGGACATTACACAGCTTTTTTCAACAAAATCTGTAACTGTTTTTTGACTAAAAAGTTACACATTGTGCTTTTAATGAAACACACATGAATGAAGCAAAGATTAGTAGGACTCAAGGACTTTGTCTGCGTCATCATTTTGCGGTGATACCTCGCTGACGTGTTCTTATTGTTCCTCACACAGAGCAGGTGTACAGACAGTCACATGTGAGTCTGTGTTTCTCATGGACTTCTGCTTTCTGTCAGCACTAATAAACTCTGAAGTGAGCTTGGCTTCGGGTTAAAACAGGACCACAGTGAATCATCTGCAGCCTGGGGGACATCCAACCCTATTTGCACACAAATTCAGACATCATTTGCTTACATTAACATTTTTGGAGCACAAGCCAGAAATCTGCATTACAGGCAAGGTCTTATGAAAATCCTTTCTCAGTTTTAGCTCCAGTGTATCCATGGGTTTCAGAATGATGGGAAATTACAACCGTTGTCGTAGTGATTAAAGGTTGAATGGAGGATTTTCCAAGGAAAGAGAAATACAGCGATTGTTTGCAAATGTTGCGCATGTGGAAACGCCTCCTCCAGCTGGTGCGCATTCAGAGTTGCTGAACAAATTGCTGTTGAAGTTTCCTGTCCTGAAGTAATTTAGCGACCGACACGTCAGTCTTTAAACCCTTCGTCTGCTTCAGTGCGCGACATCGCTGGAAGGAATCTCCATGAATCACCTTAGTTTGGCTTTGCTCCGTTTCTCCTTCTCTTCGTCTTTCAGCGACCTCAAAAACGGACTTTCTTTTTCAGCGAACTAGTCGTGGATTCTTGTCTGTCATTGCAATAAATTTTATGTAACAGCAAGGAAGTTACAGTTCGAAAAATCTGCTAAGAACCACTGCGTTGGTTGAGTAAACAGCATCTTGCATATGTGGAATATGTTTTCCAGATACACTACCGGTCAAAAGTTTCAGAACACCCTAATTTTTCCAGTTATTTATTGCAATTCAAGTTGTGCAAGTCCAATGAAGAGCCTGAAATGGTACAAAGATAAGAACTGAACAGTCAGGTGAAAAAATATATATATATAATAATACATTTAAAAAAATAATTAATTAATTTAATTTAATAGAAAAATAAGTAATTAAAAAAATGTCACCTTTATACAAGAGGTCATAAGGAAAACATGCAAAACTGAAATGATGATTGACAGTACATAGAGTTATCTGTTCCATAAGGGTGAGTTGTATACAGTTGTAGGGAGTATTATCTGTTCCATAAGGGTGAGTTGTATACAGTTGTAGGGAGTATTATCTGTTACATAAGGGTGAGTTGTTGTACAGTTGTAGGGAGTATTATCTATTATATAAGGGTGAGTTGTTGTACAGTTGTAGGGAGTATTATCTGTTTCCATAAGGGTGAGTTTGTTGTACAGTTGTAGGGAGTATTATCTGTTACATAAGGGTGAGTTGTTGTACAGTTGTAGGGAGTATTATCTGTTACATAAGGGTGAGTTGTTGTACAGTTGTAGGGAGTATTATCTGTTCCATAAGGGTGAGTTGTTGTACAGTTGTAGGGAGTATTATCTGTTACATAAGGGTGAGTTGTTGTACAGTTGTAGGGAGTATTATCTGTTCATAAGGGTGAGTTGTTTGTACAGTTGTAGGGAGTATTATCTGTTACATAAGTTGATTGTTATACAGTTGTAGGGAGTATTATCTGTTCCATAAGGGTGAGTTGTTGTACAGTTGTAGGGAGTATTATTTGTTCCATAAGGGTGAGTTGTTGTACAGTTGTAGGGAGTATTATCTGTTACATAAGGGTGAAAGATTCTGTCTTGCCCAACAATAGTCAGAAACGCTTACTCATCACCCACGCTGGTTTTATGGTTTTCTCTGGTGATACAAAAAGCAGAAAATACATAAATAAAGCAAAGTATTTCTAAAATGAGTTGATTTTTGAGTGTGTTTGAGTGAAAACAGTGAGAGCTCCTTCAAAGCCATTAGCGCCGCCATCTTTAGTCGAGCAGATCTGACTCTCCACAGACGAGGTCCGGAGGTCAAGAAGTCGCACACACGCCTTTGCTTTAATTGGGGACTCGAGTTTTAACCAACAAGCAACTAACAAAACTCAAAAGTAATTATTCTGAGCCAAAAACATTTCAAAGTACTGGGTGAAGATTGAAAGTCTGAAAATTGTTAAATAGACAAGATTCAACCAGTATTTAAATCAGGATCTTGCCTGGAGTTGTTTTTGTTTCATTCACACATGTTTAACACACACATCCTGCATATTTAAACCAGAGTCCTGCATGTGTCCATTTTGGAGACCCTCACAGTAGAGCACCCCACCCGCCCGATTATCTCAAAGTGAAATCCGCACTCGCCCGGAACCGTTAACATTCCACCTGTTACCTGCCCGTGCCCCATTAGTCCGACGACCCAGTAGTCCAGGACTAAACCAGGACTGAACCTACGCCGTGTTGTTCACATATTATACATGCCGCAACCACAGAGCCGATCACCAGGACTGAACCAGGTCTAAACTAGGACTGAACCATGTCTAAACTAGGACTGAACCAGGTCTAAACTAGGACTGAACCATGTCTAAACTAGGACTGAACCAGAACTGAACCTGTGTTATTAGCATAAAATATATACACACTGCCAAGCCAATCACCAGGACTACACCAGGACTGGACCAGGTCTAAACCAGGACTGAACAGGACTAAGCCAGGTCTAAACCAGGACTAAACCAGGTCTAAACCAGGACTGAACAGGACTAAACCAGGTCTAAACCAGGACTAAACCAGGTCTAAACCAGGACTGAACAGGACTAAGCCAGGTCTAAACCAGGTCTAAACCAGGACTAAACCAGGAGTGCAGCCGTCGAGCTGATCATCTCTGCTCATGATTTTATGTAAATAAATACACTGAAGTCTCGCTCAGCCTGGTCCATTGTTCCTGGAAATGGTATTTGTTTCCAGGGCAACAGATGCCCTTGACGTGTGTCAAGTATGTTTCTCCTGTTTGTTGTTCATTTGATTCACCTGTGAATCAAATACACCTGCATGTATGCGGGTTGTGTACCCACTACCCACCTGCATACCTGCCTGTACAATTCCAAAACATTAAAACCTGCCCGTTTCAGCAACTATTTGTGGGAACCCATTGGGTTGAGGGTACCCTGCCTGGTGCAGGACTGAGGCTGAGTTGTTTTCTCGGACTGTTCCACCTTGTGATGTCATGTGGGAAAATGCTAAAGTGCTCCACTGTGTTCTTAAATTTCATACACCGTCAGTAAAATCATTTGGATGATTTCAGTGCCAAAATTGCCGATCTCTACTGAACTAAAGGTAAAAGGAGCTGTTAACTTGAAAACTACTGCTACATGACATCACAAGGTGGAACAGAGCATTTTGAGCTTTGGAGATGTAGACAGACTAATAATCCAGGATTACTGAAACATGTGTGAACTCCAGGTTTGTTTTAGATGAGGTAACAACATGAACTCACACAAGAGTCAATTTTATGTAATGTAGGACCTTTAAAATAGTAAAAGCACATATTGCAGCATGGTGGTTATGGTGCTAGTACAGTCATTTCACTACAAGAAGATGCTCAGATGAACTTCCAGACCTTTCCGTGTGGAGTTTGCATGTTCTTCTTGTGTCTGGGTGACTTTCCTTTTAGTTTCTCCATCACCCCAAAACACGCAAAACAAAAAAGTAGTCCTGACCGAGACTAGAGCTCAGGATCCTACACTGTACTTGATCTTGAATGCATCATATATATATTTGGATGTGGTTTATTTAGCTGGGACACTGTACATTAATCACCATCTCTGTAAATGCACCAGAATTATCCACAGAGGCCATTTTTCATCTGCACTCCCCGGACAGATGGTAAACAAGATGGATAAATAGGGCCTGAAAAGAACAATGAACTTTCTTGCCTGTCACTTTCTTAATATGTGGAGCCTTGGAACAGTCATATATATATATACTGTTAGAGAAACGTAAATGGGATGGTTAGGCTGAGTTATTGTCCTCTGCATTTGACCCATCCTTCAATGTCTCCGAGGTAAACAGTCAAATGTAATGGGAAAACTTGGACTTTGGACCTGGACTTGGAAAGACTTTGAAGTTCATAGCTGGATCATTAAAATATTTTGTGTAGGTTGATTTTGGAAACTGGCTTCTGCTTGAATTGGCTCATATTGTAGTAGTTTTTACTGCAAGTTTTTGAAAATCTACCTCGATAAACCCTATATTAAAAAGCCCGTATTACACTGTTTTCTGATCTATGTTAAAATGCGGTTTCTTCTTCACAAAACTGGAGTTGTGTTTTGTTTCATTCACACATGTTTAACACACAAACCCTGCACATTTATGTTCCACCTTTTGATGTCATACTGTAATACAGGAAGTGCTGCACCTTCACTAGAATCATTTGGATGATTTCAGCCTTGAGCTAAAGACAAAAGGAGCTGTTAACTTGAAAACTGCCGCTTCATGACATCACAAGGTGGAAGAGAAAATTTTGAGCTTTGGAGATGTAGACAGACTAATAATGTAGGATTGACTTGACTGAAACAAAACACAACTCCAGGTTTGTTTTTGAGGAGGTAACAGCATTATAACATGGATTACAAGTTCATAATAGTCAATTTTGTGAAATAAAGGACTTTTTTGTTTTTAATTGTGATAATAGAGACAGTACAAACAGTAAGGCATTAGACATTTGAACTTGACAGGATAGTAAGTGTGGAAATCAAGGTAAAGGCAGGGGTGAAACCAAAACAAAAAAATAAGAAAAAGGGAGAAAAAATTCTTGTAATTACCATATTTTTCAAACTATAAGGCGCACTTAAAATCCTTTAATATTTTCAAAAATCGACAGTGCGCCTTATGTATTCATTCTGGTTGTGTTTACTGACCTACCAGAAAGAACACATATATTCCACTGAGTCGTGTCCTTTAGGCTGCGTTCAGACTGCAGCCTGAAGTGACCCAAATCTGATTTTTTGGCCCCTATGTTCCTGTATCTGATCTTTTAATGACAGTCTGAATGACACAGATGCGATTTTTTCAAATGCGACCCAGGACACTTGGATATGTGCTCCTAAAACCGATACATATCTGATCTTTTGACATGTGACTCCAGTCTGAACGGCCAAAGTGCATTCATCCACCTACACGTTATCAACAAGACACAAACGTCACTATTCTGCGCTGAAGTAGGCGAAAATTGTTAATGAACTCATGTCCCTGAAGCGAAGCACATCACCACTCACCACTCTTTGCTACGTCTCCACATCCACACTGCCCCACAAAACGGCCAAAAACCTCGTCCTTCTCCTTCTCAATCTCCTCCTTAAAACAAGTAAGTTGTTCATGTTCTGCTCCGGTACGAGAGGAACTTTAAAATCTCCAGGTGCTCAATGCTGCGTCCATGTTTGGACAACTTCCGTAAACACAGAGCACGCTCGCTGCGGTTGACGTCATCGTGTCTCCAGTGCACATGCGGGACACTTTTGGGCCGTTTAATGTTCACACTGGAGATCACATACAAGTCACATTTAATTGGAAATGTGAACGACCTCGCAAAAACATCGGATTTCACAAAAAAATCGGAATTGAGCGTTAAGCCCTGCAGTCTGAATGTAGCCTTAGTCTGACAGAAGCTGGACCGCATCAGCGACACAAGGAACGAGCTGTTTTTTTTCAGCACTTATAGTTTATGCAAATGAGCCATGTGGTTTTAAGTTTTGTTTCTGAAAAACTTTAACAAATGTGGCAACGCTGCATTAAACACATTATTACTCAATGTATATTTGAGTCGTCCTTGTAGAAAAAAAAACCAAAAAAAATTGATCCACCCACACTCACATTCATAATCCACATTCACCAAGACAGAGAGACAACACCGGGTGAATTACACCACGATCTGCCAATGGATCGTGGACACCTGGGCTAAAGTATCAGTCTCAAGTGCCGTCTGTTTGTTTCGCTTAATGCTCCTTATAATTTGGTGTGACTTATGTATGAAAATAAACGAGAGAATTCAACATTATTGATACTGCGCCTTATAATCCAAAAACTACGATATTGATAATTCTCTTTTTTTCTCTCTTTCTTTTCTTGCTTTCCCTGTTCCTTCTCCTTTGTCTCCTCTCCTTTGATTACCCCTTTGTTCATTTTTATTATTTACTTATTCATAATTATTTACATATATACAGGACCTTTAAATACTTTACTTATCCACAGTACTGACCACTTATCTATGGCCTCAGTCGCTCTCACCTCACAACAGGTTTAGGGTTTAGTTTTGATACGACTCATGATGTAAAAAGTGTGGACAGTCCTGACCTGGAGGACCCTCACACACACACACACACACACACACAGGCAGAACATGCAAACCCGTCCACCTCTGAAGCAACAGTGTGTTTTTCGCGTGCACTTTCTCATCCATCACGGGGCAGATGTTTGTTGGTGAGTGTCTGTATAAATCAGGCGTTACAAGGTCAAAAACTCGCTCTACACTTCCATGTCCACAGTTACTCCTCCACCTGCTCCTCTCCGAGCCTCTATCCATCTCGTGTTTTTACCGAGAGGAGACGGGTCGCTCCGAAACGCGAGCCCAGCTGACAGGTGCGGGCAGGTGCTATACTGTCCCCGCACCTGTTGTTATCGAAGGAAGAGACGGCTTCTCGCCACACACACACCGCCGCCGCCGCCGCCGCCGGGGAACTGAGGCCACGAGGGAAAGAGAGAGAGAACTATAGATGGGGAGAGAGAAAGAGGAGGAGGGGGAGAGGGATAGGAGTAGAGAGAGAGACAGAAAGAGAGAGAGGGGTGTTAGAAAGAGGAGGAGAAGAGAAGGGGAAAGGGAGAGAGGAGGAGGGGGAAAGGGTTAGAAGTAGAGAGAGAGACAGAAAGCGAGAGAGGAGGGAGAGGAAGAGTTAGAAAGAGGAGGAGAGAGTGAAGGAGGGAGAGAAACAAAGAGAAGGAGGAGAGAGAAAGAGGGCGAGAGAGGAGGAGGTGGATAGAGGTAGAGAGAGGGGGGAGAGAAGGGGAGGGAGGGTGGAAGAGGGAGAGAGAGAGAAAAAGAGGGAGAGAAATAGAGACATAGAGAGAGAGGAGGAGGAGGGCAAGAGGGACAGAAGTAGAGAGAGACAGAACGAGAGAGAGGGGAGAAAACGATAGGAGGAGAGAGAAAGAGGGAGAGAGGAGGAGGTGGAGAGGGATAGAGAGAAGAGGAGAAGAGAGGGATAGAGGTATAGAGAGGGGAGAGAGAGGACGAGGGGAGAGGGATAGAGGTAGAGAGAGGGGGAGAGGAAGAGGGGATAGCGAAGAGGAGGGAGAGAGGGGGGGAGAGAGAGAAAGAGGGAGAGAATTAGAGTCAAGGAGAGAGAGAGAGAGAGAGAGAAGGAGGGCAAGAGGGCTAGAAGTAGAGAGAAAGAGGGGAGAGAGTGAAGGAGGGAGAGAGAGAAAAACAGAGAGGGAGAAAGTGAATGAGAGAGTGAGACAAAGAGCGAGAAAAAGAGAAAGAAAGAGGGAGGGATTGAAAGAGTCTCACACCTGCTCATGTAAAAGGATTATTCTCTTTTTCTTCTCTTTAGAGGAGGAGGAGCTCGTCTTTCGTCTTCTGTCTTCATGCACAGCGCTCGGGATTGTGTCGTCATATCTCCCAGAAAGTTCCGTTTGTATAAAGTTAAATGAATGGAGAGTCTGAGAGGATGAACTTGGCGCTCACTCAAAACTTTCCAGACTCTTAGCTCAGAATCCATTTGTGGCTGCAAGAAAACCAAATCATCCAAAGTGAAGGAGGAGATGAGAGCTTCCTCAGAGCGCCGTGGTTTCCTTTACGACACGTCACGCCAGGGCTGTCCAGACTTTTATCTTCATGGGTCGTAGATCAAAACACAGATGAGGTGGAGGCTGATTGAGGACCACAGATTTAACATTGGTGTTATCGTTGCAGATTTTCAAAAACTTGTAGTAAAAAGTACAGTCCCTGACAAAAGTCTTGTCGCTTATCCATTTTGTAGAAACAAAAGCTTATAACCTGACTTTAAATGAATCGATTGGTTTTAGAAATGTCTCATATGAAAGCTAAAACCCTCCCAAATTATGCTCAATATACTAAAATAAATTTGCTTCACTGAAGAAAGATTGATCATTTAATGAACACAGAAAGGTCAGATTTTGGCAAGACAAAAGTTTTGTCGCCTACAGAAAATTGAACAAATAATTTACTTCAAATACAAAAATATGTTGCATAACGTCAGTGAATTAAGTAGTGGTGCTGTGAGATCCATATTTAATATCTTGTATGACTTCCATGAGCTTGAAGGACTACATCCATGCAGTTCGACAATGATTCATACAATTTGTTGATGAAGTCATCAGGAATAGCAAAGAAAGCGTCTTACATGCCTCCCAGAGTTCATCAAGATTCTTTGGTTTTGTCTTCCATGCTTCCTCTTTCATTCTACCCCAGACATGCTCAATGATGTTCATGTCTGGTGACTGGGCTGGCCAGTCCTGGAGCACCTATATTGAGCATAATTTGGGAGGGTTTTAGCTTTCATATGAGACATTTCTAAAACCAATCGATTCATTTAAAGTCAGGTTATAAGCTTTTGTTTCTACAAAATGGATAAGCGACAAGACTTTTGTCAGGGACTGTAAAGGTAGCATGGGTCAATACAGTAGGAGCTTGAGGGCCAGGAGAAATTAGTCTGAGGTCCGCATTTGTCCCGCGGACCATAGTTTGGACATGACTGTGTTTTGCCGTGAGCATGTGATCTCACGTGTGTGGTTTTCAAAGGTGAGAGTGAGAGTCAAACCCGAGCCCCGGGGTGGAAACATGTCAATGCACGTCCATGGGCCGAGTTCAGTGGTGCATGTCTCCAGATGAGCCCTGCCCGGTGGCTCCCTGACCATTCAACCTGTGCAGTAGAGCTCTTTCCTCCTGCGGGCACACGTCAATGCACACGAACACAGTCTGTGTATCACATGATCATTTTGACCAATCAGAGTGAGAGGACCTAGAGCAGAGCTGGAGCTAATGATTAAAAAGCTATTTTTTAAAGATAACTGATGGATTTTTCAATGAGCTGAGAAAAAGTTTATGATCAAAAAAATAGGTAAATATCGCCACAAAATCCCACATTTTTGAAAGTTGTAGGTCCCTGTCAGTCGAACATGAGCAGTTTGTGGTTACATTGCACTCTGTGGGAAAAATCTTATCTGGAAGAGGGATTTTTTTGTGCTGACGTTCCAGTGAGTGTCCACGAGGGGTATGAAAAAATATCAAAATATAGATATATCATGTCGTTTAATGTGATGATACAGTATCAGTATCGTGGGCTGCTGTATCGATATATCGCCAAGAGTATTTTTTGGTATATTTTACCCCAATTATTTTGTTACAGCACTACATATTTGGCATTTTCCCTGTTTTGATGATTAAAATGTTTGTGTTTCATATGAACTTTGCACAAGAAGTGGTTTAACAAAGACTTTTAGTGTCACAGGAACAATTTAGCCATTCTTTTTTATTATTGAACCATATCAAATTGATTTGAAATATATCGTATTGAATCTAAAAGTGCACTGTATCGAGATATGTATCGTATCGTGGCCCATGTATCGAGGCAACTTTTTAATAATACTCAGCCCTAGAGACCACTACGCCAACTCAACTCAACTACAAACAGCAACACCCTCCATGTTCAAACCCAACAGAAGCTCAGACAGCAGTCACAGCTGCGCCCCCTGCAGTCTGAGCCAGTCATCACACTACAGTCTGATACATGTGTCTGTCAGAGCTGCTCCAGCATCTTATCGGGATGTTCTGTCTTTTGATTTATTTTGTTGATGCTAATCTCTGGATCTGTCTGTGGCATATCAACATATCTACACATAGACCTCGACAAACATGTTCTGAAATATGTGGGATTCTTAGTTTAGCAGTCCATAATTCTCAGTACATATGTCATGTCTCAAATGTTGATTCTTCTGGAGTTTTGTTCACTCATCAATCTGAACAGAATCCTACTTCTTAAACATATAAAGCAAGGTTGCAAAGTCACACTATAAACCCGAATGTTTAAAGTAATGAAATAGATGAAGTTGTGTATACTCTAAGTTTTAGAAATAGTCCTACTATCTTAATTATGTGAAGTTGCTTTAACATGTTCTACTATTTGAGTAATTTCAACTCATATTTTATGATTAAAGGGAACTATTGTGGGTATAAGTGAGTGAAACTTAAACTTAAAAATAAATGAGGTACAACTTAGTAGAATTAAGTAATTAAAAGAATAGTATGCAATGTGTGTATAATGTACTACGTTTATACTATAATGTGTCATGTATGTAAGTATGTATGTATGATTAAACTATATACATTTTAGATAATATTGATTCAACTAGTAAACACTGACTTTCCTGTGGAGACTCTGGGTTTAAATCCCCTCCTAGGGTGTGTATAATCTAATATTTATATAATATCATGTGTTTGTAGACAGACGTGGGACCAAGTCATTGTTTTTTAAGTCTCAAGTAAGTCTCAAGTCTTTGACCTCAAGTCAACTCCAAGTCGAGTCAAGTCACTGGCTCATAAGTCCAAGACAAGTCCAAGTCATCTGCTTTGAGCTTCAAATCATTTCAAGTCAAAATACCAAATATATCTTAGATTTTTGCAAGTATATTTATATATGAGTATTTATAGAGTATATAAAAGTTCTAGAAATTTAATTTTTTTCCTTTTTAAATGTCTTGACAAGATCTTAGTGTGAATCATAACTGTCAGAACAGAAAGAATTGAGATTTAAAAGTGCTTCTCAAGTCACAGACCTCAAGTCCAAGTTCAGCCTCAAGTCACTGACCTGTTCCATTTTATCAAGTCATATCTCAAGTCCTAAAAATAGTGACTCAAGTCTGACTCAAGTCCAACTCACGTCTTGCCAGTCCCCACCTCTGGTTTGTAGTATAGTATAATGTGTATTATTTAGTGTGGGTAGATTGAATTCAGCCGGGAGCTCAAGTGGTAAATCTCCTGACTTTCACATGGTGGACCTGGGTTCAAATCTCCCTTCTACAGTGAGTGTAATGTGTGTATATATGACGTGATGATGTGTCTATATGTGTAATATAACGTGTGTAGATACAGGTGGATGTACTGGATTGTGTGTACAATGTAGGCGTGTGCAAAAATATTGAAATATCGATATATCGTATTGTTTAATGTGATGATACAGTATCGATATATATCGTCAAGAGTATTTTTGGTACTTTACTAAATTATTTTGTTAGAGTGCTACAGTTGTGTTGCTTGTTTAGAGGAAGAAAACTCGTTTATAAGACACATTTGACATTTTTACTGTTTTGATGATTAAAATGTTTGTGTTTTATATGAACTTTGCACAAGAAGTGGTTTAACTAAGACTTTTAGTATCACAGCCACGATTTAGATGTTATTTTTTATTGTGTTGTATTGTATTTATTAACCTGTATCGAAATGATTTGAAATATATTGTATCGAACTGAAAGTGCACTGTATCGAGATATGTATCGTATCGTGGCCTGTGTATCGAGGTATGTATCATATCGGCAACTTCTTAACGATACCCAGCCCTAGGTACAAGGAGAAAAACATCCCCACCTTTTAAGTTCTGGAAGATTGTGACGTTTAAATTCATCAACTTAAAATAATTGAGGTAATCGATTGCCTACATTTTTTGGAGTTCAGGTAACTTATTTGGGTTTATAGTGCACATTGCTTTGCTTTTTGTTGTACATTTGCAGGAAAATCCTCTATCCTGCTCTCTTTTGAATGTCTGTTGTGCGTTCACCTGGTTTGGTAGTGATTTGAGTCCAGTTTAGTCCTTGATCTGTCCTGGTTTAGCCCTCGTCTTGCCTAGTTTAGTTTCAGTTTTAGTTTCGCCTCAACCTTCCTCACAGTCTCTCCTTAACACTCATATCTCCATCGCCCATTTCCTGTCTGTATCTCCCTGATTACGACATTGTCCTCCATCACTGCTTTTTCGTGAATAAACGCTAAAAATGCACAAAAAAACAGCCAGAATGAAAAAGCCAAGAAAGAAAACCCCAATCGATTCAGCTGCACATGTTGACGGATCAGCTCCTACTGCGCGTTCGTGACAAGGAAAACTGATTTGTCTGGCGTTTGCTTCGGAGAGCTGGGGAAAAACATGGCTGTATTTTTGTTCCTGTTTCTTCTCGTCCCTGTCTCCTTCAGGATATAATGAGAGCAGATGAACCCGCTCGGAGCGCTTCTTCTAACGCCACGCTCCGGATTAAACGCTCAACGCCGAATCAGAGCTAATGAAATCAATCGAACGAGTGACCTGCGCCGATGAAGTGGACGCCGACCGTCTGACCCGGCGCGTTCCGCTTGTGTTCAGCTTCCTGTTACATAACACACGTGGAATCTTTCTATTGCTGTGAAGGGTCGTGCCGATGTGGTGCGCGCAAGATGGTCAGTTAGATTCCCCGTCCTGTTTTTGGTTTGTCTGTGGGCGTCTGAAATGTTATACTGCACTAGTGCTTGGATCCTAAATTGTTCACCTACAAAGACAGAAGTTGAATCCCAGCTTTGGTCACAGTGTGCAGTTGTTGTGTCCTTGGGTAAGACACTTCATCCACCTTGACTATGTTTATGAATGTAGTGTGTGTGTGTGTTTATCCTGGTTTAGTCCTGGTTTAGTCCTAGTTTAGTCCTGGCTTAGTCTTGGTTTAGTCCTGGTTTAGTCCTGGTTTAGTCTTGGTTTAGTCCTGGTTTAGTCTTGGTTTAGTCCTGGTTTAGTCCTGGTTTAGTCCTGGTTTAGTCTTGGTTTAGTCTTGGTTTTAGTCCTAGTTTAGTCTTGGTTTAGTCCTGGTTTAGTCTTGGTTTAGTCCTGGTTTAGTCTTGGTTTAGTCCTGGTTTAGTCTTGGTTTAGTCCTAGTTTAGTCTTGGTTTAGTCCTGGTTTAGTCTTGTTTTAGTCCTGGTTTAGTCCTGGCTTAGTCTTGGTTTAGTCCTGGTTTAGTCTTGTTTAATCCTGGTTTAGTCTTGTTTTAGTCTTGTTTTAGTCCTGTTTTAGTCCTGTTTTAGTATTGGCTTAGTATTGGTTTAGTCCTGGCTTAGTCTTGGTTTAGTCCTGGTTTAGTCTTGGTTTAATCTTGTTTTAGTCCTAGTTTAGTCTTGGTTTAGTCCTGGTTTAGTCTTGGTTTAGTCCTAATTTAGTCTTGTTTTAGTCTTGGTTTAGTCTTGGTTTAGTCCTGGTTTAGTCCTGGTTTAGTTCCATGTTTTGTCAGAACATAATTGTGCGAAAATGTCCTAATTATGCTTGATCTTTTAAAGCTACACTGTGGAACATTTCAGGCAACATTACTCTATATTTTCTGATCCAGGTTTTAATGTAGTTCCCTTATCACAAACAGACCTGGGGTTGTGATTTGTTTGAGATCTTCTGTCAACCAGAAAACACTCATGTCATCAGGTCACACCTCAAGTGCTCCACTGTGTTTTTAAACTCCATACACCTTCACTGGAATCATTTGGATGATTTCAGACCTGGAATTACCAAACTCTACTGAACTAAAGGTAAAAGGAGCTGTTACCTGTAACTGTTACCACCTCATGACATCACAATGGAGACTAAACCAGCACCAAACCAGGACTAAACCAAGACTAAAACACAGGACTAAACCAGGACTAAAACAGGACTACAACAAGACTAAACCAGGACTAAAACAAGACTAAAACACAGGACTAAACCAGGACTAAAACAAGACTAAACCAGGACTAAAACAAGACTAAAACAGGACTAAAACTAAAACAGGACTAAAACCAAGACTAATCCATAAATAAACCGGGACTAAAACAAGACTAAATCAGGAGTAAATCAGGTCTAAATCAGGTCTAAAACAAGACTTAACCAGGACTAAAACAAGACTAAAATAGGACAAAAATAAGACTAAAACCAGACTAAAACAAGGACTAAACCAGGACTAAATCAGGACTAAAACCAGACTAAACCAGGACTAAACTAGGACTACTAATAAAGAGTTACTCAAACTTGTGTGAATGAAATAAAACACAACTCCAGGTCTGTTTTCTTTTTTTTTAATAACTTTAGATTCTAAATGCTTTAAAGAGTCCATTTTGTGTAATACAGAACATTTAACTTCCATCATTTTTACCGCACAAAAAAAGAACCTGCACACAGAGAATAGGCCGGACAAAGCAGCTGCCTCTCTCTCTCTGTGCTCTCAGCAAATGCAAATGTGGTATTGACTGGTCCTCTCGGCTCGGCTCTGGTGGCGATGGAACCGGGGGACACTTAACAGCTAAATACCAGGAGCGGTTTGGAGCTTTGTCTGGCTAACACAGTCCCCAGAGCATTTTAGGAGACCATTATTCCAAAAAGAGGATGCGAAAAGAGATTAGAGTCCAGGAATACACAATGAGAGCGATTAGAGATGTAATAGAAGAGTGTTAACATAGTAGTTTATAGGCAGATGACTGGAGAGGGGTTAGCTAATGGCTCATTTCAAATACAATGAGACCAGAAAACCTTTATTTGTCCCACAATGGAGTTATTGGGATGTTACAACAGAAAAGTACATCATTACAGTACATTAGGAGGCATTAGAATGAGGCCTATAAGGAAAACAAGTCACCAAAATATTCTATACACATGTACGTTGCAGTGACATCCTGTTTGGGGTTACCATGGCGACACAATGCATAGACTATCAAAAAAATGATTTAAACATTTTCAGGAGTCTGTAATTAATGCAAACGTTCATGGTTCAGTTTAAGTTTGATTTTCAACAAAAAGGTGACAGTGACTAACTTGTGACTGTAATTTTATGCGTGAGGGACAAACCATCTCACCGGTTGTAGCTCCAAATAAACCAGCTCTTTGTGTTCAAATAAAGCTCAGATTAAAGTCTGACTTGAGTAACAGAGCTTCAGACAGAGCAGTACTTTCAGGCCCCGTCCACACTAGTACACATTCGAGTGGTTTTCATTGTGGATGCAGTGTTCGTTCACACTAATCGGATTGAAAACGGCTCCAGAGACGGAATGATCTGGTACCTCCAGCTCCCACAAATTCATCTGAGTACAGATCTGATCCAGCACCGTGTGGACGCCTGAAAACACTGATACTCTGACGTAGGTCTATGCCAAAAAGCTAAGAGCCTAAATTATATTCATATATACGGTCTGTGTGTACGACCTGCAGACGTATAATCTCTGAAAAGTTTAACATGAATCATCTCCAATACGATAGACGCACAGAACAGACTCACCATCAGCAGAACACCCCTCTGTCACAGAAAGAACACTCATATTCCACTGAGTCGTGTCCTTTAGTCTGACAGAAGCTGAACTGCATCAGCACACAACAGCAAGCTGTTTTTTTTTTGAGCACATAGTGTATGCAAATGAGTCATGTGGTGTTAAGTTTTGTTTCTATAAAATGTAAACAAATGTGCTCAAAGCTGTGTGGATAGAGAAGGACTGCAGACACAGAAACAATGTGTGTGGACTCAGATAATTTCTGATACAGTGATACGGTGATTCGTTTCAGTATAAAACAGGGTCTTAGCGTCAAACCCTCAAAGGAATGTTGATGACATCAGCTGCAAAGTATCTATAGAGTATGAATAAAACACAAAATAATATTACTGTTTTTGCAAGAACTATCCAAGCTCATCATTCACTAATACTGACCATTATCATAATTTGAGATATGCTCTATGACCATTGTTATATTTTTTGGCAAACATTGAGTTTTTGTGTCATGTGGATAGTCCCAGTATTTACAGAGATATTAACCGTAACCCGGGTCAACAGCTCTAGTGCTCTTTTACAATTTTTGTCAGTTTTGATACTGCCAATTTCTGTTAACTTCATAAAATTCACATTCATTTATGTTGATTGTTGTAACCAGTTCTACAGACTTGACTCACAGAAAACACTTGAAATTGGGATAGAGAACAGGGAGTGACATATTATTTCTGTACATTCTCAAAATAAACTGGATATGCAATTCTGTCCCGTGCGTGTGAACAGATCGCATTCTAAATAGGAAAAACATAGGAAGTGCCTTCTGGTTTCATCCACTCTGGCTTCAGTTGACTTTACATTAAAACATGGTTGCCCCTCTCTCTGTGACTGCAGCAGTGAACCTCGTTATTAGTTTCCTCCATCAAGTGGCTGGGAGCTCCCTTAGAGACAGGGTCACGAGCTCAGTCACACGGGGAAGCTTGGAGTAGAGCCACTGCTCCTCCAGCTGAGGTGGCTCGGGCATCTGTTCCTGATGCCTCCAGAAGTGTGTGTGGAGAGGGAAGTCTGGGCCTCCTTGCTCAGCCCCAGATTAAGCAGAAGAAAATGGATGGATGGATGTTTGTATTAATCCGCTCTACATGATCCTGGAGTTTTTCTTCACTGTTTTATCCATAAATAAATTCCTATTCCTCATATAGACCTGGCTCCTGCTGCTAGCCTCGTGAGCTTCATTTGACTGGAGCTGAACATTATTAGAGTGTGGATCGGGTCGAGCCCAGCCCACGTCCGACAGAGAAGTGATCAAATCTGACCCGAGCCCGATAGGCATTAAGATAATTATGTCCGAACCCGGCTGAACCTTACACATTTAAAATCCTCTAACGGACACAGAGACGCAAAATACAAACTTGGGAAATAGCGAAAATAATGAGAAGACTTTGTTACTCACGTCTCGTAAAGTGATAAGTTTAAGGTGCAGAGTCTCATCCATATTTTCCATAGAAATTGTCCTCCGCAAATAATGACACCCAGTCCACAAAAAGGTGAAAGTAGTTCCTCACGTGTGTCTGTTTGTTCTGTGCAGATGTGAAGCTGCAAATTCAGGATAGTGACTCTAATTCCTGTGGACTTCTAATCTTTTTATATTTTAAAAATCATGTATCTGAAGTGTTGCACCACATTTCACAAATAATAATAACACAGTTTTGACTTGGATCAGAGCTCTGATCTTTTCAACACTTAAAGAGTCTCAAAGCGAGTGTTTTACTGTAAACTGGAAACAGCTGATGTGTCCGAATCTGATCCAAGCCCAAGTTTAAGTTCTAAATATTTGTCCGAACCCAGGTCCCGTCGGACTTTTGTCTGGTTTTCTACACTCTAAACACTACAGGTGACGTCACACTCTCTTATAGTCCACTTTTTAGGTGTACTAGTATAGTTTACAGTACAAACAAAACCCCAGACATGAGCACATTAGCCTATTATGCATCTTGATTGAATTAGTAATCCAATCCTGTCTCGTTTCACCTGCTGCAGTAGCCGTGTTTGGAGTCTCCTTTGTTCTCGTGATCAGTGGGTTGTGTCTGCCTTTATAATCAGCCTCTCTGCACGCGACGCCAGCCCTTTAAATTTATGAACCTCCTCACTATGGTTTTTCAACAGGTAATTACCGCTGCCACAGAATCCAAAACGCGCCCGCCACGCCGTCTCCGCGGGGATCACATGACTCTACACTTTTTAAACAGGTCTAATTGGCACCTCCAGTGTTCCCCGCGCGCCCCTCCACTCGTGCCCGATTTAAGTGCACTGTTCCTGGGGCAGCTGTCAGACAAAGACCCCATCAGACCCCCGAAGAGAAGAGACCTGAAGGCTAATTCACCTGTCGCCTCAGTGCTTTGTTTGTGGAGATGGGACTGAGAGCAACTGGTGCTGTCAGGGTTTTTCACTGACATTCTGCCTGTTGGTGCTTATTTTAGATGTTTGTCAAAGTAATTTAAAGGTCCTACATCACTTTAAAGGTGCATGGTGTAACTATTTGATCGGGGATCCGTCACCTGCTTGTTTTTATGGAGATGTCATAGAAACAAGCATGTTCCACAGTGTGACATTAAACAGATCTACCTTTATACATTTATTCACTTATAGGTGCTTTACAGCTCAAAAATACCTTTAAAATAGTCCTGGTTTAGTCTTGGCTTAGTCCTGGTTTATTCCTGGTTTAGATCCATGTTTGGTCCCATCATAATTGTGTGAAAGCACCCTAATTATGTTTTATATATATATATATATATATATATATATATATATTCTAGGGATGTAACAATATCCAAACCTTATGATACAATATTCTATAATGATAATGTATAGTGTTTATAAGCTGTTGCTACTATAAAACCATGTATTTAAGCAAAGGAACTTATAATCCGATATATTGTGACAGCCCACGATATTATTGTGAGACTTTTGACGATACGATATCACGATATTTCAGTTATTGTTACATCCCTAATGTATTCTGATCCAGGATATAATGTAGTTTCCTCATCACATACCTGGAGTTGTTTCACACATGTTTAACACACAAACCCTCTATATTTTGACCGAGTTCTTCTGTACCTTGTGATGTCATGTGGTGATACAGAAATTCCTCCAATGTGTCCAGCCTTACATTTATTCAGTTACAGGTGGTTTACAGCTCTAAAATATCTAATAAAATTGTTTTATTTAAAAAGTAATTCGGGCAGTGAGCGGTTTTGCCTCTCCCCAGATCTGTAACTTGGTCTGGTTTAGTCTTCATGAAGAGAGAAAGGTTTAATATCATATTGTGAAACATCTCAGACAGAGCAATAACATCTCTATGAAGAAAGCAGGTGACGGGCCCTTCACCAGAAAAGTTACACAGAGCACCTTTAAGGGCCTGTTATCACAAGAACACTTGCAGGTAAAAACGGCTAAATATTTTATCTGAACTGACGGCGTTTTTGGAGCTTAAAAACACAAAAATCTGAAATCACCCTCCATAGTAGAAAAGTTGAATACACTCCGCCGTAGTGTTTCCGTCTACACCGCCCAAGACACAAAACTCTGGTCAGATCTGCTCACGTCGTGTACGTGTTTACGTCACATCCGTCACCACCTAGTGTCACCACTGAGCCACCTGGCATGCATACACAATCCAGTTCCACACACTTTTGCGTCACCGTATGCCCACAGATTGAAAAATAAAAAGTGAAGATGCAATGCCACTTTTACCTCTTCTGTTCAGATCGTCATCGTATAAACGCAGCCTAAGTCACGTTTTAATGCTGTTTCCTCATCTAAATCTGCGCAGTTTGTGTTTTAAACATGAATGAAACAAAAAAAAAACACAACTCCAGGTGCGTTTGTGACGTGAAAACTCCATTATAACACAGACCAGAAAACGCTGCGATACGAGCCCTTTAAAGTACTTTCTTAAGCACATTTACAACTCAAAACCAGTGTTAAAACCACAATTATAGTCTTCCCAAAGTCCAGCCACTCTGATATGCAGCCATGACAAATCTCTGCTCCCAGCTCTGAACTCCACACTGTCACAAACCCATATTCCGCAGACTGATGGCTCCTGGTCCTCGACATATGTTTCTTTGTGTAATTGCTTTAATTGCTGTCATTGTACGTAATGGTCGGTCTTTTTCATGCTCCCTGGTGGTGGAGGCATTCTCGCTAATTATATCTGTCAGCCCCGAAGCCAAAAGCAGCCATTCGCAATGAATTTTGGAGCGCTCTGTTAGTCGGGTTTGTTGTATACCAGCACTGGAGGAACAGCGGGGCGTTAGCGGGTGTATAAATCATTAGCGGGAATATAAAAGACGCCCTGTTGAGTAGTTTTAATGGAAAGAAGGTCACGACACCGTTTTGTCTTAAGTTTTGTTACGCGTCTCCCCCGCTTCGAGAGTTTTTGCTTTGGATTGAGTACAAAGTTCCGATCAGTCAACAGTTATTCATTTATAGTTATGATGATTGTTTGTCTTACTTGAGTTTTTGATTTGAGCGAGTTAAAATTTCAGCTAAAAAGACAAATGAGAGACTTGTAATGAAAATATTTACTGATAAGATAAGCTTTGGAGCAGCAACTTTGGTAGTTAAAGATTCCATAATACTCTGTTTCTGATCTATCGTCTGTTTTAATGTAGTTTCCTCTTCACAAATAGACCTGGAGTTGTGTTTTTTTTGGTTCATTCTCACAGGTTTAACACACTGTTACAACCAGTGTTGGGAAGGTTACTTTTATGTATTTAAATGTATTCCCCTACAGAATTACAAATTACATACCCCAAAATGTAGTTTGTAACGTAATCCATTAAATTACTTAAAGTGAGTAACGTAATCTGAATACTTTGGATTACTTGATTTTCTGTAAAGAAGCAAAGACGAGGAAAATCTTCACATAAGAAGTTTTGTCTGATAAAAGAAAATAAAAAGCCCAGACTTTAGTTAACCATATTAAAAATATTATTGATAGAAGAAGAGGACGAGACACGGTCATAGTTTAGTCCTGTTAAATCCTGTTTTAGACCTGGTTTTAGACCTGGTTTAGACCTGGTTTTAGACCTGGTTTAGACCTGGTTTAGACCTGGTTTAGTCCTGTTAAGACCTGGTTATTGTCCTGCAATGAGTGGAATTACAGGAAAAAATATAAAAGGGGGATATAGCCCAAAATGTGAAAACAGGAAAATACTGCCGTGTAATCCACTTATTTCAACAAAGTAACTGTAATCCAATTACCACTCACTGAAACAGTAACTGTAACTGAATACAGTTACTCATAATTTGTACTTTGATTACATAACTCTGGTACATGTAATCTGTTACTCCCCAACACTGGTTACGACCCAGCTCCACTTGGGTCAAGGAGGTATTAAAAACCAAGATGGAAAAATGGTAAATTAAAAGACATAAACAGGAATGTAAAAGTACATTAAACAAGGAATCTAAATTATTTACAGAAAAGATCATTTACACGGTTTTAAACAAGAGTAACAAAGCTCAAGGTTAACTAAGAAAACTGATTATACAATACAGGATTTGACACACAAATACAAAGTCAGTACAAACAGAACACAGAGTCACCACAGAGACAGAAAACAGGGAGTGTTAGAATGACTGGCGGATCAAAAAGTCAGACAATGAAAGGCAAAAACAGGATTTATTGAATTGCAAAAATAATATGCAGGTTGCTGGGAGTTGGGTCAGAGGCTGGGGTGAAGCCCAAAGCAAGGTAGACCAAAAACCAAGTGTGAGGAAAACAGGGAAAAAGACAAACTAAGCACTGGGAAAATAGGCAAAACTGTGAAAAACCGAACTGGATCCCACAGAGGATAAACTTGCTCTGTCGAGGTGTGGATGTTTGAATCAGTCTTTAACACTGCAGAGGTGTAGGCTGATTGGAGAATGAGCTGCAGGTGAGTAGTGGGTGGACCCAGAGACGAGGGTGGTGCCAGATTCTCCGCCCAGCTCCAGATTTACCCTGTGTTCAATTATCTTCCGTCTTCCACTTGGACCTCAGACTTGAGCTTGAAGTGTATTATCATTAGTGCTGTCATGCGATTAAAAAAATTGAGAGATTAATTAATTATGATCTGTAATTAATTAATCTAATTAATCTCATTTTAATCTCACCTAAAAATTGCTGAGAAAATACTTCAATTTGAGGTATTTTCATTTAAATTCATTATTACATTATTGTGGCAGATCAAAAGACTGATATAGAACAAAAAAAGTGACTTTATAAAGTCATTTATTGTTTAACAAATCTCTCCAAATTGGATCATTGGACTGTATTCATTTACTGTTTCCATGAGTGGAAATTGGATTACAGTTACTTTGTCGAAATAAAATGGCGGTATTTTCCTGTTTTCACATTTTGGGCTATATCCCTTTTTTTTTTTTTTTTTTTTTTTTGGTAATTCCACTCATTGCCAGACACTAAACCAAGACCAAATCAGGATTGAACCAGAACTGAACCCAGGTCTAAACCAGGACTAAACCAGGTCTAAACCAGGGCTTAAACCAGGTCTAAACCAGGACTAAACCAAGTCTAAACCAGGACTAACCCAGGACTAAAACCAGGTCTAAACCAGGACTAACCCAGGTCTAAACCAGGTCTAAACCAGGGCTTAAACCAGGTCTAAACCAGGACTAAAACCAGGACTAAACCAGGTCTAAACCAGGACTAAACAATGTCTAAACCAGGACTAAAAGCAGATCTAAACCAGGTCTAAACCAGGATTTAACAGGACTAAACCATGCCACATGGACCGTGTCTCTTCTTCTTCTATCAGTAATACTTTTAATTTGGTTAAGGAAAATCTGGGCTTTTTATTGTCTTTAAGCAGACAAAACATCTTATGTAAAGATTTCCGAGTCTTTGCTTCTCTCCAGAAAATCTAGTAATCCAAAGTATTCAGATTACGTTACTCACTTTAAGTAATTTAATGGATTACGTTACAAACTACATTTTGGGGTATGTAATCTGTAATCTGTAGGGGAATACATTTTAAAAGTAACCATCCCAACACTGTCCACTGGCCTCCTTGACTCTTTGATTCCTTGGCTCCTCAGCGGTCTGTCTCTTCTACTGACAAGAGAACTGGAAACAACCTTTTTTTTCTCCTCAGTGGGGAGCCGAGGAATCAAGGAGTCAAGGAGGCAAGTGAACAGAAATGGGACACTGCCCGGAAGGTTAAGAAAAATACTGGAAAATCAGAAAAGTCTTCAGAATTTTCCCTCTGATTTCTTGAAGGAATAAGGCTAAGACTCACTTTGTATAGTTGTGTTTTCGCCACAGTTCAGCCTTTTGAGGAACTTCTTAAATACAATTGTACTGAGTAGTTTTCCATACAGTTTAGTGTACTAGAATCTTAAGTTTTGGTTCCTCTTCAGCTTGATGTTGACAATATGAAATGATTTTTGAACATTTGTGTTTCTTTCTCCTCATATACAATTTAGTTTTTCTATTGTTGCGGTTTGTCGTTTTGTTGTGTTCGTTTTACTGGAGTGCAGTTTTACGGAAGTTGAGAGGGGTCACAACAAACGCAAAGCCGCAACAAATACAACTGCGACAACACAACAAAAAGCCACAACACTCCAAAAAAAGCCACAACGGAAATGACCGTGGGACTCAATTTTAATGCAAACGTCACAACAAACTCAAATGCCGCAACACATCAAAAAGCCACAACACATCAAAAAGCCACAACACATCAAAAAGCCAAAACACAAACCCAAATGCCGCAACACATTAAAAAGCCACAACACATTAAAAAGCCAAAACACATTAAAAGCCACAACACAAACGCAAATGCCACAACACATCAAAAAGCCACAACGGAAGTGACCGCGGGAGTCTGTTTTCCGACAAACCAATCAAGCGGCAAGTGAAGAAGAAGAACTACAACGTGAAACGAATAATGATAAAACAATAAATAACTTTTACTTACGTTTCCAACTTCTCCATTCCTTTACTTCTCACATTATAGGTCTTCTTCACTTGCTGCTTGATCGGTCCGTTGGAAAATAGAGTGCCGCGGTCACTTCCGTTGTGGCTTTTTAATGTGTTGCAGCATTTGCGTTTGTATTTGTTGCGGCGTTTGCATTAAAATAGAGTGCCGCGGTCACTTCCGTTGTGGCTTTTTTTGGTGTGTTGTGGCTTTTTGTTGTGTTGTCGCATTTGTATTTGTTGCGGCGTTTGCGTTTGTTGTGACCCCTCTCGGCTTCCGTACAGTTTTTGTCTGCTCTGTCACCCTTTATATAGACTTCAGTTCGTACCTTGATCGCTGTCTGGTTTAAGTCTATTTTTCTAATGAGCCATATTTCGTCCTTCTCTTCCAGATACGACACCATCACAAACCAGTGGGAGACGGTTTCTCCTCTGCCTAAGCCCGTGCACTCGGCTGCAGCCACGGTCTGCGGGGGAAAGATCTTTGTGTTCGGAGGAGTGAACGAGGCCGGGCGCTCTGCTGGGGTCCTGCAGTCCTACGTGCCTCAGAGCAACGCATGGAGCTTCATCGAGTCGCCCATGATCGGTAAATACACTGCATACAATACATACAGAGCCTAATGTAATCTTTTACACTAACTTCTATAGAAGAATTACACTGTATACACGATATACAGGGACTATTGTAAATATTAGCATCTTTTATACTAACATACATACAATCGCACTGCGTACACTATGTCCTGGGTTCTTATTGATGAAAAAGAAACACTATGGTGTAGTCAAAAGAGTGTTGGTTTTTGACTATGTTTTTCAAAGTATTGCTGGTTCACTTGAATGTTGAAAAGAAAAAGAAATGTTCTACATTTAATGTCCAAAGAGGCGACTTCTGGATCCTTTTATTGCTGCTTCAATTACTGTTTTTCATTGTTTCAAACTTGAGTAATACTAATTGTTCAGAGACACGATCACTCAGTCAACAATCAAATATCCTCATTAATGTTCAGTAATGTTCAAATCCAACTTTATTTTGTGATTTATGAATAATGTCTATTGGCTTGAGTGGCACAGGTTTGTGACTTTTAAAATATGGGTCCCCAGATAAAAAAGTTAGGGAAACACTGATATAGGCCTTAAATAACTCTGGAGCTGGTGCCTGCGGTGCACACTGCCTCTGTAAAGATGGGAAGCCCCTTTTATAGTACGAGGCTCCTCCCCCAAATCAGTTAACAATGAAAAACAGCTTTTTCTCTATGAATAGAAACAAATACATTTCCCCTTTAATACTGAAAAATCATAAACATTACCATAAACAAAAATACCCTATTAATAGTCTCTGACAAAATGGAAAAATATATATTATTCATTATAAAAACGGAAAATGACATGACATTACTCGTGACGTCACACGTGCACTCCCTACGCGTCGCAACATGCAGAAGACTGTTGGCACACTGACAGGATGGACACTGAGGGGACGGCAGACACGGAGGAAAGTTTGGAAATGAAACTATGGCTATGGCAAAAGGAATGTTTGAGCAGCAGTCAAATGTGCGTCCCTGACTGTTGCGACGGCGATTTGAGGAAAAGTCGGGGATGGCGGTAAACGGACGGGTCGGTGAAACACGAGTATGAGTGTGTATGTGCATGTATATCGGCACTATGTCCTCACACACTACAGTACACACTACTAAATACACATATACTATTGTAAATATGAACACCTTTTACACTAACTTATATAGAATTACACTGTGTACACTATATGCACAGACTATTGTAAATATCATCATCTTTGCTTTAATTTGCTGCGATGTAAGAAAATAAGTTTGTTTCATGGACCAAAGACCTGACTAATTTGTGACAGGTGGACATGAGGCCACTAGAACCTGGACTAGACATGAAGGAACTAAACTAGGTCTTGAACTGGACCAAACCAAATCTAGATCAGGACTAAACCAGCGTACAGTGTGAATGCAGCCTGAGAGGAGCTAGAGCACATCTGGACATTTTGGGTAGTTATAAAATTGATCCTTTGCAGCTAATGTCATTAACATTCTCTTGGGTGTGAAGCAAACTGAAAGCACTGCTCTGTTTGTCGCTCAGTGACTCAATTTAAACTTTAATCTGAGCTTTATTTTAACACAATTTGACCAAAAAAAGCGGACTTATCTGGAGTTCCAACAGGTGAGCTGCTGATTTGTGCTGTTTAACAAGTCTATCTCACATAAATCGACAGTCCAAAGTTAGTTTTTCCGTTAGTCTCTCAACTTTTTGTTGAAAATCACCTAAACAGCACCATGAACGCTCACATTGGTCAAAGACTCCTGAAAATGTGCTGTTTAAATCCATTTTGTATTATTTCAGATGATCTTAAAACTTTTTTGTCTGTGTTTACTAATGCGTGACTGTGCATTATGTCACCATGGTAACTGCTGAACATTCCACCTATAGAGATACATATATAGGACCCCCTCAGCGTGATGTCACTGTGAAGTATCAACGAACATTAGATGACATTATATATATAGAGAATAAATGCTGCAGTACAAATAAATGTTAGAAAATCTCCGTGGGTTCACAGTGGGTTCATGTTTTCTTTGTTTCTGTGCCATCTCTATCATCACAGGCTGTGTCTGAGTGCATTATGATGACCACAAATAGACGGCCATTTTGTATCCTCTACTTCACACACAAAATGACTTTTCTCTACCATAAAAACACCGCTGCCATTACTGCCCTGTGCTGTAAACTCACCTCAGAACTTCAAAACACAGATATTACCATAGGGCGAGCAGATTTTCTAAATTCAAAACAGGGACACACGCGGGTCGGGGTGGTTGGTATAAATAAAATAGTGAAAAGAGCGTGTAACATTGTGTATTCTCGTGTCAGTCATGATATGAGGGGCTTCTGACGCTGCATTTTTTGCTTCATTATTATTTGGTTTTCTGTATTTTGACCAAACAAACGACAATTCATGCTCCTCTTTACTGTTGGCGAGGATCTGATTAGTGAAAAATTGTGATAGTTAGACCAGAGCCCCGACATCCATCCCTCCATGACTGAACCCAAGCCCGTGTGTCCGATGAATGCTCTTGTAGACTGTGTATTCCACTTACCCTCTGTCCCAGCACCGCATTGCCTTTCGCACAGTCCGTGATTTGGAGTTCCTGCACCACCTTGGGCCTCTGCTCAGCCCTGAACAACATCAATGCATTGGAAGGCTTCTTTATGTAGAGTTTGTCTTCTGCGTCATCCTGCTTCCTCCAGATACAAACACAAAAGACTCTGTTACAAGGACATTCAGGGCAATTATTGCTGTGGAAATAATAGATTGTGCAATAACTTCTCAAGAGAACAAAGTATGTTTGCGTAGATTCTTCCATGGGACTTGGGATTGTTTGTATATTTTAAATGCAGAGATGGTTTTGTTCTTTACCTTGACGTAGCAGAGGGATCAGAGGCTGGTGCTGCACATGTATACAGCTCTTTTCCTTGGCTGCAGATAAGAGCAGAAACACATTCATCAGTACAGACTGCAATGGGACAGAAGCAGTGGGGTAACAAGTGTTTCTAGTACTTACAGTGTACCCAAGGACGTCAGCGCGTCTACGTGGATGACAGGGTTATAATTTGGCTGAAAGGTAAAAAAAAAAAAAACAATTACACTTTGAATGACGAAAATGTCTTTTCACATGTTTCTGTTTATATAGTTAAATAATGAAAAAGTACAATATATCTTTGGATTCTGAATGTTAACTTACTGCAGATCTTGGCACAGAGGAAGGACCAGCTGTGTTTTGATTTCCTGTGGTCTGGTGATGAGACACTTTCTTCCTCTTTAGACTGGAGCATTCACTTTCCTCTGGAGAGTCAGAGAGAATGTCTTTGTCAAAAGGCTCATGAGGCACGACTGGAGAGCCTGGTGATAGGACGTCATCACTGGGCAAAGAGCCGCTCTCTGCCAATTGTGCTTCCACCCAACTAGTCAAACACTGTTTCCTCCCAGGCTCCTCCCAGGACAAAGTCTTTCTAACCCTGTGTGCTTGGGTCCTGAACGCCAATGGGTAATGGGGCATTAGGAGGTTCCACGGGTGCAGGAGGAGAAGGAGACACAAGGCCTGGTTGGGTAGGGTCTGGTTGCCCTGGGTCTGGTGGCTGAAGCTCATTGGTTGAGTTGTACTGGAGACCATCACACTCTGCTGAGTGAAATGGCAAACTGCTGATGGTTTGTGACAACTAGAAGGCCATTTGTTTTTCTTCTTGGCCTTTTTGCCCTGAAATGACACAAGGGTTTTAGTAATAATGTTGGCAGCATTCAATTTCCCTTCACTGTGAATACACAGAGACATGACTATTGTTAAGATGGTGCTAGCAGGTGGAGACATAGTAGTGACTGTATTTTAAGCACTGAAATGACCCAGATGTGTGTGTGTACAGTATAATACATGTCTTTGATTCTCTTGTATATAAGATGTGTGTCGTGTGATGCTCTTACATCGTTGTCCGTGGGGGATCATCCAGGATACTTGGCCTCGTGAGCGCTTCTCTCTCTGGGAGTCTGCTCATAGTACAAAGCCTGCTCCTGCTCAGACAGCTTCTTCCACTGCAGAGGAACAAGACATGTGTTAAACAGAGATTCTGTCTTCTGCTTTTACATCTGCTCCAAATGACCAGATACACTTTATATTTGTGAAGTGTATTAATAACCGTTGGTCCATGACTGAACCCAAGCCCGTGTGTGATGAATGCTCCTGTAGATTGGTGTATTCCACTTACCCTCTGTCACAGCACCGCATTGACTTTGCACAGTCGGTGAGTTGGAGTTTCTGCACTACCTTGGGCCTCTGCTCAGCTCTGAACAACATGAACACATTGGGATGCTTCTTAATGTAGGGTTTGTTCTCCTCGTCATCCTGCTACAAACACAAGACTCTATGTTACAAGGACATACAGGGCAATTATTGTTCTGGAAATATCAGATTGTGTAATGGAAATGTCTGTTTGGGTTCTTCCATCAAAATGAGGTTTTATAGATGATAGTTTTACATGTGGAAAGTGGATGTCTACGTGTTTTTGCTCTGTTCTTTACCTTGACGTAGCAGAGGTATCAGAGGAGGCCGGTACTGCGTATGAAACACCAGCCGTGTTTATATTGTCTGTCACCTGGTGAGTCACGTTCTTCTTCTTTTTTTGGATTGGAGCACTCACTTGGGTCTCCAAAAATACAGCTTCAATGGGCTCAGACATTGCCCTTTTTGTCCCATGTGAAGTTGTCTCTGAAGTGTCTCTGAACTCCATGTCCTTTGGAGCGTCAAAGGGAATGTCTCCTTCAAAACGAGACATGTCCGGAGAGCCTGGTGATAGGACGTCCTTTGTTTCTAAATCAAATGTGTTCATGAAGCTCATAAAGTCCAGCTCGCTCTGGGCCAGATGGTCCTGAGCGGCGCTGGGTAACGGGGGTGTAGGAGGCTCCACAGGTACAAGTGGAGGAGGAGGTACAGGTCTGAACTGAAGGACATATTCAGGGTCTGCAAACTCCTGCTCAACCTCCCAACCTCTCGTGAAGGCCTCTGGGTCGAGATTCCATGTAGACGCCGTAGATTTATGAAGAACTGTAAAATAAATAAAAAAAGAGGATTACTAAGTTAAGGAACAAATCACTAACTGTCAGAAATCTCAAATGATCTAAATCTGATATTTGTATTAATATCATCTCCATATTTATTGTGTTTTACTTGAAATACATGTGAATAGTTTACTTTTTTCAATATTTGTACTTAACATGTTCAACATTTTAGGCACTTACCAGTTCTAACTGGTGAGATAACGATATATTTAACACTACATCTATCCCTTATTACAGTTTGTACGATAAAAATCTGATTCATATGACTTTCATTTCAACACTAAATAAGTATGGACTGTTTGTATATTGAATTAGTTTGACCATCACCTTATATTAATCAGTAATATGTTTAGTTATGTGAGATTAGTATTAAAATGTGTAGAATAAAAGGCCTATGCAAAGGCCTATTGGAAAATGACATTCATTTCTGAACCATTTAGCCATGTAAGTTGTTGTCTGGCTCCAGAAACCACAAAAGTTAAACATATTAGTTAATATGACTTCTACAAATGTTTTTTTTTTCCAATGTAATGTTTCATTTTTACGTTTGGACCACTCTTTTTCCAATCCAACTTCACAAACACCGATGATTCCATCTCCCCAAGATTCAAAACAGTCTTATGTTTTATGTCATTTGATCAATATTTATGCGTAAAATTGTGTTAAAATATGCTGCAATATCATAGTTATTCTGTTCATAGCTGTAAATTAAAGTACAAATTAAAAGTACTACCAGAAACAACTACACAGGACCAAAACCTCAACTCTGAAGAAACTGAAGATTTTTGTGTGGTTTTCAAAGACTGACCAGTGCTTCACTCACCTTTTGGACTCAGAGAGAACAGTTGGATTTAAACTTTTGGAGGCTTTAAATGTACTGTTTGTGAAAAACTGAGGAGAGAGACTGTGATGTGGCTCACTGTAATCAATGACTAGGTCAGGAATCAGAATCACTAGATGGTTTGTAAGAACCCTGGAAGTTGTAGACCGTGCACTGACCAATCAGTGAAGAGCTGAACCAACCTGAGCTGCGATAGCAGACTGCATACAATATCCTCCTTTAGACTTTGTCAAAGACAAACTTTGTATTTTTTATTGCACCTTTAATTCGCAAGTTCATCTCTCAGAAACGACAATGATCGTTGACAGACGAGTGACTCTCTGCTGTTTTTGCTGTTGTGCCGGCAGTTACTTGGACACCACTGAGTGTTCCGGTGCATTACATATGTGGTGACCGAGGGGTTAACACTTGGGAATGTTAAATTTTAAATTGTTGCAACAACGCCACCCCAAATCTAGTTTGGGGAAATAGAGTCTAAGTGTAAGGCACACAGGTAAGCATATCAAAGTGAGGGAGAGCCAGGTTCCATAATTTACACAATCTTTATTTTCTCTATTTTAAAAGACAGTTTTAGGTTGTTTAAAAGTAGCTACATCCATAAAATAGGCAAAACAGTAAAACACTACAGTGGGAGAAACTGGTACAAAATATTGAAAATACAAAACGAAACCCCAAAACCAGATGTAAAACAAAACAAAAATAAAGCAAAGCAAGAGTAGAACAAAACAGTGAAGCAAAACAGTAAAGCTAAACAAAACAAAACAAAACCAAAACAGCAGAGGCGGTGTGCTCACGCTGCTGCAGGCCCCCCGCCGACACCCAGAAGTGACAGTGCGCAATCCCCAGGCTGAATCAAAGGCAACTTTACACAGAATTACTGCGTCCAAACGTGGTCCAAACAACATGGACCGGCACACGCTATAAACATAACACAATTTAGAAAGTTGGTTGGCACAGGTAGCACGTGGTAGTAGGGTTTTGTTACCTGCCGCCGCGGTTTAGGGGACACGGCGGCGCACAGCCAAGCGCAATGGCGAGGGAGGGAGACACCGGTAAGAGTATGGGCGTGGATGAATGAGTGGAGGAGTATCGGGCACGCATTACCTTGTCTGCAGAGATGAAAGCGCACACTAGGTGCTCCGTGATTCGGAGGAGCGAGGGACTGATGCGGTGAGGAGCACTGGCCAAGCAGCGGCACTAAAAGGAGACGTGATTGTAAATTTGGATATAATGTGCATGGGAAAATGGAAGTTACCTGAGCTGAAGAACAAAGCAGTCACCAGGAGAGGCCCAGAAGAGCGTGTGAGCCAAAGGGGGAACGACCTGCAGCCTAGACCCCCAAAGCCGGTCTTGCCACACATACGTCACGACCAAATAGCAGCGGTTGGTTAAAAAAAAAAAAATTACCCGCCCACTGTCAGGAGATTCCACGAAGTGAAAGTGGCTGATCAATCAAGCTAGAGGCAAACCCCACATAGAAAGAATGTGTGCTTTTGACCATAAAGGTCCTGTATTACACAAAATTCACTCTTGTGAGATTTAAGATATGTTATAATGTTGTTACCTCCTCAAAAACAGACCTGGACTTGTGTTTTGTTAGTGTGTTTACATCTCCAAAGCTCACAACGCTCTGTTCCACCTTGTGATGTCATCTAGTGGTGGTTTTCAGGTTAACATCTACCTGTCATCTTTAGTTCAGTAGAGATTAGCAATTCCAGATGATTCTAGTGAAGGTGTATGAAGTTTAGAAGCACAGTGGAGCACTTCCTGTATTACCACATGACATCACAAGGTGGAACAGAGTGTTTTCTTAACCTAAATATGCAGGGTTTGTGTGTTAAACATGTGAGAATGAAACTAAAACACAACTCCAGGTCTGTTTTGTGATGAATAAACAACATTATTATAACCTCTTTAAATGTGAGATAGACTTGTTTAATGCCATACTGTGGAACATCCAAACATATCTCACAAGCAGATGTCCAATCCTACACCGGAAAAGTTACATAATGCAAAAAAAAGTTTCTAGTCTCTTGTCCTCATCACTGTCTCCATGGCAACAGAGGAATACATGGATCTGATGAAGTGTTGGCGCGAGCTGTCAAAACCGTGATGTTTGATTGTCATTTGAAGGTAATAGGGTGTCTTTCTTCGCTAGCGCTGCTTTGGGTGACATGGGCGGCCATTGTCAGAGCAGCCTGTCCCTCTGCGTGAGATTTTTATATATAGTATAAGCCGATAATAATGTTTCGACTGGAAGAAAATATGCAAGAAGACTTCTCCAGACACTTTACTCAGAGGAGCGTTGCATAACTTTGACGTGTACCTGATAAGACTGCATTCACACTTGCAGATAGCACAGAAATACTGGGACTTATCCTCAAATTAAACCTGGACTTTATAAGGACTAAATCAGGGCTTGAAATGGACCAAACCAAGTCAGGTCTAAACCGTTATGTAAACCAGAGAGCCGCTGGATTTGTTTGTGTTACGGTTTTAGATCTGTAACTCTAAGATTGTCTGTTTTTGAAAGTTAAATATCCAAACTCAGGATCTACAAATGTAATTTTACTGTAATCCAATCTTATTATGATTTGTCAGGGATTCAAGAAGCATTTATTGATAGACTTGGGCACCTAAAGGTCTCATGTCACGTCAAATAGACTCTAGGGTCTATATTCAGACTGCAGGGTTAATGCTCAATTCGGATTTTTTATGATATCAGATTTTTTTTGCGAGGTCGTTCACATTTCCAATTAAATGCGACTTGTATGTGATCTCCAGTCTGAACTTTAAACTCCCCAAAAGTGACAACGATGTCACACACAGAAAGCGTGTTCAGTGTTTACGGAAGTCGTCTGAACATGGACGCAGCATTGAGCACCTGGAGATTTTAAAGTTGCTGTCGTACTGGAGCCAGAACATGTACAGCTTATTTGTTTTAAGGAAGAGATTGAGAAGAACGAGATTTTTGGCCGTGGCGTTTTGTGGGGCAGCGAAAGGAACGTGTGGGTGCAGAGTCGCAGCCAAGAGTGGTGGGACTGATATGTGCTTCGCTGCTTCACTCACACGGAGTTGAGACACAATTTTCATATGATGAGAAGAACGTTTGTGTACATTTATGAGCATCTACTTGTACCACTCTCACAGGAGGAAACATGTCTTCGATGGCCTATTTCAGTGAGCAAACGTGTCGGCGTTGGGATGTATTGGCTCGCAACAGGTGCTTGTTTCCGAACAATAGCCGGCCAGGTGGGATGAATGCGACCTGGCCGTTCATACTGAAGTCACATGTCAAAAGATCAGATATGTATCGGTTTTAGGAGCACATATCCAAGTGTTCTGGGTCACATTTGAAAAAATCAGATCTGTGTCGTTCAGACTGTCATTAAAAGATCAGATACAGGAACATAGAGGCAAAAAAATCGGATTTGGGTCACTTAACGCTGCAGTCTGAATGTAGCTTAGCAGTGTGCAAAAATATTGTAATATCAATATTAATTATCAATTTAATTTGATGATACAGTATTGATTTCATGGGCTGCTGTATCAATATATCGGCAAGAGTATTTTAGGTATATTTAGGTATATAGAGCTACAGTTGTGTTGACATTTTCACTGTTTTGATGAGTAAAATGGGTGTTTTTCATATTCAGTTTGCACAGACTTAGATTTTTAATATCACAGCCATGAGTTAGACTTTGTTTTTCACTGAACCGTATCAAATCGATTTGAAATACATTATATTGTAACAAATCATATTAAATGGAAAGAGCACTGTATCAAAAAGCATATAGTATTCCTGTATGCCCTGTATCGAGGTATGTATCATAGCAGCAGCTTACTTCTTAATGATGCCAGCTCTAATGGACTTCATTCAGATTTTATGAATCATGGAGTTGTGTTTTATTCCTTTCACAGGTTTCAGTAATCCTGCATTATTATTCTGTTTACATCTCCACAGCTCAAAATGCTCTGTTCCACCTTGTGATGTCATGAAGTGGTAGTTTTCAAGTTAACAGCTACCCTTTTTACCTCTATTTATTCAGTAGAGATTGGAAATTCCAGGACTGAAATTATGTAAATTATTCTAGTGAAGGTGTATGCTACCGCTTCATGACATCACAAGGTGGAACAGAGCATTTTGAGCTTTGCAGATGTAGACAAACTAATAATAAAGGATTACTCAGACCTGTTAATGAAACAAAACACAACTCCAGGTCTGTTTTTGAGGAGGTAACAACATTCTAACACAACCTCAAGCTCCAAGAGTCCATTTTGCGTAATATAGGACCTTTAAATGAATAGATGATTCGTTTAAATGAAGAGAGTGAATTTATATGAAATGTACATTTTCCAAAAACTTTTTCTGGTGGAAGGTCTGTCACCACGTACAACGTACAGGTCAGATCTGTGCAGAGATGGTTTGTTGAGAGTTAAAAGTAAAGTGAGATTGGCTAAAAGCAACTCTTAGGTAGTGTATATATAAATATATACAGTCTTCCACCTACACTTTTACTTACGTACTTTTTGACTATTTCTTCCACATAAAATAGTTTCATCATTTTCTTCCCTCTCCCAGCCTGTCTGCACCTCCGCCTCTTCCTCTTCCTCCTCCTCCTCCGTCTCTCACCATCTCTCTCCTGTGTCTTATCGACTGACACAAATACTATTATGTGTGTATTCTGTGTACTTTCCTGTGTACTTAGTGTGTACTTTGTGTGTTTGCTCTCCCGCATGAACTGCAAATGGTTTTCGCAAACACTTATCAGGCCCACTTCCCATCTCTCGCGGAAGGGGAGAATACATTTTTGCTTGTGCCAAAAATAGTTCCTCAACAAGTCTATCGAAGTGATGTGTCTATGTTAGCGTGTTAGCGTGCAGCCAGACAGCCCAATCGTCATGACGACAACAAACGATAGAAAGATACTGAGCTGAGGTCTTCAACTTTTCTGAGGGGAGTGATGCTAGCTGTAGGCTCTGCTCTGTCTGAAGCTCTGTTAGGCAAGTTAGACATTAATCTGGACACAATTGGAATCTCTATCACATAAAATTACAGTTACATGCTGCATACATACATACATACATTACATATTACTTTTACATTACATATTACCACAGTTTTTCAGTTACTCTCACATTTTTGTTGAAAATCAAACTTCTAAACAGAACCATAAACGCTCACATTGCTCACAGGCTTCTGAAACTGTGCAGTTTAATGTTGCACTGCGTAACTTTTCTACCATGGAGCTGCTGTTGCTTTGCCTGTAATGTTCCACAATATGGTATTAAACATGTGTAAGATGCATTTACTGTATTTTTTCGGACTAAAAAAGCCAAAAAATTAGTAATGAAGAAGAAAAAAACATATATCAGTCGCACTTTTTGGGGGAAATTTATTTGATCAAATCAGAGACCAGGAACCGATATTTCCTGTTGAAAGTCAAGTTCTAGTAATAAGAATAGAAGAGAGAACAACAGACTGTTAACGTCTAACGTCTTAATTATAGCATCAACAACAGAACAGAACAGTAAGTTTAGCTGTCGCTTCCTCTTCTGTGTCGCTGTCATCAGACTCAGCATCAGTTCCAGTTAGAATTATTCGGGTCTTTCTGAATCCCGACAGGATGACTTCAGTGTCACTGAAGTCCAGGCTTTGTCCATCCATCCAGTGACTTCAGGAAAGTTGCATGGTGCACCTTCTCTCCACCGGTGCCTCACAAGTTTCTCGCTCACTCCAAACTTTTTTCGGCTGCTCAATTATCATTTTTGGTTACATATTTCACGACTTGCAGCAGGACAGAGGCTCTTTCTGCAGGAGACATGACCAGTAGAGTGAAGTGACAGTGGTACAGGAGGAACAGGAGCAGTAGATACTCACACACAAGACTAGAACCTCTCACCGCTTCACTGTCAACATTTTAATACATAAATCACACTGAAGTATAAGTCCCAGGAAACACCCAAACCATGAAAAAAAGTCCAACTTTAAAAAAAAAAAATAGTAGTTGCTTATGGGTGTTTTTATTGCTCAAAACACCTTTAAAAACATGGATTCTTACTGTGGGTGGGGTCGCCTCTTCACAGATCTCACCTGTAAATTGGCCTGCTGACATCTACTGCTTGTTTCTACGGAGACTGAAAAGTTTAATGTAGGGTGACCAGATTTTCAAAATCAAAAACTGGGACACTTCCGGTTTGTGGTGGTTGGTAATAATAAAATTGTGAAATGAGTCCATAATTAAGGAAACTTTTGAGTCAGTATAGTCACATTTACTTTGTGTTCTGGTCATTTTTTTTCTTTTATTGCCACAAATCAATTCACATCAACAGTGTCCTGAGACCGGGCCTTCACACAATTTATATATTTACTTTTTTTCCACCCCCCACCCCCCCATTCATTGCAAAAATGAATAAAAAGAAAAAAAAAATAAATAAATAAAAATGAAAAATAAGGCATGTTAGGGCATACTTGTCTTATTTGAAAAAGTCAATAATTGGACTCCACTTCTTGTCAAAAGTTGGCACCTTGAGCTGTAGTTGAGCCGTTAACAGTTCCATTGTATAAACTTGTCTGATTTTTGATATCTGATATTTCATTTCTGGTCATTTTTAAGCAGCTTTTCTGTATTTTACCTAAATACATGACAATTAATGTCTCTCTTTACTGTTGTCAGGTATTAGATTGGTCAAAAATAGGAAAATTTCTTGTATAAAACTGGGACAAATCAGTAGTTTTGTATAAATCTGCTGGGACAGGGGACACAGGACTCAAAACTGGGACTGTCTCGGGTAAATAGGGACGTCTGGTAATGCCATAATTTGGAATATTAATCCATGGATACAAGTAACTGGCAGGCCCTTTGCTAAAAAAGTTCTACAATGCACCTTTAAATACATTTTGTCATTTTCAGACTATCTTAAAGCTTAAATCTTTTGTGGCGGTGTTTTCTAACGTGTGCAATGTGTCACCATGACTGCTGAACATTCCGCCCATACACATACATGTTCAACACCCCCAGCGTGCTGTCACTGCAAAGTATCAGAGCCTAGTACTAGGTGTTTTGAGGTAAAGGTCACATTGTCCAAATTACTAAAATGCCAGAGATTTCAAGAGAGTTTCTGTATTTTGGAGCAGAGCAGAGCGCGGCTGTGTGGGTGTAAAAAATGTCAACTTTTTTTTTTGTGTCTCGGTACAGAAAGTTGTGTAGTTAAAATAAGGTGACATGCTGTTGTTGTGTCCTTGGGCATGACACTTCACAGACTTTACAGAACGTGGTGTGGGAGTGAGTGATGTGCGGTGGTTGGAGTGGGCCGTCATGTCTCTGTCAGTTTGCCTCGGGGCAGCTCTGGCAGTTTGAGGAGAGAGTCGAGTTTGTAGAGCTTGTCATTATTATAGTGTACTGCAAAGAATGGTTTCCAGGGAATATCTGGGCACAAATAGTGAAAAACAAAAGGAACAAAAACAAAATGAACCATGTTTTGTAATTGTAATTGGTTTTATGTAACATTTCTAGTGTGGTAGTAGTAGTTGTTTTGGGGGGAATATTTTTGGTCCTAAAATGTTGCATAGTCAAATCAGTGTAACTATTTTGTACTTAAAGGGTCCATACATGATCTGATTTGTTAGAATGTTGTTTCTTCATCACAAACAGACCAGGAGTTTTGTTTCATTCACACATGTTTAACACACAAGTCATTTTAAATTGGCATGATTTTAGATTTGTGGTGTAAGCGATAGTTATGTAGTCTGTTTGTATGTTTTTATTCTACCTACACAGAGCTGGATTTTATGATCTATCTATTCACACCTAACAGACTAAGTTACAGGTTTGATCTCTGCACAGGTGACCTTTATGGAGTAAGAAAGCTGTCAAAAATATTCATGTCTGTAGGATAGAAATCCATGCATATTTGGGAAATCCGTGCATATTTGTCTGTAGTTGAGCATAAAATAAATATTCATAAACTCTCGAATGAGTCCAGTCGTAGATAAAATGTTTTGTGTGTATTTTATCCATCAGAATATGAATTGAAAAGTTACAACCTCAAGAATTACAATGACGAAAGGAAAACTTACAATTACACTTTCTTCAGTACAAATACAAATTCACAGACACGACTCGACTGTCAAAAATACATCATCACTTCACAGACATTATTTATTGAGCAGAAGAAACACTTGATTGAGATGTTGGACTTTTGTGCCGCATACAGACTGAACCTAGCCTGATTCATCAGCCAGTTTTACTTCGTGGAAACCGTCTGCATTAGGATTCGTTCGTTCGACGGTAGGTGGGCACTTTTTTATTTAACCAATCACTGCTGTTTAGTCGTGACGTATGTAGCGCGCCAAATCCCGTAGGAAGAAGGGCAATAACGTCTTTCCCCTTGATAAAATTCACCAAACATTCTCTTTGTTCAGCTTTAAATCCTCGATCTCAGGAATAGTTTCCAACACAGATTGTCTGGCTTCGTCTACATCCATCTTGACTGCTTGGTTAACTCTTATGCTGTACCACTAAAGGGACACAGACAGGCTCTTGGGTTTGACATCATGGCTTCACAGCTCTTCAGTGATTGGCTGGTGGTTCTTGTAAACCGTCTAGTGTATTCCGATTCCTGACCTAGTTGCTGGAGACAAGTGAAGTTGAGCGGCGGCACTAGGTGGCGCCAGCCTGGCTATAGTCAAGTAGCGTGTTTGCTGCTCAACTACAGACCCAAATATGCACACAAATATTTCTGAAAGCTTTCTTACTCCATAGACATTGCTCATAATAAGAACGCATGTTTTTCAGCTTAATATTCTTGCAGAAATGAAAGCACCAGTGATTAAGTAAATGCAAGCAAACATTAATGCCATACTGCGGAACATTCTAGGCAACAAAACCAAACAAACAAATAAATAAATATCTATATGGAAACAAGCAGTTGTCCTCCACAAAAAACAAAAACAAATAATGAAACAATAGCAATGTAAGTATGTAACTTTATGGTTGGGGGTCCATCACCTGCTTGTTTCTATGGATACCTCATTGCTCTGTCTGGAATGTTCCACAGTATGACATTAAACAGCTCTACTTTACATTTATTCAATTACAGGTGGTTTTATAGCTCAAAAATACCTAGAAAAACAACATTCTGACTGAGAGCGGGGTCGCCTCTCCACAGATCTGACCTGTAACTTGGTCTGGTTTGGTCTCCATGGAGACAGAAAGGTTTAATGCCATACTGTGAAACAACATTCCAGACAAAGCAACAACATCTCCATGGACAACTGCATTTGACGAACCCTCCACCAGAAAAGTTACACAATGTACCTTTTAAATTAAAGGTTGTATAGAGGATTTTCCAAGGAACGAGAAATCCAGCGACTGTTTGTCTTTTCAAATGTTGCGCATGCGTGAAACCACCCCCCCTCCCCTACAGCTCCCTACGTAGAAACGCCTTTCTCCGCCTCCTCACTACGCCAGAAACAGGTTTGTTTACAGCCGGTGCGCTGCACATGACTTGTAAACAACTAACTACAGTGTTGGTTAGGCAAGACGGAGAAGTGAGGAGCGGGGGGAGCGGTGTGCGGACATTTCGTTCGCGGACGAGAAGTGAGGAGCAGGGAGAAGAGCGGAGCAGGGAGAGAGGAGAGGAGAGGGAGCAGTGCGCGGAGATTCCCTGCCCGGAGAAGTGAGGAGCAGGGGGAAGAGCGGAGCAGGGAGAGAGGAGAGAGGAGAGAGGAGAGGGGAGCGGTGCGCGGAGATTCCGTGCCCGTAGAAGTGAGGAGAAGGGGGAAGAGCGGAACGGGCAGCGGAGTAGGAAAGGGTGCAGAGAAGGTTGCGCGGAGATTCAGTGCGAATGAACTAGCTTCAACACGCAGCAGCAAGCGGACTCTTTCTTTGCCTTGAAAATACGTTTTCAGACATAGATATCGCTTTCGTGTCCTGAAAAACGTTTGACTAGCTCTTGGAAATAAAGTACGTTTTCATAATAAGCAGAAGTTTCCTGTCCAGGAGTAATGTGGACCAGTGCGTCAGTCTTTAGACCCTGCGTCTGCTTCAGTCGCGCCATCGCTGGAATGAATCTATAAGAATCACCTTAGTTTGGCTTCGCTGCTTTTCCCCTTGTCTTCTTCTTTCAGCGACCTCAAAACGGACTTTCTTTTGCGGCTAACTGCTCCTGGATTCTTGTCGCCATTGCAACAAACTTTGTGCTAACTGCGAGGAAGATATAGGTAAAAAAAAGCCGCTAAGAACTGTTGCGTTGGTGGAGTAAACAGCGTCTGTGCGTCTTGCGTCTGTGGACTGCGTGACAGGCGTACGTAAACCACGTACCGGCGGCGCGCAGGCAGGTCAGTTACGCTAGAAACGTAGGGAGTTTGATTGACAGCCTGTCAGCTAACAGATAACGAGGCAATGTCGTTATCTATTGGCAAATGTTTAGCTGGCCCCACCACGTCCAGAGTTGATGAATTTTTATTCTCTTTTTTTTGGTCATCATAATTACAAGGCTACTGCACCTCTATAATGCTATCATTGACAACTTGAAACAAAAAAAACAAAACAAAAATCCTCCATACAACCTTTAAATGTGTTGCTGTTTATTCAGTTATAATTTGAACAGTGTATGTAAAATAAAAAGTAGATATAATGATCAGGCTATGTACAGTATATATAACATGAAACTGTAATATGTTTGCGTGTTTATGTCAGTGTAAATGTGCTTGTGTGTGCTTTTCAAACGTGCAACACTTACACAGAATTGGCTGAGTTCTTTGATTATTCTGCGGTTTCCCATGATGCCTTGGGATGACCAGATTCTGCCTGTAGTTTGAATATTTCATCACGGATACACCATCGCAGCTTTGACTCGCACGGAGAAGTTGAGTGGATAACGATCACAGATTTAAGCAAAATGCGTGTTTGTTTAGACCTGAAGCGTGAGCAGGGATGGTGCAAGTGTGTGTAACCTTCATCAGTGTTTACAGCAGGTGAAAATACTCATTACCAGACATTATTGTGGGGACTGCAGCCACTGTATCTAATAGTGATGAAGTCTTATTATATTTTTATTCTAGACAGAGCTGTACTTTATGATCTTGTGTGTTTTTGTAGCTCGATTCAAAGTTTTTCTGATGTTCTGGATCGATCGGTTAGACTTCAAGCTGCATTGTGTAACTTTCCTGGTGCTTTTCTCCAAGGAGATGTTGTTGCTTCATCCGGAATGTTTCACAGTATGGCGTTAAACGTTTCTATCTCCATGGAGACCAAACCAGACCAAGTTACAAGTCAGATCTGTGGAGAGGCGACCCCGCTCGCAGTCAGAATGTTGTTTTTTTAGGTATTTTTGTGCATTAAAACCACCTGCAATTGAATAAATCTAAGGTAGAGCTGTTTCATGTCACACTGTGGAACATTGCAGGCTGAATAATGACATATCCATAGAAACAAGGAAAGTTACATAGTGCACCTTTAATTTGATGTGAATAGATTTGACTTGACAAGTAAAATGATCTACCAATGGAATGCGGTTTTTTTTGTTTTTTTTGTTTTTTTTCTTAATTCAAACAAGATATGATTTAGGTTACGTTTATACTGAACTGTAACACCGTATGACTGTATGACCGTATCGCCGTATCAGAAACGGTTTGCATGACTAGGTTGGCGTCACAACATCCCAACGTCACATGAGCAGTAAAAACAAGGAAGTGGAGCACAGTGTCTGAATTTGCAGGAGCCGATTTCGAGCAGAGGAAGACGGCAAGTGTGAAAGCAGTAAGTCAATTCTAGCTCCGCTGTTTCCCGTTTGTCTCTGTGGTTTGTTTAAACTGTTTCCCGCAATAGCGTCACATGACCAATGTCACGAACCCAGTGAATCAGGAAGGCACAAGTCACAGTGACGTGGTCCAATAAAGACACAACTACAGCTCCTGCGTCAGCGTATGAATGTTTTTAGGCGTCCACACAGTGCCGGATCAGATCTGTGCTCAGATGAATTCGTGGGAGCTGGAGGCACCAGATCGTTCCGTTTCTGGAGCCGTTTTCCATTGGATTAGTGTGAACGAACACTGCATCTACAATGAAAACGACTCTAGAACTAGTGTGGATGGGACCTAAGTTTCACATTTCAGGTTTTCTTATCTTCAATATAACTTGGTGTATTTTCGTATTTCAACTACAAAAGGTCTTGTTCCATTGGTAGATCATTTTACTTTTCATATGAAATTTACTCAAATCAAGATAAAATGTTTTTATTTCATGACTTCATTTTAAAATGTTTCGTTTTTGTAGAGTCTGAAATGTAGTTTGTATGTTTTTTTTTCTTTTTTCTACCTACAAAGAACTGTATTTTATGGTCTTGTGTTTTTGTATCTATTAAGAGTTTTTCTAATATTCTAGTTAGACTGGTTAGATTTATGTATTGTTGTTTTTTTTTAGTGACAGTTTGCAACTAACAGGGATTGAACCACCAACCTTAAAGCTCCTATATTCTGTCAAATTCACTCTTGTGAGTTTTATGCCATATTATAAAAGCTGTTACTTCCTCCAACTCCTTGAGTAATCCTTTATTATTAGTCTGTCTACAACTCAAAACTCAAAATGCTTTGTTCCACCTTGTCACTGGAAAAAACTAAATTTTGTCAGTTAAGATTACTTGAATTAATAAAGTTTTATCATGATTTGAGTAAAGTAAGACTTTTTATATTTAAAATGTGAAAAACACAGAATCAAATGTTGCTTGAATTACGAAAACACACTTATTCCATTGTAGATCATTTTACTTGTTAAATTGAATACTCAAATATTCTTAATTTAAGTCATTTTAACTTACTTAGATATTGTTTTTTTTCCAGTGCATGAAGCAGTAGTGTCCAAGTGAACACCTCCTTTCACCTTTAGTTCAGTAGAGTTTGGCATTTCTAGGGTGGAAATCAGCCAAGTCATTCTCGTGAAGGTTTAAAACACAGTGGAGCACTTCCTGTATCACCACATGACATCACAAGTTGGAACAAAGTGTTGTCAGTTTGAGAGAAGAACTCAGCCTCAGGGTTTGTGAGTTAAACAGGTGTGAATGAAACAAAACACAACTCCAGGTCTGTTTGTGATGAGGAAACAACTTTATAACATAGATCTTTTAATTCAGTTCAATATTTTGTATCGTTTTAGTGATCTGTCAAACAAACATCGCTTTTAAACAACGCTGACTCGGCATTTCACATGGACAAACCGATCTGCTTACACCCACAGCAGCTGTCAACATAATACCAAAACATCTGTGGAAACAAAAATATACAAAAATAAAATACAGGGCCCAAAGAAACAGATCCAGATTTCTATGTATCTCCTCCCTCCATCTATCCAGCCGATAAGAAATCTACATAAACTTGAAGTGATAAGAGGCTAGCGCTAACTGTACACATAACAGACTCCAGATAAGCATCGCTACGGAGACGTCGACACTTCTCTGCATCCAAATTATGCAGTTATACAACAAACAAGACGGATGTTTTTAAAAGCTATCACCAAAAATCCGACAAAGGCTTTTCAGTGGCAGCGGCTATCCTCTGAGATAAGATAAGAAAGCAGAGGAAGTCCCTTTTGTGGAGAATATCTGGTTTTTAGAGACTAGAATGCGCAGATATGAAGTGTTTGAGCCTGTGTGAGGTGTTTTAAATAAGAAATAACCAAAAGGCATATCTGCAAGTGGACTGTATTACACTGTTTTCTGATCTGATTTTGTTTCCTTATCAAAAACATAACTTTATTAACTCGAAAACGACCACTACATGACATCACAAGGTGGAACAGGGCATTTTAAGCTTTGGAGATGTAGGCAGACTAATAATAATGTTCACGTGTTCATGTGTTTTTATTTGGTCAATGTTTAACTCATTACAGTTTACATACATTAGGGTCAGTCCGTATGAAATCAGCCGTTTTCAAGGATGAGCCATCTCAGATTTGGCTGAAAAAATGTCAAAAAATTTCTAAAATCACCAAATGAAAGAATCTCAAATTTTAGCTCAATCCCTTGAGTCGTTCCTGAGTTATACCCTGTAGAAATTTTGGGGCCATGCTCACTTTTTCTGACACTGTAATTTATAAGCATGTTTGAGAGACTAGAACTTCATAAAAAATAGAGCTAGGAAGTAGAGATGGGCATTCAATTAAATTTTCTTATCGATCATCGGGAGAATTAACGATCAATTATCGATTAATCATTAACGTGTTTATATTAAAATTATCATCATTATTATTACTATCTGCACTGCTAATCTACATAAATAAAATTCAACTTTATGACATATAGAACATAATTACTCTAGATCAGGGCTGCTCACACTTTTTCAGCATGAGAGCTACTTACAAAATGACCAAGTCAAAATGATCTACCTAAAACAAAGCCAAGCAAACTGCACTGAAACACTCTGTGCCCATTTTTTGGACCCTCACCCACAGTTTGAGAACCCCTTCTTTAAGAGAACTTCCTCTGGCACTTTACACAAAACTGTGAAAAAAGTGAAGGAAGTAGATAAGATTTTTAAACCTGTTTTTTAAAGTTCCAAACTAGAGTTGCATTCTTTTCTGGTTTTGCAGTGATATTTATCAGCCTCTGCACATTTATCAAACCAAACACACATCGTGACAAACACAGATTTTGTTAGACAAACTTCAGCCAAATGTGGCAGTAGGTCTGTTCTGTAGATCCGCTCTATGCTGTAGACCTGCTTTGTGCCAACACTGGAACACAAATTTAGACTGGTTTTTGCTTCACGTTTGGTCTTGCTCTTCTAATCAGCCGCACTGTGGGAGGGGCTTGTGTTCGCTGTACGCAGGAAGGAGCGAGAGCGTGAGAAGGCGAGGGGCGGCGTGCTGACGTGAGGCAGATGGACAGGTAGGATGTTTAGGAAGTTGAACCTGCCCTGTGATGCACGCTGGTACACGAGGGCACACGCTGTTGCAGACGAGCCGTGCATAGGGAGCGTGTGTGTTTGTGATGCGCCGTAGAGTCTCCGCGGGTTTCAAATGAGCGCACAGGCTGCACTGAGACGCCCCACACGCTCCTGCACCCGACTACAAGTTTATTGCCAACAGCAGCGGCCGTATAATGAAATATGATCGCACTTGTTGAGTGTCAGACCTCGAGTGAGAGACAAGACAGAGTCCAAACGTGATCAAGTCCGAGATGAGACACGGCGATCTACCCACACGACCTTGGCGATCGACTGGTAGATCGAGATCGACGTATTGAGCACCCCTGATCTAGAGCCACATCAGCCCGTTTGACATTAGAATGTGTTTAATGCAGTTTTGTGCAAGTCTCACAGAAACAAAACTTAAAACCGCATCGTTAATTTGCATAAACTAAGTGAAGATAAAACTACAGCTCTTGTGTCGCTGATGCGGTCAATTTCTGTTGGATTAAAAGACATGACTCAGTGGAATACAGGTTAGTGTGACCATATTTGCGTTTGCCAAAACCAGGACACTGTGTCTGCTCACTCCTTCTGAGTGCAGAGAGCTACATGTCCGGACCACCGTTTGTCCCCGGACACGGACGTTTGGTCACCCTACGCTACGCACAGCAACCTACATTTGGTTTGTCGATTAAAAATGAATGTAATCAATGAAATTCTTAATGATCAATTATCAATTAATCGACTAATCATGCCCGTCCCTACCAGGAAGCTGAAATTCTGTATTATTGTAGATTCTTGGTCATAGATTCTGAATCTGTTGTCAAATATTGGATATCTTTATTAAATTTCTTTCATCCAGGTCTGAGACGACTCATAGGGGAGGGCTGATTTCATATGGACTGACACATTATTCAGTCTGATACTCATAAAATAAAACTAATTCAGTGTGTCAATCAAAGACTAAAGTAAGTCACTTATTTATAAACCTTCAAACTGAATTGAAATTTACAGTTTAGTCGACATTTACACTTTGGAAATTATGTTCAAAATAAACAACAATCTCTTGTCAAAATCATTACAGCAGGAGTCTCCAAACTGTAGCTTGGAAACCACCGGTGTCTCTCCACCTCCTTCCAAGTCGCTCACCAAGGGGTTTCTGAATTATACATATTGTGCTGAATAACTCACATTTGCTTGATTAAATGCCTGTTTCCTTTGTAAATGTATAATTTTGATGCCTAATTTTGTGCACTGATAACTGGATAATGGGTTATGTTTTTTGACGTCTGTACCTAAACTGTACCTCATCTTCGTCGCACCATGGCTCTTTTATTTACAACATTTTTGGCGACCGCTTAAAATGAGTAGCTTTCTGGTGTTTTTGTTTTACAAGAAGTAGCTCACAGGAGGAAAAAGTTTGGAGACCCCTGCATTTCAGAATTTGTTTAAAATCTGAAATAGCCAATATGAGCTCAGAGGTACGGCCACGTTTATCAGAAAGAAAATCAGAACAAACCTTATGAAATGTTGTAAATCTGTTAAAGGGGTGGACTTCTAGAAGAATTGTAAAGACTTAAAATTGTGCACCACGGTCTTCCATTTTAAAAAGAAGTTTAAATGTTTAACTCTGGGCAACTACATGAATTATGAGACTTAGGCTGCTTTCAGACTGCAGCCTGAAGTGACCCAAATCCGATTTTTTTGGCCCCTATGTGACCTGTATCTGATCTTTTAATGACAGTCTGAATGACACAGATCCAATTTTTTCAAATGTGACCCAGGACACTTGGATTTGTGGTCCTAAAACTGATACATATCTGATCTTTTGACATGCGACTTCAGTCTGAACGGCCAAAATGCATTCATCCACCTACACGTTATCAACAAGACACAAACGTCACTATTCTGTGTCGTCTATTCTCTGTGTCACTGAAGCGAAGCACATCACCACTCACCACTCTTGGCTACGTCTCCACATCCACACGTTGCTGTTGCTGCCGCTGCCCCACAAAACACCACGGCCAAAAACCTCGTCCTTCTCCTTCTCAATCTCCTCCTTAAAACAAGTAAGTTGTTCATGTTCTGGCTCCAGTACGAGAGGAACTTTAAAATCTCCAGGTGCTCAATGCTGCGTCCATGTTTGGACAACTTCCATAAACACAGAGCACGCTCGCTGCGGTTGACGTCGTCATGTCTCCAGTGCGCATGCGGGACACTTTTGGGCCGTTTAATGTTCACACTGGAGTCACATACAAGTCACATTTAATTGGAAATGTGAACAACCTCGCAAAAACATCGGATTTCACAAAAAAATCTGAATTGAGTGTTAAGCCCTGCAGTCTGAACGTAGCCTTAGTTTGTGCTATAATAATTTGTTGTACTGTTACTGATCTGTTTCTTTCTACTCGCTGTATTTCTGCAGATGAACTGGTGATGTTCTGACAAAGGAATAAAGGGTAAAGGCAGAATAAGCTCAAGCTTCAGCCTGCACCTTTTCAGTCTGTGTACGTTTGTGGAATAATGTCAGAATATACCTGTGGCTGAAATAGATAAATCAATATAAGAGTGAGCAGGTGTAGGCAGAATTATTGTGCCTCCCCTTGTCTTCAGCTACAGCACATTAATAGACATTCATCTCCGAACATTGAAACATTGGACATTAATACAACATTTTACTATATAATTTAAAAAAAAAATCTGCAGCTATTCTAATTATAATAAAATTCTCTTTACTGTTGTTATTCTTTCAAATATTTTTCCATGACTATAAACCTTTTTCACAACGGTGGAAAGTGCCGCAATGTAGAGTAAATGTCATGACGCTGGTGGAAAATACGTGAGACATATTTTGCCATAGAAAAGCAAAATGGAAATGCCATGGAAGTGACGTTTGCCCTACATCTAGACCAGGTATGTCTAAACTACGGCCCGTGGGCCAAATGCGGCCCTCGGACAAATTTTTCTTGGCCCTCAGGCTTCCTGGTGACTTGGCCCAAATTACCTTACATCAATTAAAAATTCACTTTTTACTGCAAGTTTTTTTGAAAATCTACCTTGATAAAGCTCATATTGAATATTTAGTGTGTGGTTTTAAGGATCTTAGCCTGAATAAAGACTGATGGCTCATTCTAATGTGTTAAACATGCACATATTTCAATTTTTCCCTGTACTGAGCACCCTCTATACCCCTCGATCAGCCATGTACTTGGTCTGTGTTTAGATATGTGGCCCTTGATGAAAAAAGTTTGGACACCCCTGATCTAGACACTTGCCTGTGTCCTTAACTTTACCATTGTTGGTTTGCTTATGTTACACTACCAAACTATAACAGTGACTCTTTGTCTGCACTTGTAAATAGTTCATATAGTTTAATTCAAAATGTCTGAAAAATGAAAACTCATTGTGTTAGATTATGAAGAGTAGGGGTGGGATTAAATAAATTTTCTTCTTCCCACTCCTTTTTGGGCAAAAAATAATGATAATAATAATAATAATAATTTTTTGTTGTTATTTTAATTTCTATTATGATTTCACTTATGTTATATGTTCCATTGTATATGAATGTAAATCTTTACTTGCCCAAAATAAATGCACAAATAATAATAAAACTTCCGGGCGTTGTAAAAAAAAAAAAAAAATAAATTAAATTCTCTTCTCTTAAAAGTTATTTTGAATTGAAAAATAGAAGGTTTGCTCAAACATGTAAATGAAACAAAACACAACTCCAGGCATGTTTTTGAGAAGGAAACAACTTTATTAATCCCAAAAGACATTTCAATTCGCACATCTCTGGTCATGCACAATCCATAAATTAAATAAAATTGAAAATTTAATACATACAACACACGTCATACATTAACACCTCAGTGCATCAGGGGACACAACAGCAAATTTACTTTCCATTTAAAAGCCTTATGGCAGAAGGAATAAAAGATTTAGTGTAGTTTGTTGTAGGGTGACATATTGTCTCCCAGAGGACATTTGTACAAACTATGAGTGTAGTAAATGGTTAGGTTGGCTCAGTGTGGCCTTAGTCTTTTGGAGCACCCGATGTCTCCACACAGAGGCCAAATCCTCCATCTGAACACCACTGATTTAGCCACACACTTTTACTATCTGGTCCAGAGTCTTCTTATCTTTCACAGATAACCCATAAAACCAACAAATAAAAGAAAAAGTCAACAAACTTTTCGATAAAGCGATGATAAAAATGATTTAAAATGTTAGACGACACATTAAAAGGGCTGAGCTTCGGCGTCAAGTGAACCCGCCGCTGTCCTCGTTTGATCATTTCCTCAGTGTTCTTAGCGAACCTTAGGGAGGAATCAAGCAGTCCCCAAGTACTTTGCAAGAGTTCACCATTTCTACTGCTTCCCCATGGATAAAGCTCACTACTGGACTGTGAACTTTTTTCTTTGAACTGTTTTATTCATGACCATAACGTTAATTTTGTTCAGTAGTTCATTAATGCGTCGTCGCCTTTACGGTCTTTCTTTCCTTGATAGTTGTGGATAAATTCTTCATGTTAGATTGTTTATCCTTTGTGGATCTTGTTGGTTGAAGATTTGGTGACGGGGCAGATTTATGAAGCTAATGGAAAATATGCAAGACATTTCCACAGATATTTTGCCATAGAAAAGCATTAACTTAACGTACCCTACATCGCACACTTCCAGCCATTGTGAAAAAGGTCTGTTCAGTGTAAGCAAGTAGAGCTTGGCCATGGTTTGAGTTTGGTCCCAGCAGAAGAGAGAGGAGGACAATATCATCTGAAAATGTTGTAATGTAGCTGCTCTCATTTGCAGACTTACAACTCTCTGTATACAAGATATAAAGCAGCAGGGACAAAACACAACCTTGTAGGAGGCCAATGTTTGGAACAATGTCTTAAATCAATTTTGCCTAGTATAGGACCATTAATTATGATTTTTTTTTTTTTTTTACCTCAGTTCTAGCAGTAGCAGTATTAGTTTTATTCTGTCATTTTGCAGCACTACAAAACAAAACAAACAAATGCAATCAGAGACAGCAACCTGGTCCCATGAGGCATCAGTGGGTCAGTTCATCAACACAGAAGCAGTTTATGAGGAGCCCAGCCCATATTACATGATCATTATATCCACAATACAATGTGTGTATCTGTACAGGCCCATGAACATTTGTGTGATGTTGGTCACACATGAGAATGTCTGTTTACTAGTGTGTAACCAAAATGTCATTTTTCATGAGTTGTGTGTCTGTTAGTTGTGTGACTGTAGATCAGTGTGTTGGTTTTCACCAGAAAAACAAGAAATGACAATTGTTTTCATTCCAGGTAGAATTTAACGGCTACACTGAAAGAGAAAGGAACTGTTATAATTAGTGATTATGTCAAACTCTTAATATTTTACTATATAAATGCAAAGAATTATAAATAGATAATAATTTTTCTGAGATTCTGAGACACTTCCTTTGCTCTCGCTCCATCCTTTGTGGAGTTATGACCAAAAACGCATATCTGACCTTGGTTACCTTGACCTTCAAGTACCTTGACCGGTTTCAACCTGTAACATCCAGTGTGCCCCGGTTATGTGTGTGCCAACTTGTGTGATGATTGGGTGAATATTTTAGGCCGCAGATGGTTCAGAAATTGCCAAAATTGCCGATCCTTTATAATGGCGTAACCTTTCAATTGACCCGTGTGACCTCAAATTACCTCGGATCGTCACCAAACTTTTTTCGGGCACCCACATACCAAATTTGGTGACAATCGGTCCATAAATGGCGGAATTATCGCGGGTGGACACAAACACACACACACAGACACACAGGGTGAATATAAAATCTGGTCAACCCTTCGGGGACCAGGTAAAGATGGATTACAATCTCATGGATCATGGTTTAGACTGTAAAGTAAAAAGTACTTATAATGCCTAACCCTTTTAAACAATGACAAGATAGAAAGACATCGTATGAACAGCAAGTTTGCATTTACAATTTCACTTATGGCTTACTGTGTATATAAGAGACAAAATATAAATTAAAACAAACAAAATTTAACACATAATTCATACATTCCAGAGCTCTATATCTTTCAAAACGTACTCTTTTTTTTTTTTTAAAGGCTTCTACAGTGTTAGACTTTTTAAAATCATCACTGAAATTGTTCCATATACTAACCCCTTGAACACAAATACTATGACTTTTTTTTTTTTTTTTTCATTTTTTAAAGATGCCAGATTTGTTAATCATCGCACAAACCAACAATAATGACAAAGAAGGCACAAAATCCATCGTTCATGATCAAAATAAAAGGCGAAGTTAAAGAAAAGCGTGTGCTGAGTTAATAGTCATGTTTTACTCGTGAAGACAGTATATCGAGTCGTTCTTGGTAAAAGGTGTAATGGCGCTGTCACACCTGCATATACAGTCTACGGGTCGATATATGGGGAAGAGGGGTTTACTGAGGTGTGAGGGGCTAATCAAATCACTTCCTGCCCGTAGCTATAAGGGACACGGTGACGTCTCCACACTTTACATAAGAGAATCCTATTGTCGCCTTAAGCTTGTACGATGGAAGAGCAGGTTGGTGGAAGCGTATATATTCTGCATTATAAGCCTGATGTTTGACGGTTCTGAAGGAAATGTCATTTGTGGACTATGGGCTGCATTTAAAGAGCTCCAATGAATTCAAGCCCCAGGAGGAAAAGTAGATATGATTTTAAATAAGGCTGCTTTCGAGCGATCCAATACGGTGGCCTGGAAGTGCAAAACTAATTTAGATCTTTGTCAGAACATTTTAAAGCTTCGCAAAATGGACTCGTGTGAGCTTTAAGACATGTTAGAATATGTTTCCTCATCACAAACGTATCTGGAGTTGGGTTTTGTTTCATTCATACGTTTAACCCTGCAGATTTATGCTCAGTTCCAACACTCAGTTCCACCTTGTGATGTCATATACAGGTAATACAGGAAGTGCTCCACTGTGTTTTTAAACTCAGACGGAGCGAGAAAGCACGTAAAGGGTATTGATCCCGGTTATTTATCCACTCTAACGGCAGAGGACCAAAGAAGATTTGACCAGAAATTGGTCATAAGCATCGATGGACGTCAAATCACCCTTTTCAACCCCGACAAAAGGTGGACCAAACCAAATTTCTGGTCAGAATCGCCAACTACCTGGACAAATATTCACTTCGGCGATATCCACAATGACTTGGTGGAAACTCCTGGGCCATTCACAGCAGAAAAGATGAAAACCTCCAAGAGTCTCGATGTGTTGTTGAACTTGTTGGAGTCCACGGTTTGCTAGGATCTTCTACGTTTGCTCTGCGACTGTTTGAAAGCCGTTTAATTCACCGTTAGCGGTTCTTTTCACTCAGAATACGAAAAAGACATTTTCCTTCGTCCGTGCTTCTATTTGTGCATCCGATAATGCAGCAGGAATTTACCATTATCAGGGATAAATACACGAGGTTACGCACTGTGTTTGACCACTATCATGATTCTTGCCTCCGACCAAAATATTTCCCAGCATGCAACGCGGGCTTTTAATAACAATGACATCAGCTGAAACTTGCCTATAGACTGAGAGATCATCAATTCCAGGGCTACCAAGTCCACACTCCTTCCTTCCAGTCTCTCTCTTGGCACAAACTTGAAATAAAAACAAACAAAAAAATATATATAGCTGTTTGTGACATCACAAAGTGGAACAGAGCATTTGGAGATTTGGAGATATAGACAGATTAATAATAAAGCGTTATTTAAACATGTGTGAGTGAAACAAAACACAACTCCAGAAGCTACATTCTAACATGACTTTAACCCTTCCAATCCCAAGGGCATTTTAGTACATTTGTCGTCACCTGGATTTTTATTTTTATTTTGCTATGTTACGACCCAGCTCATTGGGGTCAGGGAAGTAAAAAAAAATAAAAAATAATGTTTAATCAACAGGGATGTAAAAGGTGAAATAACAAAACAGACTAAAATGTACAGAAAATAACCTAAACTAAGAATCAAAACAACAGGATTAACACAGGACAACAAGTTTTGTGCCACAAAACGTGTCACACAGGCTTATACAAAAATGAGTGGTTAAACTGAGGGACACACACAAAACTAAAAGACAAGTGCCCCAAAGTAAAACTACAGAAACCCACAAACAGAATCAAGTGACCAAATAAAAGAAGGCACAAAACAGAACTAAACTACAGAACTAGACATACACGAACACAAAATAAACAGGCACTGGCAACTTCTTTCAACAGGGGGAAGAGTCTGGAGGTGAGGCAGAATTGGCAGGTGTAGAAGTACTCCACCCATCACAGACCAGAGCTCCCACAGCAGGAATCAGGACAGCCAGGAAAATAATTGAAAGCACACAAAACAAATTACAACTGAAGGCCTGGGGCTGTAACATGCTGTTAAAACTCTCCCTTTTACCCCCTAATGAAGTGTTATACATCCTTTTATCAGTACAACCTGTTATTTCACTGTACTTGTGTCATATGGATGTAATAAAAGCTATGCAAAACACACAGCAAACATGTATAAACAACTTTTTGGACATAAAAAATGTTTAATTTAGGGCCTTAGCTACAAAAGTGCAAAATATCAAGTCTGTAAGTAAACTCAAAATCTCCTTATTGCCTCAAAACAAAACAAAAAGTCCAATCGATTCCATGGAGTTTATTACATTTGAATTTGTACATTTTAAAACTTTCCAGTAAAAATATCAAGGGATGTGCATATACACAGACCAAGATGCGTAATTTGTCGTTTATTTGAGAAATAACTGCACTTAGAGCGACTTTTCCAATTGTTACAAACACAGACGCTCAGAGCAATCGACCATTTTGACTCACTACACTCTTTACAGCATCATGCAGCATGTGACGTAGGATAATGTCCAGATTAGGGATGGGCATTCGATGAAATTTTCTTAATCGATCGTCGGAAGAATTAACGATCGATTATCGATTAATCATTAATGATCATCATTATTATTACTATCTGCACTACTAATCTGCATAAATAAATTCAACTTTACGACATATAAACCGTAACCACCTAGAGCCACATCAGCCCGTTTGACATTATAATGTGTTTAATTCAGTTTTTCGCAACTCTCACAGAAACAAAACTTAAAACCGCATCGTTAATTTGCCTAAACTAAGTGAAGATAAAACTACAGCTCTTGTGCGCTGATGCGGTTCAACTTCTGTCGGATTAAAAGAATATAGTGGAATACAGGTTAGTGTGACCAGATTTGCGTTTGTCAAAACCTGGACACCATACGGGGGGAGGGAGGTGGGGACTCGTCATCGACATTGAGCGACTCTTACTTGGTAAAACTTTTTCCCACTGGACACTGAAACATATGTGCTGCTTTATACACTGTGCACATGGACTCCCACTTGTCCCGAACGCAACGGAAAGCATGGAATTTCTTGTACAAGTCATCGTTGCACATCGTTCGCATTTGCACTTCAGTACGTTGCAGGCTGATCGACATGTACGGACCTGTTTGGTCAGGCTATGCACAGAAACCTACATTCAGTTTGTCGATTAAAATGAACGTAATTAATGAAATTCTTAATGATCAATTATCGACTAATCATGCCCATCCCTAGTCCAGATATATGCTCGGAAAGCTGCAAGGAAAATAAAAGTAAATTTCTCTCTTTTATAGTTGGAAAGTTATGTGTGGTAATATAAAACATTCGCCAGTGTGGTCTGGAAAGGTTAAGCTCACAAGAGTCCATTTCGTGTAATATAGGACGTTTAAAGCTGCACTATGTAACTTTCTTGTCTCCATGGAGATGAGACTGCTTTGCCTGAAATGTTCCACAGTTGGTTTGTAGCGTGAATCAAAATCTATTCTTGCGTTCAGTTTAAATTTACTTGCGGACTTTTGGTAGATTGAATTTATTTTACATTTAAATTTCCACTAGAAAAGTCACACAATGCCCTTTAAAGCAAGTTTGACTAAGTTTACGGCTCTGAAAAGTCTGCTGCAAAGTTAAATTATGTAACTTAAAGTGAGATGTTGAGATGTTTGACAAGGTTGCGCAGTGGCTTCTATAGACTTTCTGTTTATTCCCCTCACAGGAGCTCATGCGTGACCACCTCTGCTCCTCACTTAAACAGAAAAAGCAGAGAAAGTTTCGCGCTGACGTTAAATCTGAGTTATTGTCGCTTCAGCAAAATTTCCAATGGGTTGAGGGCCCTTTGCTGGAGATGAGAAAGCAAAGAGCTACTTCCCCAGACAACTACATCCACATTATAATACCTGTCCAAGATGTCCTCGTCTTTTTCCATCTCAAACCCGGCTCCGTCTGGGCACAAACATTCTTTCGACCGTCTTTTGGGGGAGAAAAAGAGGATTTCTTTTCCCTCCTTTGAGAAATTGCTGTTATAATCTAGCCTGAGGCGCTCGGCAAAGGGAAATGAGAGCTGTGTGGATACGGGGCCTAGCTCAAAATATCATGTCCACGCTCAGATACATACAGGTAGATGGATACAAATAAATGGAGATAGATGGATTTTCCTTGGGGGTGTGATGCTAACTGGAAGCACTGCTCTGTTTGAAGCTCTGTTACTTAAATCCACTGTTGGACAAGTTACTTCAAAAGTGTAATGCGTTACTTATGATTTGTTACTGTCATTTCAAAGTCATTCATTACATTACAATATTACTGTATTTAAAATGTCAAACATTACACGACTACTGCAGCACTTTTAAGTTTCTCTCACCAAAAGAACTGTCGCTGATCGTCAAATAACAATCAGCATGTGAAGATGCCGAACTTTTGCGCCGTATATGAACTGAACCAAAGAATGAACCAGGAGGACTGAACCAGGACTGAACCAGGACTAAATCTGTTCTAAACCAGGTCTAAACCAGGACTAAACCAGGTCTGAACCAGGACTAAACCAGGTCTAAACCAAGACTAAACCAGGACTAAATCAGTTCTAAATCAGTTCTAAACCAGGACTAAACCAGGTCTAAACCAGGACTAAATTAGTTCTAAATCAGTTCTAAACCAGGACTAAACCAGGTCTAAACCAGGACTTAACCAGGACTAAATTAGTTCTAAATCAGGACTAAACCACGACCAAACCAGGACTAATTTTGGACTAGGACTTGGAATCTAGGACTGCTGAGCTCATGGAGCAGGTGTCCGCAAAGTGCGATCAGGCGACGGCTGCCATTGGCCCCGTGGAGCCCAGAGCTTTGTGCTGGTCCTTTCGCCTGCGTTTACCCGACGGTCTACGTGGGTGCACCTCCGGGCCCGTCCTGACATTCAGAACCATTATGGTGGTGTTTCACCGCTGCTGATATCGTGATGATTTTAGTGAATTTGTATAAAGAAAAATGAAAAACCCACCATTTCAATCCAGGTTAAAAATGCATTGTGACACATTTTACTGACATTTGTACCGAGTAAAGATATGACCATTATTTTCCCTGTAATACCACATTACTGTGTTACAGCAAAAAGCAACACATTACAATAACTCATTTTTATTATAACACGTTACTCCCAAGACTGCTTAAATCACACTTAAATGTGAGCTTTATTTTAATGCAATCTGACCAGAAAGAACTGATTTAGCTGGAGCTACATTAGATGAGCTGATTCGTGCTGTTTAACAAGTTCCTCGCATGTAAAATTAAAGTCACTCTCACCTTTTGATGAAAATCAAACTTAATTTTATATTTTTTTTTGAGTTTTTTGGTTGTGTTTGCCACCATGGTCACTTAACTAAACATTCTGCCATACACATACATGTAGAACACCCCCTGCAGACATCCCTATTTACCAGAACAGTCCCAGTTTTGAGTCCTGTGTCCCCTGTTCCAGCAGATTTACACAAAACCACTGATTTTTCCCAGTTTTATACAAGAAATGTCCCAGATGTCCATATTTTGGACTAATTTAATACCCACCAACAGTAAAGAGGGAATATACTGCCAAATGTTTTTGTCTAAATAGAGAAAACTGTGCTTGAAAATTGCCGGAAGCCGTATACTGATTCACAAGTGAGTGGAGAATGAACCGAGTGCCTATTAACATTCTTAATTACGCGCTCACAATTTTATTATTACCAACCACCCCAAACCAGATGTGTCCCAGATTTTACTTTTGAAAAACTAGTCACCCTATGCAGAGTATCAATCCACCACAACTGGAGTTAAAGTGGACATATCATGCATCATGTCTTTACTGGCTCGTAAACACATTTGTTTATCTATTTGTATTTCACATTTTAGAACTTAAAGGTGCACTATGTAACTTTTCTGGTAGAGGGATTCCTTCCAGATTTTCTCTCTAGAACAGGGGTCTCCAACCTTTTTCCTCCTGTGAGCTACTTCTTGTAAAACGAAAATGCCAGAGAGCTACTCATTTTAGTGGTCCCCAGAAATTTTGTAAATATAAGAGCTGTGGTGCTCCGAAGATGAGGTACAGTTAGATGTCTATAAAACATAACCCAAAGTTATACATTTACAAAGGAAATAGGCATTTAATCAAGCAAATTTGAGTTATTCAGCGCAATATGTATAATTCAGAAACCCCCTGGCGAGTGACTTGGCAGGGGGTGGAGAGATACTGATCGCTCCAGAGCTACAGGTTGGAGACTAGACTTGTGGCCTAGAATATAATTATAGTTTGTTTACTCTTATATAAAAAAGTGCATAATTCAATCTAAATCAAAACTCATTAAAATATTTATAGCATAACATGAGCTTCCAGAATCTTATTAAAGGTCCTGTATTACACAAACTTGACTCTTGTGAACTTTAAGATGTTAGAATGTTGTTATCTCATCAAAAACAGTCCTGGAGTTGTGTTTTGTTTCATTCACAACTAATTATTAGTCCGTCCACATCTCCAAACCTTAAGATACTCTGTTCCACCTTGTGATGTCATGATGCAGTAGTTTTCAAGTGAACAGATACCTGCTGTTAGCCAGGCTGGTGCCATCTAGTGCCTCTGCTCAATTTCATTTCTCTCCAGCGACTAAGTCAAGAATTGGAATACACTAGACCAGACATGTCAAACTCAGGCCCGAGATATAATTATATTTGACCCACGAGATCATATCAAATATGTATTAGAGCTGCCCACCGGCTACAGAGACATTATTTATTTAAAATGTTGTTATTATTTTATATGTTGCTTGTTCTGGATTCAATATTTAAGCAAAACTATTATTAAACATTTATTTGAATAAGAAAATATTTAACATTATCTCAAAAGAAAATAAAACATGCAGAAATTTTACAATAAATATTTAGTTTGGCTCATGACAAGGAGAAAGACGTTATTGTCCTTCTTCCTACGGGATTTTAGAAAAGCTCAATATACCAGTTTGCCCAGTTAGCGGCGCATTACATACGTCACGACCAAATAGCAGTGATTGGTTAAATTCAAAAAGTGCCCACCTACCGTCGAGCAAACGAATCCAAACACTGCGAGGTCAAACTAACCTACAGCTATTTCCACAGCTGAAATGATCCAGGTGATTCTAGTAATGATGGTGCATGGCGTTTACAAACCCAGTGGAGCACTTCCTGTATTCCCACATGACATCACAAAGTGGAATAGAGTTTTTGAAAGAAACGTGTGTGAACATTTATACATTGATCTGAAAACAGCGTAATATGAGCCCTAAAAAATGCATAGTGTGAGTTTTCCGAATCTTCTTAAGCTTCAGTATACAGACTGCATAAATGATACAGTACTCCTCTTCTGTATTTTTGCATAGTTTCTATATTTAACAAGGCAAAGGCGCTGGGGTAGTTGCAATATTTTTATAGTCTCTTTTGATTTATTTCTCTTCTTCTACTAATTTATAATGTCAGGTGTGTTTTAGCTGAGAGCCACAGTGGAGTCGCTTCAAAAGGATGTGGAGCTTGTGCAAGATAGGTTTGTCAAAAGGATCAAAAATCAGATACTAATCGATACTACAACTAGAAACTGGACACTCATTTGAGCAGGTATCGATACTAAAAAAGTCACAATCACAGGACAGAAATGAAGATAGAAGGACACGTGGGAATATGAATGAAAGTACTGCGATTTAATGTTGAAAATCAGATTGTATAAACTAATGCCGGACATATACTCTGCAATATTTTTGATGGTTTCACTCAGCTCCAGCTCAAACTGTACGACCAAATCACAGGGTTTAAAAGTGCACAGCTCACGATTCAATGTTCTCACACTATACGAGCTACTTCAACAGTGTGAAACCCTCTCGAGAGGCGACTGGATTTCAAACATTATTATATTATATTCTTGCGACTACGATTGCTGATCAGGAGCTGGTCGTGAATTATTAATCGGTTCTCATTACCCCATGTTTACTACATGAAGCACGAGACATAATTAAGTGAAAATTCAGCCCGATCACAGTTGCACAAGTGAAAAATCAGTTCAAAAGGGCCAAAAATTATGTTCTTATTGTCATTGTGGTATCAGAATCAGTATTAAAGGCTCATTGTGTAAATTTTCTGGTGGAGGGTCCGTCAAATGCTTTTCTCCATGGAAATGTTTTTTTTTTTTCTTTCTTTCTTTTTTTGTCTGGAATAGGGCTGAATGATTTTAAGAAAAAATTTAATTGCGGCTTTTTCTGGCAGATTTGGATTTCATTCACAATATTTAAATTTTTATTTTTTTCAAATCAAGTTTCAGTGCACATGATCATTTGCAAACATCACAGAAACATACATCACACCAGAGTCCTGCACTGATGATCTGACGCTGGACCGTAAAGTGCAATTTATGCAAACAATAAGAGCTGTGATTGGTCGTCTCTACCACCACTCTGCAGACATTTCCTGTACTCTGCTTTCCTTTCTTTTAGTATACATTGAGTAATAATGTGTTTAATGCAGCTTTGAGCACATTTGTTTACATTTTACAGAAACAAAACTTAAAATCACATGGCTCATTTGCAGAAACTATCAAAAAACAGCAGCCTCCTCGTGCACTGATGCAGTCAGCTTTTGTCAGACTTAGTGGAATATGATTGTTCTCTCTGTGACAGAGGATGTGCTGCTGATGGTGAGTCTGCTCTGTGCTTCTTTCGCGTTGGAGATGGTTCATGTTTAAATTTACACAAACGCCAGGTTTAAATCCTCGCCTCCTAACTTTGAGGCGGTGAATTACAGATCCACAAATCAAAAACGACAGCGACAAGGCAACAGGAGCAATATGCGAATCGACACAGAACTAAACTTTGCCCTTAAATTGGGCTTTAGGAGCACTGCAAAAAAACTTTGACGCTCCCAGAATCGTGTTGTCTGAGTCTGCACATTTTGGTCCAAAATTACCTAGTCTGGAATGTTTTACAGTACGACATTCAGCCTTTCTATCTTCACGGGGACCAAACCAGACCTAGTTACAGGTCAGATCTGTGGAGAGGTGACCCCGCTCACAGTCAGAATGTCTGTTTTTCTATGTATTTTTGAGCTATAAAACCACCTGTAATTGAATAAAAGTAAAGTAGAGCTGCTTAATGTCACACTGTGGAACATTCTAGGCAGAGCAATGACATCTCCATAGAAACAAGCATTTGACTGACCCCTAACCGGAAAAATTACACAATAAACCTTTAAATATCGTGTCTATTCCTTAGTATTAAAATTGAGTTTGAAATTTCAGACACTAGTCCAAGCTGTTCTGATTTTTTTTCTTTTTCATTTTTTTTTTTTCTACAGTTTCTATATTTCTACTAAAGGGTGAGATTGTACTGATATTCACAGCATTAACCCAAGTGTAACTGAGGACATGTCTGGAGCTTTAAGACAAGGTGTGAAACCGCAGCGATGAAAGGAGCGATGAAAATGACTGGAGAGAGACAGAGAAAGTGCGGAGCGGTTTAAAGAGCGGTGGAAAGAGTGGAGCTGGGGGAGTCCTGTGGTGTATTGTGGTGATTAGTGCTCGTGTGAAGAGCTGAGGTGTGAGTGACGTTCTAGTGTGTGAACGTCTCCAGAGGTGCTGCTAATTAAACATGTCTCGCTCCTCACTGTGGGTCTCCGCGGTGACAGGGAAGGGGGCGGGGCTTGGATTTTAAAGGGCCTATATCACACAAAACTGACTCTTGTGAGATTTAAGCCATGTTAGAATCCTGTTACCTCACCAAAAACAGACCTGGACTTGTGTTTTGTTTCATTCCCACATGTTTGAGTAATTCTTTATTATTAGTCTGACTACATCTCCAAAGCTCAAAATGCTCTGTTCCACCTTCTGATGTCATGAAGTGGTCGTTTTCAAGTTCAACAGCTACTTTCTACTTTTAGTTTAGTAGATTTGACAATTCCAGAGCTGAAATGATCCAAATGATTCTAGTGAAGGTGTGTGGAGTTTAAAAACACAGTGGAGTTCTTCTTGTATTATAGCAAAAAAAAAAACTGGAGGGTTAAAATGTCAGGGTAAAATATTTCAGAGTTGTTTTTAACACAAAAAGTGTTATTTTAACTATTTGGAAGGTAAATGGGGGTTGGAGTTGGGGTTATTTGCCAGAGTTGATATGGTGAATAGTGTTAATTCAACTTCCATGCATCCATCCATCCATCCATCCATTTTCGTCCGCTTATCCGGCCGGGTCGCGGGGAGCAGCCTAAGCAGGGACTCCCAACTTTCCTTCACCCCAGACACGTCCTCCCAGCTCCCCCTAATTCAACTTCCCTTAGTGTTAATTTGTCTCCTCCCACCCACCACTTCAAACTCCGGTGAGAGTAGACCAGTTTGAACCAGTTTTGTACATAAATTCATCTTAAATTTACTCAAAGTGTAAAAATAAAACACCTCTGAGGGTTGTTTAGTTAAAATCAGGATAACCCTACAAAGTGTTATTATCCGTTTACTCTCAAAACGTCTTAATTTCAGGGTTAAACAGGAACTTTGGTCCAGTGTTACTTCATTAACATTTCCAAAAATGTTAAATTAGCTCTAGAACAGATTGGACTCTTATAAACCCTGAGAAAATGTTCAAATGTATTCTGTCAGAGTCAATTTTAACAACTCCACTTTTTGCTGTGGATGACATCATAAGGTGGAACAGAGTGTTTTCAGTTTGAGAGAAGAACTCATGCCTAAATCTGTAGCGATTTCTGTGTTAAACATGTGTGAATGAAATAAAACACAACTCCAGGTCTGTTTTTGCGATGAGGAAACTACCTTTAAGGGGGCGGATCTTTGGGCTGGTTGTCATGGATACAGAATACAAACTTGTTCAATACTTTACGAAGATGTGAGTCTGGTCACCCCGAGTTCAGATGGGCGTGACTGACAGGTGGATTAGCCAATCAGGTAAACACACTTTGACAAAACTTTACAAAGACGAGTGGATCTGTAGCTGCATCCCATACTTCAGAGGGGGTGATTGACAGGTGGATTAACCAATCAGTGAGAGGCATGGTCCAATTGCTTTATTTTTGTGTTATTCATGAATCATTGTGACATGATTAATGATTCTGAAACTTAACTAATAACGGGACGAGACACAATTTTCATGAGACGAAACGCACCTCGAAATTGGGTCCACGAGAACGAGACAAGACGAAATTTTTACACCATTTGTAATATTTAAGTAGTGCAATCCATTTCACGATGTTTGCTGCTTCATTTATTTTATGTAAAACTTCAGTGATCATTGTAGTGCTGATTTATGCAACCAAAGCTTCTCAAATTGTATAACTCAGCAGCTTTAACTCTTTTTTAGTCCAAGCCAAAGGTAAATTCAGGAGGGAAAAATCTTAGAAGATCATTTTTCGAGATCTTGTCCCATCCCTACGAACTAACTAAGTATCTTCACATATTTTGTTTTTATTTTGCTTCTGTTTCTTCCTGTCCTTTCTTGGTTTCTCCTCCATGTTCCCACCACACTCACTGTCTTTCCGTGCTTTTGTCTTGCTCCCGGAAACTCTCGATTTAGATCAAATTGCTACTTGGTCTTTGTAAATAGCAGGTCCCAATGACACTGTGCTCCCTGGAACATTTAGTTCTTCTGTTCTCCATTGTACAGCTCTCACATTGTTCTTTAAAGGGTCTATATCACACAGAAGAGACTCTCGGTCGTCTCAGTACGGATCTGTTATATAAGCAGCTCTTAGGGTCAAAATGAGATCACTGTGTGCTATTGGCATCTAATTAGAAGGCATTTTTATCCTCTGTGAACCAGGAAGTAGCGCTATTAGCAACCAAGCTGTGAAAAGTGCTTATAAACTCTCTGTAGTGAATAATTATGTTTAAAAATTAGTACTTGTGTTTTTCAGATTGTTAAGATGTGAAGAAAAATCAGGTAGAGTCTTTAAATGATTCATATTACACTATTTTGACTTTTAATTCACACATGTTTAACACAAAACTCTCCATATTTCAGCTGAGTTCTTTTTTCAAACTGAAAACACTCTGTTCCACCTTGTGATGTCATGTGGTAATACAAGAAGTGCTCCACTGTTTTTAACTCCAAACACCTTCACTTCACTTCATTCGTTTAGATCATTTTAGCCCTGGAATTGTTAGTCTCTACTGAACTAAAGGTAAAAGGAGCTGTTCACTTGAAAACTACCACTTCATGACATCACAAGGTGGAGCAGAGCATTTTTACCTTCGGAGCTGTACACACACTAATAACACGGGATTACTGAAACATGTGTGAATGAAACAAAACACAACTCCAGGTTTGTTTTTGAGGAGGAAATAACATTGTAACACTCTGTTCCACCTTGTGATGTCATGTGGTAATATAGGAAGTGCTCCACTGTGTTTTTAAATTTCATACACCTTCATTAGAATCATTTAGAGCCGGGATGTCCAAACTTTTTTAATCAAGGGGAACATCTCTAAACACAGATGAAGCAGAGGGCTGATCGAGGGCCGCAGACTGGTGCTCAATACAGTCAATAATTGAAATATGTGCAGGTTTAACACGTTAGGACCTTTTAGTCATGCTAAGCTTCTTAAAACCACACACTAAATATTAAAGATTCACTTTATCAATGTAGATTTTGAAAAAGACTTGCAGTAAAAGTAATTTTTTAATTGATACAAGGTAATTTGGGCCAATTCTCATGGAAAGCCTGAGGGCCAAGAAAAATTTGTCTGAGGGCTGCATTTGGCCCACGGGCCATAGTTTGGACATGCCTGATTTAGAGCTTCAGGATTGGATTTCAGTCCTGGAAAAGCCAGAACTAAAGGTAAAAGCAGCTGTTAACTTGAAAACTTCCACTTCATGACATCACAAGGTGGAACAGAGCATTTTGAGCACTGGAGATGTAGACAGACTACCATATTTTCTGCTCTCTGGATTATAAGGCGCACTGTCATTGAATAGTCTATTTTTTTACTTTTTTCACAAATAAACTGCACTGGACTATACGGCGCTTTAAATGAAACACAACAGTGTGATGGGTGAGTGGTTTTGTTTGTTTGTTGCGTTCACGGTGACTCTGGGCTTTGTTCAGTTGTGGCGTGTAGGGAGGGTGCTGTCTGGGACCAACGGATTGTCGGCGTGTTCGCAGTGACTCAGTTGTTCAGTTGTGTCTAGAAGTGGCACATTGCACTCGCTTTTTCGGTTCGTTCCTCCGTTCCGTTCCTCGTCGGTGTGGAGTGATGAGTGTGTCTGTGGGTGTGTTTCGCTGTGCGGTCGCTGTCTGCTCCGTGTGTGTTTGTGTGTTCTGTGGATGGTGCGGCTTTGTAGTTTACTGAAGTCGTGCTGGGACACCCGAGTGGATTCGTGTATAGGGCGCTTTGGATTGTGCGGCGCGCAATCGTTTTTTGATGGAGTTGGAGGCTTAAGAGCACATCCTATAGTGCGGAAAATACAGTAATAATAAAGGATTACTCAAACATGTGAATGAAACAAAACATAACTAAAGGGACGTTCTTGTGGCTGTTCTAAAGTCTAGGCTTCAGATGAAGGTGATGGAATCTTTTCAGTCCGGGCACCTCGGCTTTGGAACGACCTGAGTGAGGAGATAAGATTCGCACAATTACTATCATCTTTTAAATCACTTCTTAAAACAAATGTTTATCAGTCAGCTTTCCATTAGCTGGTTTTATTCTATTTCGTTTTATTTATTTATTATAATTAACTGGATTGTTTGCATCATTGTCTGTTTTTGGATGCTTTCTGTAAGTGCATTATAATGAAAGATTTATTATTAGTAGTATTATTATTAGGTGTGTAACAATATCCTAGTCTCATGATACGATATTGTCACGGTATGAGCCTCACGATACGATATTTATTGGGATTTCGTGGGAAAGCTCATGATATGGTGGCGAGGCTCACGATTAGGGATGTAACGATATCCAAATCACTCTGTACGATATTTTCACGATATACATCTCACAGTACGATATTTACTGTGATATTTTTTATTCTTATATGCTACTTTTTCCTCTTAAAATGCCTTAAAAAAAACTTAATCCAAAGAACTAAGACTTAAAAGTGTTTAGAACTGTTATTTCTTCATGTAATATGCACTGAAATGGAGCAAAGGATCATGGTCTATGTAGTTCCCTTTTTCTTTTTTTTAGCATTCACTGCACCATAACTCTTCATTTAAGCAAAGAGACTTATAATTGGATATATTGTGATGGTCCACGATATCATTGTGAGAATCTCATGATATTTGGGTTATTGTTACATCCCTTATTATTATGATTATGATTACAGATATGTTTTTGAGGTAACAGTATTCGAACATGGTTTACAGCTCACCAGAGTGCGTTCAGAGTGATGAAGGACCTTTAAATCCCACATGAAACCCTCCACACTCTCCATCTGTTCTCTCCTGCGCTCCCTACACTTGGATATTTGTATTTTCATTATATTTCTGCAAATCTCTGTTCGTGTCACCAGCTGTAATGCAATAGTGACTTATCGGGGCTTGGGTAACAGTTTTACACATCTGCCGGGCACCCACCGATTTCACTCTGAAACCCAATAAAATGTGGTGATTTATGGACTCTGCTTTTTCACCTGTTCAACATCCATTTTCCTCTCAAAGTGATCGTAAGAGCGGAGCGTGGGCACTGGGGTGGACCCGGGTTTGTGTGTATATACTGTATATATATATATGTACGCACGCAAGGAAAGGCTCTACTAAACAAAACGCTGCAGTTCTAGAGAAAGACGTAGATTCTTGGCAGGTTAAAGAGCTCATGTTACTCTGTTCTGATCTGTTCTAATTAGGGATGGATTAAGAATTTCATCGATTATGTTCATTTTTAATCGACAAACTGAATGTAGGTTTCTGTGCGTAGCGTAGGGTGACCAAACGTCCGTGTCCGGGGACAAACGGGTTCGTACATGCGTCTCTCAGGAGCGAGACACAAACAGTCGGTCAGTCTGCAAATGAGTATTTAACGATGACTTGGACAAGAAATTCCTCACTTTCTGTTCCGGTCGGGACAAGTGGGAGGCCATGTGCACAAAGCAGACACATATGTTTCGGTGTCCAGTGGGAAAAAGCTCATCAGGACACCGAAAACATGAAAAAGCTTTGCCAGGTGAGAGTAACGCAATGTCAATGATGAGTCCCCACCTCTCACCCCCCGTACGGTGTCCTGGTTTTGACAAACGCAAATATGGTCACACTAACCTGTATTCCACTGAATCATGTCTTTTAATCCGACAGAAGTTGACTGTGCACAAGAGCTGTTTTTTTTTTTTTTTTCGCTTAGTTTATGCAAATGAGCCATGCAGTTTTAAGTTTTGTTTCTGTGACACTTGCTGCATTAAACACATTATAATGTCAAACGGGCTGATGTGGCTCTAGAGTCGTTACGGTTTATATGTCGTAAAGTTGAATTTAATTATGTAGATTAGTAGTGCAGATAGTAATAATAATTGTAAGATTATGGATGTAATTTGGCCTCTTACTAGCCCAGGAAAGCCGTAGCACCCGAGGGGTCAACAAAAAAACAAAGAAAAGAAACTAAGTTCTTCACCTTTTTTTTAATTGGCCACACCATGAGTAGATCTGACAGCATGTCCCCATGACAGACAACAGGCAACCACCTGGCCTAAACCACTAAGCCCCAGACAGGTAAATTTGAACTTTTAAAAATGACTAAATATATGATTATACTATTTACAACTATTTACATTTCATAAACTAATTTTGCACATTGTATCGTTAGAATTATCAGCCTTTAAATATTATTTCATGTATAGATAGATAGTTTCTGCAATTAAACCTCCCCTCCCCCAGCAGCACTTGGCAGAGTCCAAATCAGGGCGATGGGATGCACCCGGCCTGCACTGATAAGGACACGCCTCCAAATCAGTGCCTCCACCAATCACCTCAAAGGAAAGGAAAAGAGGAGTGAAACAGGGAAAATGAACATGGCATCAGATGAATATAACTGAAAACATGAAGGTGCACACCTGATGAGTGAGGGTGTGGCCTATAGCTCCCTCACAATAATGATGATCATTTTAATATAAAAAGTTAATGATTAATCGATAATCGGTCGTTAATTCTCCCGACGATCGATTAAGTAAATTTAATCGAATGCCCATCCCTAGTTCTAATGTCGTTTCCTCATCACAAACAGACCTGGAGTTGTGTTTCGTTTTATTCGCACATGTTTAACACACAAACCCTGCACTGTCACGAGAATCATTTGAGTCATTTCAGCGTGTGTGTGTGTGTGTGTGTGTGTGTGTGTGTGTGTGTGAATGGGTGAATGGTTCCTTGATGTAAAAAGCTTTGAGTGCCTTGAAAGTGGAAAAGCGTTCTATAATTGTGATCATTTACCATTTCATTTTGTAAAAGCTGATATTTTTAAGGGAAAAAAGGAGATTGGATCATGTTTCTTATACGTTTTGTTTGACGAGAAGCACAAAAAAGCAAATTGCCGGGACAGACGATATTATCTAATCGAGACGTTGTTGGAGTAAAACCACACAGAAACAACTGCTTATGAATATTCTATCCAATTTTAATGAATCCGCTTGATTTCTATAGCACATTTTATAAAGTACAGTACAGTAGATCATAAATAAAACAATAAATAATCATAAAAATAAGGAATAAAATCTAATTAAAATACAATGAAATAAAAGACACAAAGGACCACACAACTCACGCGGTGTTAAGAGCCAGAGAGAAAAAAGTGGGTTTTAAGACCAGACTTAAAACATTCCACTAGGGGGGCCTGTTCAGACGTGGGGGGGCAGAACGTTCCAGAGCTTTGGGTTGTTCATAGGAAAGGTCCCGTCCTCTCTGGTGTTAAGTCTCGTCTTAGGCTACGTTTATATGATGTCGGTCTGAACAGAAGACGTAAAAGTGGCACAGCGTCTTCACTTTTTATTTCACGTTTAGACAAGTGTTTTCAGGAGGAAATGTGTGTGCATACGGTGACGCAAAAGTGTGTGGAATTGGATTGTGTATACATGTCAGGTTTGTATGTGATGTAAACAGTGTTGGGGAGTAACAGATTACATGTACCGGAGTTACGTAATCAGAGTACAAATTATGAGTAACTGTATTCAGTTACAGTTACTGTTTCAGTGAGTGGTAATTGGATTACAGTTACTTTGTTGAAATAAATGGATTACATGGTGGTATTTTCCTGTTTTTACATTTTGGGCTGAACCAGGACTAAACCAGAACTAAAACCAGGACTAAACCAGAACTAAAACCAGAACTAAACCAGGTCTAAAACAGGATTTAACAGGACTAAATCATGCTGCGTGGACGTGTGTCCTCTTCTTCTATCAATAACATTTTTAATATGGTTAAGTAAAGTCTGGGATTTTTATTTTCTTTTATCAGACAAAACTTCTTGCTTCTCTACAGCAAATCAAGTAATCCAAAGTATTCAGGTTACATTACTCACCTAAAGTAATTTAATGGATTACGTTACAAACTGCACTTTGGGGTGTGTAATCTGTAATCTGTAGGGGAAAACATTTTAAAAGTAACCTTCCCAACACTGGATGTAAACATGTACAGGACGTGAGCAGATCTGACCAGAGTTTTGCTTCTTGGGCAGTGTAGACAGAAACACTACAGTGGAGTGTATTCAACTTTTCCACTCTGGAGGCTGGTTTCAGATTTTTGTGTTTTTAAGCCCCAAATACACCATCACCGTCTAAACGAAAGGCACTTCTGATCAAATATTTTGTTGTTTTTACCCACAAGCGTTCTCATGTAAACAGACCCTAAAGCCCCATGAGCTGGAGCTTTCTGGAGATGGTACATCACCTGCATGATTCCATCGACGTAACATTTAAAACCAGAGTGGCCACGTTTAGATTATGTTTTTAAATTAAATAGTTCTGAATTAAAATATTCTGCTACATGGAAATAATAATTCTGAATTGAGGTTTACATGGAAAACACGTTAAATCGTCTTTATTTAATTCCGCTCAGCGTCTGGGGGTGGGGAAGGTTCTGATTGGACAGAGACACCAACGTATTTACATCGACCGGAAGAAAACACACACTTCAGCTGCTACCGGCTTTTCTGTCATCTCAGTTTGTCATTACTCCACGGACACAAACACGATCTAAACCTTTTCCGCGGTGGTTCTGATGATAATTGCGCAGCAGCTGGAGAATTCTCTCATCACGCTTTACGTCTGTCGGCTGAGGAGGAGAAGGGAAGAGTGTCGGAGAAGGAGGAAGAAGACAAACTGAGTGTGAGGCTGTTCTACCTCAGCCCACTCCCACATCCCGCTCACAAATCCAAAGAGACGTGGATGGAAAGTCCGAAGACAGGACTGGTGGAGCCGGATCGTCCGGATCGTGTCAGAAGGACGACACAACGAACATGAACTGAACCACCGGGATTATTTTTAACAAGAATGAACATTTACATCATCCAGGAAGAAATGAATTCGGCTTTGAAATCAGAATAAACCACAGACTTACTTCGAAATTAAGTTTAATTCCAAACAATCATTTTCATTAGGAATTAAGTGTTTACATGCTCTTTTCTTTTTTAAAAGCGGAATTAATTTTTATTCAGAATTAAAGCTCTCACGTAAACATGGAAAGTTTGGAACATTCTGCATGGAGATAGATCAGTTTTATGTCATACTGTGGAACATTATAGTCAAAAGAACTGCATTTCCATGGAAACAAACAGTCTATTTTTGTTCTGGCTAAAAAGTGTAATATAATGTACAGTAAAAGCTGCGCCAAATCTATCAAATCCAATGTTCAAATCTAAAAATGTTTTGTACAGAATGTTCTTTGGAGTCTTTGTGAACTCTGCTATTTTTAACTGAATCTATTTAAATCAGCAGCAATTTCATCTCAAATTAAAATAGTTGTAAAAGTTGTGACTTTTGTAGTTTTATATTGTGGGTATTTTCTTCAACTTTTCAATTATTATTAATTTTTTTTTTATGACTCGCTGGTTCTTCTCTCACACATCGTCACTAGATGTAGTTTTAGTTTGATGCAGATGTTTCATTCTACAAACAAATGAAGCAGCAAAAGTCTGAAACTGAAACCTCAAAGTCCAGATTTTCTTATTTCCAGTTCAAAACACAAATCCAAACTAATCACTTTTTATGTTACAAATACAAATGTTCTGATAAACACGTTTCAACTGAATGACAAATGTTTTAAGGTTGTTTATCTGTATCTTTTTATTCTTCCTCTCTCCCTCTCTCTCTTTCTGCCACCGTCTCATCTTCTCTCTTCTTTCTCTGTTCTCTTTCTTTGTGTACTTCCCTCTCTCCCTCTTTTCTCCACGTATCTCCTTTCACTCTCTCTCTCTCTCTCTCCTTCTCTTGTTCTCTCTCCCCCGTTCTCTCGCTCTTCATCTCCTTCCACCTTCTCCCTATCTCTCTTTCTCCATCCCTCTCTCCTTCTCCCTATTCCCTTCTCCCTATTCTCTCCATCTTACTCTCTCTCTTTCTCGTTTATCTCTCTTTCTTTCTCTCTCTCTCCTTTACCACCTCTCTTTCTCTCTCTCTTTCGTTCTCTCTCTCTTTCTCTCCTTTACCACCTCTTTTCTCTCTCTCTCCTTTACCACCTCTTTTCTCTCTCTCTCCTTTACCACCTCTCTTTTCTCTCTCTCTTTCGTTCTTTCTCTCTTTCTCCTTTACCACCTCTTTTCTCTCTCTTTCGTTCTCTCCTTTACCACCTCTCTTCTCTCTCACCCTCTCCTCCTCTCTCCCTATTCTTTCCCTCTTCTCTCTCTCTCTTTCTCTCCTGCTCCCTTCTCCCATTCTCTTTTACTCTTTCCCCTCTACCACTCCCACTACTTCCCCCTCTCTTCTTCTTTTTCTCCTTTGTCCACCTTCTCATTCTCTTCCTCTCCCCCTCTCCCTTTTCCTCTCCTACTCCCTTCTCCCTATCTCTCGCTTCCTTTCCTTCACTCTCTTTGTTTTCTCCACTCACTGTCCTCCTTTATCTCTTTCACATTCTCTCTCTCCCCTCTCACCTCTCTCACCTCTCCCTCCTCTCCTCCTTCTCTCTCTCTCTCTTCCAGATAACAAGTACGCCCCGGCTGTGAGTCTGAACGGTTTTATTTTCATCCTGGGGGGGGCGTACGCCAGAGCCACCACCATCTACGACCCGGACAAAGGCAACATCAAGGCGGGCCCCAACATGAACCACTCCCGACAGTTCTGCAGGTACCGCATTAGAGCTTTAAATCCTCCCCTAAACACTCGCGCACATGTGCAGGGGGCCGTGACATTTCACAAATATATGTAAAACCCGGGGCTTATGGGTAATCTGTCAGTCTGTCATAACAATGGTGAAAGCTGCGACCTGCGGCTCCGGCGTCACTGTGCGAATTCACCGGATTTTGTGGATTAATTGTTCCATATTTTTGCTTTGTTCAGGGTTTTTAAATACTTTGAGCAGTTTATTTTGTTATTGCAGAGTAGTTCTAATTTAAATATGCACCGTGTAACTTTTCTGGTGGAGGATCAGTCAGAATGTTTGTTTTTCTAGGGATTTTGGAGCTATAAAACCACCTGTATTTGAATAAATGTAAAGTAGAGCTGTTTAATGTCACACTGTGGAACATTCCAGGCAGAGAAATGATGTATCCATAGAAACAAGCAGGTGACGGACCCCCAACCAAAAAGTGACACAGTGTAATGTGTGTAATGTGTGTAAATAATGTGTAGGTGTGGAAAATGTCTTCAGATGTTTATGTGTTTGTCTCCCTCTGCTGGTCACAGAGCAGAATGCAGCATGTTTAAATGTGGATTAGCAGTAAAGATACTTACAGTAGTAGAACCACAAAAATACTCAAAAATTCACAAAGAATAATAAATTAGTAAGTGCTTTATGTGAAGTTGTGTAAAGTAAAGTAAAGTAAAGTAAAGATACCTAAAATGCATACTTAAAGGTGCGTTTTGTAATTTTTCTAGTGGAGGGTCTGCCAAATGCTTTTTTTCCATGGAGACAGAGCTGTTTAATGTCACACTGTGGAACATTCCAGGCAGAGCAATGATATCTCCATAGCAACAAGCAGGTGACACACAATTAACTGAAAATTTGTGCTGAGTTTTGTTCAACAGAAACAAATGAAACATTTTTCTAGCAGCTCAAACTACTGCATGAACGTGTTAAAATAAACCCTCAGCCTTTTAAGCATTTCTCAAACTATAATAAAAATACTTTTACTTTTCAGTCCTGCTCAAAAATGTAGTGCAGTAGAAACATGGATCTCTAATAAAAACTGGATAAGCCCCTCCCCCTCTGTCCCTGCTCCAGAGAGACTAGTGGCCGCTCCAGGTTCTGCAGCTCCAGGAGTTCAGGCCCAGGAAGAATTCTCCCATAGAAGCACAATGTATTTTTTGTGAATTCACACTGCCCGAGTTCAGACAGATCATCCACAACTTTCACAAAGGTCGGATTTTGTAGAGATTCTTTTCTATTTTCCCAATATAAACATCTTCGGTTCAGCTTCATATTATATAAAGGGCCGTTCAGACCAGAGCATCTACGCGTCCAGTTTATATACAAAGTCTATGTGGACGCGCGTCTAGGGCGTGTTCAGGCGTCAGCGTAAATCTGGCGTCCAAATAGAGGCACCTAGGGCGTTTTTTGACGCTCTGGTCTGAACGGGCCTTTAGAGTTGTATGAGCAGAAAGTCCAGATCCCTGCTCTCAAATGTAGCGAAGTAAAAGTAAAAAGTACCCACTGTAAAATGTACTTAAACTGCACTATGTAACTTTTTAGGTGGGGGTCCATCACCTGCTTGTTTCTATGGAGATGTCATTGCTCTGAAATGTTCCACAGTGTGACATTAAACAGCTCTACTTTACATTTATTCAATTACAGGTGGTTTTAGAGCTCAAAAATACCAAGAAAAACAGACATTCTGACTGTGAGCGGGGTCGCCTCTCCACAGATCTGACCTGTAACTTGCTCTAGTTTGGTCTCTATGAAGATAAAAGGTTTAATGCCATACTGTGGAACATTCCAGACAAAACAATAACACAATGCACCTTTAATTAAGTAAAGTACAGATACTTTAAATGCTTTCTGAATACAGTACTTTACTATGTTTACTTTATTACTTTCCACAAGTGCTTCAAACGATTCCTCGGGCGATTCCCACTTGTTGTACGCTCCCTGTTCTTTCTTCTTAAATTTATTTTACTTATTACTTATTCTGCTTCGCTCGTAGCCGTTTACTCGCATTTTTCAGTCAAATTAAAATAATCGTAACCTGATTTCCCTAATAATGTCCGTAATAATCCTGCGTTCAAACGATAAAAAAAACAAAACAACTGGCCCCATTTATCCACTCCTCTTTTCTTAATGATCTTATTTAGCCGCTGCCCCTGCATTAAAACTCGCCATTAGAGTCCAAGTGCATGCTGGGAGATTGTAAAAAGCAGGGGCCACAGGTGCACTAGTGTGACCATATATGGGCGTAATGGGCTGATAAATGGTGATTATGTCGACTTAAGAGCAATGGGATCACTTCCTGCTCTAAATAAACCATCTCTGCTCCCCGTGTTGCTTCTTCGGCTGCTCGGAGAAGAAAGAGGAAGAGAAATAGAAGACGTGTGCAGGGAAAATACATCGGGGACGCAATTACAGACAGCGCTCCTATACGCAGACCTGGCGTGTATAAATCATGTTGCCGTGGTTATTGATAAGAGCACAGAAGCCCGCGCCCGCCAGCTGTTCTCTGTGGCATTTCACTACAGAGGGTGAGGCGGTGCGTAATAGAGGTCTGCTCACTATGTGTATTTACTAAAGCTGCATTGCGGAACATTTTGAGAGGAGGGTCTGCATCTGCTTGTCTACGTGGAAACATTTATTGCATTGTCTACCATGTTCCACAGTATAGATTACCGTATTTTCTACACTATAAGGCACACTAAATTAAATGGTCTATTTTCGATCTTTTTTCACAAATAAACCGCACTGGACTTTAAAAGGAAACACAACAGTTGAATGGGTGAGTGGTTTTGTTTGTTTGTGGCGTTCACGGTGACTGTGTAGGGAGGGTGCTGTCTGGGACCGCTGGATTGTCGGTGTGTTCGCAGTGACTCATTCAGTTGTGTCTAGAAGCGGCACATTGCGCTCGCTTTTTCGGTTCGTTCCTCCGTTCCGTTCCTCGTCGGCGTGGAGTGATGAGTGTGTCTGCGGGTGTTTTTGGCTGTGCGGTCGCTGTCTGCTCCGTGTGTGTTTGTAGTTTACTGAAGTCGTGCTGGGACACCCGGGTGGATTCGTGTATGGGGCGCTCTGGATTGTGGCGCGCAGTCGTTTTTTTGATGGGGTTAGAGGCTTATGAGTGCGTACCCTATAGTGCAGAAAATACGATAAACCTATTTATCATGAGGGAGACAAGCAGGTTACAGCACTACGTTACATTACAGGTCAGATCTGTGGAGAGGCGACCCTATTCACTGAAGGAATTATTGTATTTTTGAGCAACAGAAACGCCTGTAATAAATAAATGCACCTCCAAGCGCTTTACAACACCACCACTCACACATTTACACACACACTCACACACACACTAGTGCACCAGAGTCCTGCGCCGGGTCAGGTATGGGCAAATAGTTGCTGAAATGAACGTTCTAGAATTTTACGGGCGGGTAGTGATTACACACGGGTGGGTCAGGTGAATCAAATGAACAAGGAATGGGAGAAAAATACTTCACACACGTCTAGGACATCTATTACCCTGCCCGGGTTTTTACTGGAACTATGGACCAGGCTGAGAGAGACTTCACTGTTTTTATTACATAAAACCATCAGCGGAGGTGATCGGGTTGGCGGCTCTGCTCTTGGTTTAGTCCTGGCTTAGACCTGGTCCAGTCCTGGTGTAGTCCTGGTGATCGTCTCTGCGGTTGCGACGTGTATATTTATAATTCGCTAATGACACGGCGCTGGTTCAGTCCTGGTTCAGTCCTGGACTACTGGCCTGTTGGACTAACGGGCTGACCCTGATTTATCACGGGCATGGGTGAGTAATGGGTGGAATGTTAACGGGTCTGGGCGGGTGCAGATTATAACTTTGATATAATCATGAGTGTGGGCGGGTGCGGGTCTCCAAAAATGGACCTGTGCAGGACTCTGTGGTGTACGCAGACACTGGAGGTGAGGCAGGTTAAGTGTCTTGTCCAAAGGCACAATGACAGCATTCATCTGTAGAAGTTAGAATCACATTTGTGGACCGCTCAACCAGTGATGTTTTACGTCTAGAGCGGGATTCGAACAACCAACCTTCAGATCAGTGAACGAACACTCCACCAACAGGCTCTATTCACACTTACGTCACAAACCAGGATGATGTTTCCAAACATCTTCTTCGTCTGTAACGTGACGTGAATTGAGCCTGTAGAGCTACTGCCGGCCACATAATGTAGTTATTTTGTCTAGAATGTTCCACAGTATGACTTTAAAGGTCCTATACGACAAAATATGAACTCTTATAAACTTCAAGTCATGTTATAATGTTATTACCTCACCAAAAACAGACCTGGAGTTGTGTTTTGTTTCATTCACACATGTTTGAGTAACTCTTTAGTATTAGTCAGTCTACATCTCCAAAGCTCAAAACGCTCTGTTCCACCTTGTGATGTCATGATGTTAGTAGTAGTTTTCAAATTACCTTTAGTTCAGTAGTTTAATTAATTTACATCTGCAGTTATCGAAAAATGATTTAAGTCGAGATGTGAGGAGTTTTAGAACGCAGTGGAGCACTTCCTGTATCACCACATGACATCACAAGGTGTTTGAGAGGAGAACTCAGCGTTAATGTGCAGCGTTTGTTCAACTCCAGGAAACGACATTAGAACAGATCAGAGTCATATGGGCCCTTTAACCTAAAAACTACTACTACAACTACGACTACTACCTCTGCAAAGTGTTTCTGGTCCAGTAGATTTGTGTAATAATCGGTGTGTGTGTGTGTGTGTGTGTGTGCGTACCTTATGTAAATGCAATCCCCACCAGGAGAACAAAGCTCTAATCGGCTTACAGCACAACTTTGTGATGTGGCGCACACACGGACCCGTATTTGCTTTTTCATTAGTGCGTTTTTGCGCTTCCTCTTTGTGAGTAATGTGCTGTAATCTCGCCTTCGCCCCCTGGTGGGTAATCGACGTGTTGCGGAGATGTTGTCTGACTAAAGTGAAATCAAAGATGACATTTGCTTTGCCTGGAGAAGAGAATGTGCCAGAGCGGAGAGAGAGAGAGAGAGAGAGAGAGGGAAGGACAGCGGAGGTGGAGTACAGTACAGGAGGATGGAGGGAGGTAGGGAGGAGGAGGAAGGATGGAGAGAGAGAGGGGGAAGGGAGGGAGGAGGGAGAGGGGAGAAGAGAGTGCACTTGACCAGAGTGAGTGGGATAGTGGAGGTGGAGTACAGTACAGGAGGATGGAGGGATGAGGAGGAGAGAGGGAGAGAGGAGGAGAGAGTGGGAGGAAGGATTGAGAGAGAGGTGGAAGGGAGAGAAGAGGAGGAGAGGAGCGAGGGAGAAGAGAGTGGATTAGAGAAGAGAGAGGGACAGCGGAGGTGGAGTACAGAACAGGAGGATGGGGGGAGGAGGAGAGAGAGAGAGGACGGAGGAGAGAGGAGGAGAGAGGAGAGATGAAGGACAGAGGAGGAGGAGGAGGAAGAATGGAGAGAGGAGGAGGGAGGAGAGAAGAAGAATAGAGTGTATTAGACCAGAAGGAGTGGGATATAAGGTGGAGGATGGAGGATGGAGGAGAGAGAGGGAGGAGAGAAAAGGAGGGGAGGGAAGAGAGAGGAGAGAGTGTCTAGACTTGATTGAGTGGAATAGTGGAGGTAGAGTGCAGAACAAGGGGGATGGAGGGATGGAGGGAGGAGAATGGGAAGAGAGAGAGAGAGGAAGGAGAGAAGAGGAGGGAGGGAGAAGAGAGTGCGCTAGAGCAGAGAGAGAAGGACAGCGGAGGTGGAGTACAGTACAGGGGAGAATGGAGGAGAGATGGAGGGAGGAGGGAGAAGGAGAGACAAGCCAGAGAAGAGAGGAGGAGGGAGGGAGGAGAGAATAGAGGGGAGGAGAGAGGGAGGAGGAGTAGGGTGGATAGAGAGAGAGGGAGGAGGGAGCGAGGGAGAGAGAGAGTAGACCTGAGTGAGCGGGATAATAGAGTACTGTTCAGGGGAGGATGGAGGGAGGAGAGGAGGAGAGAGGGAGCGGGATAGAAGGTGGAGTACAGTAGAGAGAGAGAGAGAGAAAGAGAGAGGAAGAGAAAGGAGGGAGAGAGAAGAGAGAGAGAGAAAGGAGGGAGAAGAGAGCACTAGAAAGAATGAGTGGGATAGTAGGTGGAGTACAGTACAAGGTGGACGAAGAAGGATAGAGGAAGGGAGGAGGAAGGAGGTAGGATGAAGAGAGGGAGTGTACAGGGAGTGGAGGAATGGAGGGAGGAGAGAATAGAGGGGAGGAGGGAGGGAGGAGAGTGGAAAGAGGGAGTTTACTAGACCAGAGTGAGTGGGATAGGAGGAGGAGTGCAGTATGGGGAGAGATGGAGAGGTAGAGAGAGAGAAAGAGAGAGAGAGAAAGAGAGAGAAGAGAGAGTGGGATAGTGGAGGTGGAGTTCAGTACAGGGGGAGATGGAGGGAGGAGAGAGGGATGAGAGGAGGAGGGACAGAGTGTACTAGTGTACCTGAGTGAGCGGCGGAGGGAGGGAGAAAAGAGAAAAGAGAGAGTGGTACAGTATGGGGGGGATGGAGGGAGGAGAGAGGAGGAAGGATAGAGGAGAGAGGGAGGGGGGAGTGAGGAAAGAGGAAAGAGAAGTGAGGAAAGAGGAGGGAGAAAAGAGGAAGGTGGAAAGAGGAGGGAGGAAAGAGAAAGGAGGAAAGAGGAGTGAGGAAAGACGAAAGAGAAGGGAGCAAAGAGGAAGGTGGAAAGAGGAAAGAGGAGGAAAGAGGAAAGAGGAGGAAGAGGAGGGAGGAAAGAGGAAGGTGAAGGGAGGAAAGAGGAGGGAGGAAGGAGAAGCGTGAGGAAAGAGGAGTGAGGAAAAAGGAGTGAGGAAAGAGGAGGGAGGAAAAAGGAGGGAGGAAAGAGAAGGGAGGAAAGAGGAAAGAGGAAGGTGGAAAGAGGAGGGAGGAAAGAGGAAGGTGGAAAGAGGAGTGAAGAAAGAGGAGGGAGGAAAGAGAAGTGAAGAAAAAGGAGGGAGGAAAGAGGAAGGTGGAAAGAGGAAAGAGGAGGGAGGAAGGAGAAGCGTGAGGAAAGAGGAGTGAGGAAAAAGGAGTGAGGAAAGAGGAGGGAGGAAAAAGGAGGGAGGAAAGAGGAGGGAGGAAAAAGGAGTGAGGAAAGAGGAGGGAGGAAAGGAGTGAGGAAAAGGAGGGAGGAAAGATGTCATGCCGTAACCTCACAAAGCACCTTGAAAAAATGAAATAACGACCTCATTTTTGTGTTTGTTTTTCAGCGCCGCGATCCTCGACGGCAAAATCTACGCCACCGGGGGCATCGTGAGCAGCGAGGGTCCCGCTCTGGGCAACATGGAGACCTTCGACCCCTGCACCAACCAATGGACCCTGGTACAGTCCCTGCCCTGCCCGCTGTTCCGGCACGGCTGCGTGGTCATCAAGAAGTACATCCAGAGCGGGTGACCCAACTCGAGCGCCGCTTTCACCGACGAAAACTCTAAAAAAAAGAAAAGAAAAAAAAACTCTAACCAGGAACCACCAGCCAGCCCCAGACCACAGGGACGGGACACAAGCGCTTCCGGAGAACTCTTGTACGCCCCCTGCTGTCCCATTCGGGGATAGGCCTGGAGAATGTACACTCAACGTCAGGGGAGGGGGAGAACTACGCCAGTGAAGTCACGTTCTGTGTTCATCCAAAGTACTGGGACTTGTTACTAAAAAGCGTTTTGTTGTTTTGTTTCATTGTTTAGAGCATAGTTGTTTTGGTCGATGTTGGTGTGTTGTTCGGACTAGACATGGGACGATAACGGAGAGGTTTAACGGGATTTGAGTTTGTGACGGGGATACTAGAAGACAATTAAAGGGCCCAGATTACGCCGTTTTCTGATTATAATGTTGTTTCTTCATCAAAAACAGACCTGGAGTTGGGTTTTGTTTCACTGTTTTGGTTGAGTTTCGTTTCTCAAACTGAAAACTCCACCTGGTTCCATGAAGTTAGAATCATTTTCAGCGCTGGAATGGATTGGAATCGCTCTCTGAATTAAAAGTAAAAGTCGCTGTTCACATGAAAACTACAACTTCATGACATCACAAGGTAAAACAGAGCATTTTGAGCTTTGGAGATGTAAACAGACTAATAATAAAGAGTTACTCAAACACATTGTTGGGCAAGTTACTTCAATGTGTTATTTATGACTTGTTGCGGTCACTTTAAAGTTATTAGTTACATTACAATATTACTGTATTTAAAATGACATTACAAGTGATACAGTTACTATTGCATCACTTTAAGTTACTCTCACCAAATAAGTGTTGCTGAACTTTTGCATCGTATCTGGACTGAAAAGAGGACTGAACCAGGTCTAAACCAGGACTAAACCAGGACTGAACCAGGTCTAAACCAGGACTAAACTAGAACTGAACCAGGACTAAACCAGGACTAAACTAGAACTGAACCAGGTCTAAACCAGGACTAAACCAGAACTGAACCAGGTCTAAACCAGGACTAAACTAGAACTGAACCAGGTCTAAACCAGGACTAAACCAGAACTGAACCAGGTCTAAACCAGGACTAAACTAGAACTGAACCAGGACTAAACCAGGACTGAACCAGGAACCAGGTCTAAACCAGGACTAAACTAGAACTGAACCAGGTCTAAACCAGGACTAAACTAGAACTGAACCAGGACTAAACCAGGACTAAACCAGAACTGAACCAGGACTAAACCAGGACTAAACCAGGTCTAAACCAGGACTGAACCAGGTCTAAACCAGGACTAAACCAGGACTGAACCAGAACTGAACCAGGATTAAACCAGGACTAAACCAGGACTAAACCAGGTCTGAACCAGGTCTAAACCAGGACTAAACCAGGACTAAACCAGGACTGAACCAAAACTGAACCAGGATTAAACCAGGACTAAACCAGGACTAAACCAGGACTATACCAGAACTGAACCAGGACTAAACCAGGACTAAACTAGAAATGAACCAGGTCTAAACCAGGACTAAACCAGGACTGAACCAGGACTGAACCAGGACTGAACCAGGACTGAACCAGGACTAAACCAGGTCAAAACTAGGACTAAACCAGGTCTGAACCAAGGACTGAACTAGAAAGAAAAAAAAAAAAAGCTAATTTGTATGAAGAAAAAGGAAAACCCACCACTTCAGTCCAGGATAAAAGCATTGTGACGCGTGTGACTCACATTTGTAACAAGTAAAATATGACATTTTTTCCCTCTAATGCCACATTTCTGTGTTACAGTAAAAAGCAACACAGTGTATTACAGGAATGAATTTCTTTTATAACACGTTACTCCCAACACAAACATGTGAATGAAACAAAACAACTCCAGGTCTGTTTTTGAGGAGGAAACAACATTCGAATACAAAAAATATATTTTTGCTCGGTGGCTGGAACTTCAGACTTGGTTGGTGTATTAAGGGTTCATCATCTCCTTGTCTCCATGGAAATGTTACCGATTTGCTGAAAATGTTTCACAGTACAGCATTATTAAACATTATTAATGCATATATTCAGTCAAAGTAGTCAAAAATACCACTTCTGAGCGGGGTCACCTCTCCACAGATCTGACCTGGTACTGGTGGCGTGACACTTGTCTCCATGAAAACGGATATGTCGAAATCCTGTCACAATATATCGAATCACAAGTTTCTTTGCTTAAATGCACGGTTTGATAGTAGCAGCAGCTTATAAACATCGGGAACTACATATCCCATGATTCATTTCAGTGCAAACAACATGAAGAAATACGTTTTTTACTTGAATTCTTGGGATTATAACAGAAATAATTCACACCAAAATCTTTAAGGTATTTTAAAAGCAAAAAAATCTATCTACAGTTATATCAGCCTCTTCAAAATATCGCAATAAAAATCGTACGAGAGATTTGAATATCGTTACATCCCCAATTACTGGTAATAACATCTCCATGGGAAATGTTACCTAATGCTCCTTTAATACACCAATCGAGTAAAACTTTGTGAGCTCCTCTTTAGTAGAACTTTTCAACTGTAAAAAAAAAAAATCTATTTAGAGTCTAGACCATAACACAAACATTAAATAAGCCATAAGAATTCACATTTACAAGTCTAAAAGTCTAAGGCGCAAAAAGGAAGTTTGATTTTTGAGTCGTTTTAATGAAACAGAAGCAGGATCTTTGTCATACTCTGTAGTTTTTTAGGAAACAGTAGGAAACATGACACATTTTGAAGTAGTCGAGTGGAATCTGAATCAGGTTCAAGTATAATTTTGTTTAAGGTTGTGGGACTTAACGAGGTATTTCTGCTTTCATTTTGTTAATGTATTTTTACACTAACTACCAGTCAAAAGTACCCAAAATACAAAGTAAAAGGTAGTAAAAATAAATAAAGTAAAAAATAGCAATGAATGAGACAGTGTGTCCAAAAAAACCCCCCAAAAAACAAAAAAACACAACAACTTTTGACTGCAAATGAAAAAAAAATAAATTCAATGAAACTGAGAGAAAAATGCATTTAAAATACAAAAATAAACACGACTAAAACTAACATTTGTAATTTTAAAGCTGCACTATGTAACGTTATGGTTGGGCGGGTCATTCATCTGCTTGTTTCTATGGATACGTCACTGCATTGCCTGAAATGTTCCACAGTGTGACATTAAACAGCTCTACTTTATATTTATTCAATTTTATAGCTCAAAAATACCTTAAAAAAAGCATTTTGACTGTGAGCGGGGTCGCCTCTCCATAGATCTGACCTGTAACTTGGTCTGGTTTGGTCTCCATGACGATAGAAAGGTTTTAAAGTCATACTGTGAAACATTCTAGACGACGCAACAACATCTCCATGAAGAAAAGCATTTGACAGACCCTCCACCAAAAAGTTACACAATGCAGCTTTAATGTAATAATATATTTTTATGTACATTTTTCATCTCCTTTTCAACTCAAGCGTTTTAACACTACAAATAACTACTCCAATTCCCAAATTTGACAAGATGTTGCCTTAGAAACGCGTGAATTCAAACCCTGCGTATTGTCCCATGCCTAGAGCTTTCCCTCTTCTTTAGCGCCCCCTGCAGGAGAGGCAGATTAAATAAAGACATGAAAAATCCTGTTTTCCTCATCCAGTTTTTACAAGTGGGAATTCCTCAGTGTTGTATTTTCCGAGCGGATGTGAACTCCCGATAACCTTTTACAAGTTTCTGGAACAAAATCAGGTCAGGCAGGATTTAAAATGCTGAAGAACCGTCCTATTTCTTGTTGCCTGAGTGAAATTTCATCTGTGTTTTATGATTTTTGGTTCATAGCGTCGTCCTCTGGGAATTTTTGGGAGGAATTTTTGGAAGCGAGCGCCTGGAAAAAGCACAAGAATCATTTGTGGCTAATATTTCCTGATTTTTTTCGTCTTATGTGTCAGATTCACCTATGTCTTGTTTTCTAGTCTCTCAACCCACACGTTTCTGGGTTGGTACTGTGTAAATACTGGAAGGAAATATGTATATTTTAAACCTGAAGATTGCGATTGTGTATAAATGTTTTTAGAAAAATCACAGTGCATAAGTTGGGTTCAAGGGTTGTCTGTAAATCTGTACTCAAAGGAATTAACAATGGTTATTACTGAAGCCTAATACATATACCTGAACATGACTCTGTGTCCTGTCGTTATTTTGGTTTTCATGCTACGGGGGATATTTGGAAAACAGATGTCAAACTTCCTTTGTTGACACTATCGCTGGGGGTGCTCTGAATGTATGTCTATGCCGGAATGTTTAGAAGTTACCATAGAGATACAATGCACACGTTAGCAAACACTGCCAAAAAGTATTAAGAAGTCACAAATGGTCTCACCGGTCGTAGTTCCAGTGAAGACAACAGATTGTGTTCAATTAAAGCTCAGATTAAAGGCTAATTTGATCAACAGCTTCACACAAAGCAGTGCTTACAGTTGGCAGAGACACACACAGGACAGAAGAGAACTGAGACCAAAGGCAAAGCTCTTGATTTACCGTCAATCTATGTTCCTCCCCTCACCTGTGGTCGTGAGCTCTGGGTAATCACAGAAAGAACGAGATCACAGATACAAGCAGCCGAAATGAGTTTCCTCTGCACGGTGGCTGGGCGCTCCCTTAGAGGCAGAGTGAGGAGCTCAGTCACAAGGGAGGAGCTCGGAGTAGAGGAGCAGCTGAGGGGAGCGCATCTGTTCTGATGGCTCCTGGGTGCCTCCCTCAGGAAGTGGAAGACCCTGGACACGCTGGAGGGACGATGTCTCTGGGCTGGCCTGGGAACACTTTGGGATCCCCTGGAGGAGCTGGAGAAAGTGTCTGGGGTGAAGGAAGTCTGGGAGACCCTGTTTAGACTGCTGCCTCCGCGACCTGGACCCCAGATAAGCTGAAGAAAATGGATGGCTGGATGGACACACAGGGCTGAGAAACAGCGTGGATTCCTGCAAAATGAACAATCAAAGCACCAAACGATCTATAAAACAAAGTTAGTTGGTGTACATTTTGTTCTCAATGTCTTCCACATTTCAGAGCCACGTGCTTCACAGGAGCAGCTGTGGTCCGACCATCCCAAGTTAATCCAGTGTTTTTTCATGATCCATGTTCTGATTTCAGTCCCTGCTGGATTCAAACAGAATGTAAAACTTTCCTGTTGAGTCAAACTTATATCCAGTTACTGCAAAGAGGAACCAAAGTTTTTGTAACACAGCAAAAAGACAAGATCTTTATTCAAGTTTATCACAGCAGTTTATTTAAGAAATACAGTAAATGTTTCATTTCAAATATAACTTACACTAATATAACAATTGCCAACAAGTGTGTTAAATACACAACCCCCCGAACAGAAGTCATCATATGAAAACTGGACTAAAGAAAGGTTTAAAAACAGGAAGAACAACAGAACAGAGGGACAGAGGCCTTCACTGCTGCATACTGGACTAGAGGCGTCTCCTACCAGACAAAAATTGGTGTTAGTCCAAAACTGGCTACTATTTAAAGCTCCTATATTACACACACACTCTTATGATCTTTAAGTCATGTTAGAATGTTGTTTCCTCCTCAAAAACAGACCTGGAGTTGTTTTGTTTCATTCACACGTCTGAGAAACTTATTATTAGTCTGTCTACACCTCCAAAGCTCAAAATGCTCAGTTCCACTTTGTGATGTCATGAAGTGGTAGTTTTCAAGTGAGCAGTTACCTTTTAATTTTTGTTCAGTTCAGAGTGACAATTCCAGAGTCGAAATTAGATGATGCAAATGATTGCAGTGAAGGTGTCTGGATTTAAAACACACCGTGGAACGCTTACTGTATCACCACATGACATCACAAGTTGGAACAGAGTATTTTCAGTTCGAGAGAAGAAGAGAAGAACATGTGTGACTGAAACAAAACACAACAACTCCAGGCGTGTTTGTGACGAGGAAACGTTCTAACATAAATCAGAAAACGGTGTAATACGGGAACTTTAAACACGCAGAAAGGAAGATCACAATTAATGACAAAAACTACCCATATTATCAAATCAAGCTCATTAAAAACGGCAGAAGAGACGAGTATGAAGAACGTTAAGAAGTGTCTCTTTAAGTCCGCCACAGTCTGTAACCAAGACAACGAAATCAAAATAAATAGAAAGGCTGATATAGGGTAGATATGAGTTGATCCTGAGACGCTTATGTAAACCCTTTATTCCCCTTTAAAACAAAACCTGCTACACAAATGCTACCAATATTAAAACAGGATAAAAATAAGGACGCGTGATGTTAAAGCTGCACTGCGGAACTTTCGCGGCGGAGGCTCCGTCGGACGCTTTTCTCCGTGGAGGTTTTATCGCTTTTTTTGAGCTGTAAAACCACCCGTAATTTAATAAACGTAACGTCGAGCTGTGGAGCGTTCCAGGCTTGGCGGCGGCGTATCCACAGAAACGAGCGAAAGACGAACCGCCGACGGAAAAGCTCCGCAGCGCAGCTTTAACCGAATTTACAAAACCACAAAAAATAATCTTCCATTGACAATAAATAAAGATGAGATGATTTTTAAGGTATGAAGAAAGGCGTTGGGGGCAAGCAGGTAACGCTCGTGGCACAGGTGTTGAGGTACAAATTGAAATCAAAATCTGGCTCTTGAAATGCAAAAAAGTACTTCCAAAATTACTGCAAGAAGTAGATATATTTGACCAACAGTATTTGAGAAAAGTTGTACCCAAGTTTGAGATCGTCTGAGGTAGCGTTGGCGTAGTCTTTCCGCTGTAATCCAAGTGCCAACCTGCCAGAATCCTTTTGCATATGCTTCTGAATCATTTCACCTGCGAAAAAAAAGGTAAAATACGCACCACAATTTTTGAACGTTCGGGAAAAAGATGGCATTTTTTTGAAACCAAACGAAACAATGCCGCAATTTTGTTACATAAAACATCAACGTACAACTTACAAACTCATTATAATGCTTGGTGAATATTGTTACGTGAAGGGCACTGCCTAGGATGGCCTTGATCGAACGCAAAAAACAAACCAAAAAAAAGTTAAATGAGACTATAAAAAGTACAAACTGACTTCCAACATAATACAAAATTGCTGAGAACACCTTGAAAACAGTAGTTGTCAAAAAAAAATACTTGGCATGAGAACTTACTTTTGCATATGAAAACTCAACAGAAACGCTGGTGGAGTTCGGAGTGGCGTTTGACGAAGTGTGAGACGATTTTTGTGAATTTAAAGCTTCACTACGTCGCTTTTCTGGTAGAAAGGCGAGGGTACGGGCAGGGTACGCCACCTGTTGGTCTCTATGGTTGGACGTCGTTGGGTTTGCTTGGAATTTTCCACAGTATGGCATTAAACGTCAATGTGTGTACATCAATGAAGATCGATTTTATTTTTTGTTTATTATTTGTTCATATGGCTCTGTTTGAATGTTTTATTTGTTTTTTATTATGTTTTTTATTGTATTAAAGTGTAGATTTGTTCTCTCTTTTATTAAACGTGCTATAAAAATAAAGGGGTTGGAACCATTAAGCCAAATTACGGGTTAAATCTGCGGAGTGGCAAGTCCGATCGCAGTAAAAACGCATGATTTTAAAGGCATTTCTGACCAATAAATGTAACATAAATTGGGTTTTTTGAGTTCTAAAACCACTTGTAATTGGATATATGTAAAGTAGAGCTGCTTTAATGTCACACTGCGGAACATTCCAGGCAAAGCAAGCAACGAAATCTCCATGGAGACAAGCAGATTGCAGACCTCGAAACAGAAAAGCTACATAGTGAACCTTTGTACTCCTAAAATGACAAAAGGGGACCCAAATAATTATGTACACCTAGTTTTTTTTATATACTTTTTGCTTCATGACTGTAGCAGTACTTGTAGTAGTAGAAATAGTAGTAGTAATTAACCCATCGTAGAGCCTGTCCAGTGCCGTACGAGGCTAACTTAACGAACTTCTAAATAAAACGTCTAATATTTGAGTCATTTCTTTTGAGGTTTTGGTAAAAATAAGGCACACTCTAGGCAGTGCAAACTACTTCGTTCCAATCTGTACTGCTTCCAGCTCCTCTGTGGGGTGTGGATGAGAATCTCAGCTTGAGTGAAGGGACAACATTCATACTGTGAGTGGAGAGCGCTACACTAGCTGTCCAGGGCGCACCATCTGCTAGGCTAATTCACTATAGCCCCTTCTATATCTACGCGAGCTCCCAGAATCCTTTGTACAACAGGTTACTGCTAAATTTAAAGGCGCAGTCCGGGATTTTGTTCGAACTTCATTGTACAACATTTCTAATGTAGGGTTCGATGATGTTGCTTTGCCTGGAATGTTCCGCAGTATGGCATTAAACCTTTCTATCTTCAACCAGAGCGAGTTACAGGTTAGATCTGTGGAGAGGCGACTCCGCTCACAGTAACGATACCTGTTTTTCTCTGTATTTTTTAGCTGTAAATTCACATGTAATTGAATAAATGTAGAGTAGATCTGTTTAAAGTCATACTGTGGAACATTCCAGGCAGTGCAATGACATCTCCATAGAAACAAGCAGGTGACGGACCCCTCAACCAAAAAGTTACACAGCGCACAGTAGGAAGCTGAAGAAATTTGGGGTTAAAGACAGGAGCAATGAATAATATTTAACTACACAGCCCGAGAAGATTTCAAAATCTGAAAACTTTGAACTAATTCAAATTGTGTAAAGATGCTATTTCAGTTTTAGTTCAGCTGGTGAATACTGCAAAATACATGTCCTATATTTCTTGGACATAATCTAACAATAGGAGTTACAGGAAATATTTGTAAAATGCGTCACAAAGTATGAAGTGCTAAAAACCTAGAACCTGCACTTTATATCTCAACTCTAGATTAATGTTAGAATGTTGTTCCCTCCTCAAAAACAGGCCTGGAGTTGTATTTTGTTTCATTCACACATGTTTGAGTATCACTTTATTCTTAGGGATATAACAATACCCAAATCTTTCAGTACGATATTTTCACCGTATACCGTATTTTCCACACTATAAGGCGCTCTGGATTATAAGGCGCACTGTCATTGAATGGTCTATTTTCGAACTGTTTTCACAAATAAACCGCACCGAACTATAAACGAAACACAACAGTTGGATGGGTCAGTTTGTTTGGCGCATTCACGGTGACTCTCACATTGCACTCGCTTTTTCGGTTTGTTCCTCCGTTCTGTTCCTCGTCGGCGTGGAGTGATGAGTGTGTCTGTGGGTGTTTTTCGTTGTGCGGTCGCTGTCTGCGACACATGGAGTGTGTTTGTGTGTTCTGCGGGAGGTGCAGCTTTGTAGTTTACTGAAGTCGTGCTGGGACACCCGAGTGGATTCGTGTATAGGGCGCTCTGGATTGTGGGGTGCACAGTTGTTTCTTGATGGGGTTGGAGGCTTAGGAGAGCATCCTATAGTACAGAAAATACGGTACATCTCAAGGTACGATATTTATTGTGATAATTTGTGAATATGCAATTTTCCTCTTAAAATGCATTGATACAACAGAACTAAGATTTCACAGCCCTTATAACATTTATTTCTTCATGTAGTCTGCCCTGAAACGGACCAAAGGATCATGGTCTATGCAGTTCCCTCGTTTTTTTTTTTATTTAAGCAAAGAAACTTGTAATTTGATATATTGTGATGGTCCACGATATTATTGTGAGACTTTTGACGAGGCATTATCACGATATTTCGGTTATTGTTACATCCCAGTTTATTATTAGTCTGTTTACATCTCGAAACCTCAAAACGATCTGTTCCAACTTGTACTTTTAGTTCGGTAGAGATCGACAATTCCAGGTCTGAAATGATAAAAAAAAAATGATTCTAGTGAAGGTGTAAGGAGTTTAAAAACACAGTGGAGCACTTCCTGGATTACAACATGACATCACAGTGTTTTCTGTTCGAGAGAGGAACTCAAAATAAATCTGCAGGTTTGTGAGTTAAACATGTGAATGAAACAAAACACAACTCCAGGTCTGTTTGTGATGAGGAAACAACATTAGAACAGATCAGAAAACAGTAATAATTTTATAGATGTGAAGGTGAGCTTGTTCTTATCACGAAAAAGTATTTTGTTGGATCGCTCCGGTCTACTTAACCGCATTTTCTACATTTCCTACAACAATCAAAGTACTTCACAAAACACTGGTCCGCACCTTTAAGAAACCACCACCTCCTTCAATCTTCTATGCCACACCCTTTAGTCTAAAACCTCATCAACTCTAGCCCTGGGTGAGAAGAATTTCCAACTACTACTATTTAAAACCCACCGAAACTGGCCTAAGTGAGATTTTCCGCATGTCTAGTGTCATTCCCATCATGATCTGTGCCCATAAGTTCTGCTGGTGAGGATCTGTGTGGTTTTAGATGCACCGTCTGTCAATGTTACAATACATGGATCACGTAAAAAGATGTTATGAGCAGCTGATATGACATCTTCACTCGCTCTGTTGGTTTTCGCAAGTTTAAAAGCGCGCTGTGGAACTTTTCTATGAGGAGATAGAATTGCTTTGCGGGGAATGTTTCATAGTATGGCTTTTAAGACTTTATTTGAGTCGTAGAGATTGTTTTTTTGACTTGTATTTTTTCAGTTGTAACAGCAGTAAAACTTCTGTCAATGGAAATGAGGAGGAAACAGAAAAAGGCCAAGTTACAGGTCAGATCTGCAGAGAGGCGATCCAGCTCAAGGTAAGAACGCATGTTTTTTCAAGTTTTTTTTGCGCAGTTAAATAAATCTGTAATTGAAAATATAAAAGAGAGATAAGTTAAAGCTCTAAATTTGACGCTTCTGAGCTTGTTTCCTCCTCAAAAACAGACCTGGAGTTGTGTTTCGTTTCATTCACACACGTTTGAGTAACTCTTTGTTATTAGTCTGTCTATTTCTCTAGCACCTCCTGTATTTCCACATGACATCACAGGGTGGAACAGGGTGTTGTCTGTTTGAGAGACGCATCAACAGGCAGAGTTTGCGTGTTGAATGAAACAAAAAAACAACTCCGGGTCTGTTTGTGATGACGAAACAACATTAAAAAAAAATCAGAGTCATTTGCCACACTTTGGAACATTCCAGACAAAGCAGTGACATCTCCGAGCGAGTGACAGACCGACCACCAGAAAAGTTACACAGCGCACCTTTAAATCAGTGTTTTGTTTTGATAGTAGTCCCAAGAGCAGCATGGAGTAAGAAAGTTAGCACCCGTTAAAGCACCAGGGGGTGGAGCATTGCAAGGAACCATCCGAGGAACCAGTTGTAGTTTGGTTTTTTTCGTTGTCGTGTACGGTAACGTAGAGTGTGGTCTGGCTAAGTTCCTGAGACGATAGCTAGCACCGTTAAAATGTCTCTTGTCGTTGAGATTTGAGCCTTGTTGTCATGGAAACCGCAGGAGGAGGCAGGCAGGCTGACGGGTTTGGGAGGATGAGGCGTGGTCCCGAGCTTCCCCTGATCCAAACTCTGGAATCTGTCACAGGAATGTATCAAAATGCTGGATTCGGGATTCCATGTCCTGCAAGACAAAGAGATGGGAAAACAAAACATTAGAAATATTTACGGGTAGAGTAGAGAGCAGAGGTTTCATCATCACATTTTGAAATAAATTAAATGTTACCGTGTTTAACAATTACAAACAGATCAAATAATTCATGATTTTCAGCTGTTCGACTGTTAAAGGCACCATTTTGAAGACTAGAGTACAAATTATGAGTAACTGTATTCAGTTACAGTTACTGTTTCAGTGAGTGGTAATTGGGTTACAGTTACTTTGTTGAAATAAATGGATTACACAGAGGTATTTTCCTGTTTTCATATTTTGGGCTATATCCTTTTTTTTTTTCTTTTTTCTCCAGGTCTTAACTAGGTCTAAACTAGGTCTAAACCAGGTCTAAACCAGGTCTAAACCAGGTCTAAACCAGGTCTAAACCCAGGTCTAAACCCAGGTCTAAACCAGGACTAAACCAGGACTAAAACAGGACTAAAACCAGGTCTAAACCCAGGTCTAAACCCAGGTCTAAACTAGGTCTAAACCAGGACTAAACCCAGGTCCAAACCAGGACTAAACCAGGACTACCAGGACTAAAACAGGACTAAAAGGACTAAAACAGGACTAAAACCAGGTCTAAACCAGGTCCAAACCAGGTCTAAACCAGGACTAAACCAGGTCTAAAACCAGGTCTAAACCAGATCTAAACCAGGACTAAGCAAAGACTAAACCAGGACTAAACCATGTCTCAAACAGGATTTAACAGGACTAAATCATGCTGCACGGACCATGGCTCCTCCTCTTCTATCAATAATATTTTTAATACAGTTAAGTAAAGTCTGGGCTTTTTATTTTCTTTTAGCCGACAAAACTTCTTATGTTACGATTTCCTAGTCTTTGCTTCTCTACGGCAAATCAAGTAATCAAAAGTATTCAGATTACATTGCTCACTTTAAGTAATTTAATGGATTACGTTACAAACTACATTTTGGGGTATGTAATCTGTAATTTGTAGGGGAATACATTTTAAAAGTCACCTTCCCAACACTGGCCATTATCTATACTTTCATCAGTGTATACCCAGGTTTGACTACTCCAAATTTAAGACTTTTTTAAGACCTTTTTAAGACACTTAAATGAAAATTAAGACCAACATCGCACCTATTATGCGGACAAAAAACCCCAAATCCAATTCTAATAATAGCCATTACTCACTGCTTTAAATAACAAAAAAATACTTTTATTACAAAATCTCATTCAGAACTCATTTATAGTAGTATGCATTGCTTGTAAAATGGCCAAAAAATAATTTATAACATTCTAACAAGATAAACTAAGTATTGTTAACGCATACTCCAAATTAGATGTTCGTTTACATTACGTGATTTCATGTTTTTCTTTTTTTTCCTCCCTCCATTTAACATTGTGCTGCAGCCCGGGTGAGTAAACAAAAAAATAAAACTAATAAAATTTAAGGCCTTTATGAAAAAAATAAGACCTGGACAACATAATTTAAAACTTTTTAAGGGCTTAATTTAGGAACATGAAATTTAAGACCTTTTTAAGACTTTTAAGACCCTGCAGCTGCCCTGTTCATGGCTAATTCAGTCATGCCAAGTTATATACAGGGGCGTCGGGCTGGGGGGGTTAAATGTACCGTTTACCCAGGGCTCAGAACAAGGAGGGGCCCTTCACAACATCTGTAATAAGAAACTGTCATATAGAGAACATGTAATGTGGGCCTACCAAGACGATTTGTAGTCAGGGCCCAGAATTTTGTACTACTCCCCTGTTTATACAAATTTATCGGGAAAACATTAGAGGCTTCAGAATTTATTTGTGTAATTAATTCCATGTTTCTGAGCCTGTCAATTCAAAATAATAAAAAAGAGTTCACTGGTTTCAGCTTCCTGTTTAAAAAGTGTCATTTTGAGGACTTTGGACCATTGAAGATTGTTGTTATTCTTTTGTTTTGAATTATTATTCATTTCTCTGACAACAGTGCTAATTTTTTCATGTCCTTGTCCTGCAAGACAAAAAGAGGAGAAAACAAAACATGTCATTATAAATGTGTATTGGTAAAAAAACAGAGGTGTCATTATCGCTTTTTGCAATAAATGACATGCTACTGTGTGAAGCAGACAAAATAATGAATGGTTTTCAGTTCACTGTTCTAGCACCTGATAATTGGGGAAGAGCCGTGTCCATAGGGCGACCCCCACACTACGCCCTAGAACACACTGCACACCGACTTCACTCAATGTCAGTGTAAAAACGGCATGTTTTGGATGCATATTTTTAGATTGAATTAAAAGTGAATGAGGTGGTCACAGAGCCATCACTGGCACACATATGGAGCAGTTGGTGCTACGCACAGATGCTCTGCAAAAGTATAGGGCGTGTATCCCCTTCAAAATACATAGACAGCACACATTTGTTGTTGTTTTTGTGCATTTACCATCAGCACGTGTTCCTGGGGGAGTTATTGTGCTTTTAATTTGTGCTTTCAAATTTAAAATCCTTGAGTTTGCCGTGTTCAAACTGTACAGACAATAAATACAAGCCTAGTCAACTAGTAAGTTTCACTGTAGAGGTGTTACAAGTAGAGGTGTGTAAAAATATAAAAATATCGATAAATCGTATTGTTTAATGTGATGATACAGTATCGATACCATGGGCTGCTGTATCGATATGTCACCAAGAGTATTTTTTGATGTATTTTACTAAATTATGTTGTTGTGGCACGAAGGTCTAAGTTTTTTGTTTTTTGTTTTTTGTTTCCAAAATTAGGCTCTATGTTCCCACATTTCCTTTATCATCAATTTGCATCAGATTGTAACCCCATTCTCCAGCAGCAGTTGACTACAGATGTAATGCAGAGGTCATGGTACAAAAGCTCCTAGATTGAAATGACTCTGAATAATCTTTTTAAATGCTTGACTTAAGAGTTTAATTTTGAGAAAAATCTTAGAAATAAGAAAAATCTTAGAAAGAAGGGAACATAGGGCTTAACATTGTGTTTCATTCTCACTTTACAAAAGAAGTGGTTTAACAAAGACTTTCAGTATCACAGCCATAATTTAGCCTTTATTTTTTATTGAACTGTATCCGAATTGATTTGAAATATATCGTACTGAATCGAAAAAGCACTGTATCGAGATATGTATCATATCGTAGCCTATGTATCGAGGTATGTATCGTATCAGACACTTGATAACAGCCCTAGTTACAAGTGTCTAAATTGTGCCAGTCAAGTCTGATCGTCTTCCACATTGACAAACACAGAGGGAGTGCTGCGCTCGTACGTCCTGCTGGAGCTGTCAGTGTGGTCATCCTCACACTGACATACAGCTGTGGATCTCACACACGTACACACTGAAGAGTATAGTTTATATATAGTTTAGGGCCTAAAAGTTACACTGTGCACCTTTCTGTCAGGTCATTTTTCAACATTACGTTAAAAGGTCTTGTATTTTCCAGACTCTATAAAAACAAACATTCAAATCAGAATAGAAAAGGTAATTACATTTAATTAATTACATTTCCTCTAGTGTTGTGTGCCTTCATTTACAGTTACACCTGAGATTAACTGCATTGTGTTCTGAGAGCTTAATAAATACTGTGTGATTAAGCCTCGGATCGCTACACGAAAAGCTGACGTAGCATCTCGCGCCTGTGCAATAACAATTTAATATCACTCCTGGAATTTCCCGTAGTAAACAAAAGCTGAGAACGGAGTGATGAATGGAGGAAAATAAAGAGGAGAGAAGGAAGGATGAGATTCCCAGTGTGAAAACAGCGGAGTTTGACACTGAGTAAACGAGAGTGGGGCCGCCGAAGGAGAGACAGAGGGGAGATGGATGAGAGGAGGAGGTAAAACGTGATGAATGCCTTTGAGAAGCAGCTCCTGTGTCTCTCTCTCCGTGTGTGTGTGTGTGTGTGTGTGTAGTCATCTGAGAGAAGAGTCACCAGTAACACAAAGAGGAGTGAAAGAGATTTAACTACCCACACAACACAAGAGACAGGTTTAGTGTGGGGTCTAGTGTTGGCATGATACTAACATAGAATTAAATAAAAATACATTTCTATATTAAAGAATTCATACTTCACACTACTGGGAGTGTTCTACATGTATCTCTAATGGTGAGATGTTCAGGAGTTACCATGGTGACACAATACACACATTAGCAAATAGTGTCAGAGAAGTTTTAAGATTGTATGAGAGAGGAAAAAAAATGATTTAAGCAGCACATTTTCAGGAGTCCGTGATAAGTCTGAGTTTTCATGGTCCTGCTCAGGAGTTCGATTTTCAACAAAAAGGTGAAAGTAACTAACTGAAGAAAAAAAAAAAGATCTCAACTGTCGTATTTCCAACTAAATTAGCTCTTTCTGGTCAGATTGTGAAAAAATAAAGCACAGATTAAAGGGACAGCTCGGAATTTTGGACATAGGACCTCATTTTGTTGGAGACATGTGGAGACACTTTTTGAAATATTCAATCCAGTCCAATTCAGTCCAGCCACTAAAAACAGTCTTACCCACTCCACAAAACACCTGACGCAAATCTATTATTACACCAGACTGTCCATGTGTCAACAGAATAATTTTAGTAAAACCAACCTTGCATTTGAAGGATTTATGTCTGAGCAGCAGCAGCGAGTTGTACTTCCTGATAGAAAGTTTGGCAGCGGCGGATTGATAATAGAAAATAGTCCCTCAACATGTGATGATTCATGTGATGCAAGGTTAATTTTATTTCAAATATTATTCTATCAACACAGACATTCACATGGACAGGACACATGGTGTAATAATAGATTTGTTTCGGGTGTTTTGTGGAGTGGGTAAGACTGTATTAGTGGCAGGAGAACTATGGCCATTGACATGCACTAGTCTAGCACGGGCGACCTCTGCAAATACAAGGACTGGATTGAATATTTCAAAAAGTGTCTCCACACGTCTCCAACAAAATGAGGTCCTATGTCCAAAATTCTGAACTGTCCCTTTTAAGTCTAATGAAAACAGGGTTATAGAGCACACCGTACTTCAAATTTTGGGGTTCTTTCTTTCTCTTTCTCTTCACTAGTTCAGAAACAGAACCAATGGGCGTTATGACAGCATTATCACTAAAATAACGGAACACAAAACATCCACACAGAACGGCAGCGGCACCTCGATACGGTCGAGTATGAACTTTTGTGGCCTAAACAGATCTTTCTCCAGCAAAACATAGAATCCTTCTGATGCTTTCTCAACCCCAAGTGCGCAAAACTGTCATCTTTCAACGTTTGCGCAAAGCCATACAGCATCCCCATGCAGGGAAAACAGGTGGCACAATGAACGAACAAACAAAAAAATTAAACAGGATTTACATTACAATCTACAATTTTTTCACATGTACCCCATTTTTCATCTGGTTACACTAATAAAGCCTCAGACGAAGCAGATCCTACAGTTAGCGTCCAACACAAAGTATCACTAGACTCGATACTCAATACCGATTCTGACTCTGCAATGACAATATAAAAAACACTGTCTTTAGACCATAGAACGTCATTAATGCCAAACTGTTTTAAGCAGCACAATAACATCAACATGGGACACAGCTTAAGGACACAAGAAAAGGCACTGTTCATTAGGTGTGTGCAAAAATATAAAAAAATATCAATATATCATATCTTTTAACGTGATGATACAGTATCGGTATCATGGGCTGCTGTATCAAGTATAGTAAGTATATAGTAAGAGTATTTTTTGATATTTTACTAAATGATTTTGTTTACAGCTACAGTTTTGTTGTTTGTTTAGAGGAAAGAAACTTGTTTATGCGACACATTTGACATTTTCACTTTTTCAATTCAACTCAATCTTTATTAAGAACACATGATATCTGGTTCATAGTATTAAAAAGACAATAGTAAGAATAAAAAGTTAAATACAGTGCATGTTATAATGTAAACAGACAAGAGCGCCAGTGTCTCCACAGCTCAGAGGTGAATCTGACAGAGCTCCTCACAGGACACACTAGAGCTTCAATGATTCAATTACTCAGATTCATGGCTCTACACATAAATGAATAAATACAACACCTGATTATGACAGCACAGGGTCTCACATCACAATTTACAAACATTTCACTGGCGCTACAAAACCTTGGCACTTTCAGTAATATTCTCAAAGAGTCGTTACACACCACTGTCAAACTGCAAACTCTTTTTCTTATAGTTGTAACAAAGATGCGCAGTATACAAGGGTGAGCAAAAACATTTAAAAAGTGCAATTTTGACATGACTGGAGCACATGGAGAACTTGCGGACAAGCATATTGACCTGACCATAAAGCTCACACTGCTGCATTTACATGTCTCTATCATCTGAGAGGTCACTGGTGACATAAAGCCCAAGATATTTGACCTCATCTGTGAGTTGGAGGGCACTCCCGCACAGAGAGAAAACAGGAAAGGATAGCTTTTTGTCCTCGTTTGTTTTGATGATTAAAATGTTTGTGTTTCATATGAACTTTGCACAAGAAGTGGTTTAACAAAGACTTTTACTATCACAGCCATCATTTAGCCTTTATTTTTTATTAAACCGTATCGTATCAATTTGAAATATGTCGTATCGAATCAAAAGTGCACTGTATCGAGATATGTATCGTATCATGGCCTGTGTATCAAAGTGTGTATCGTATCAGCAACTAATGATACCCAGCCCTACTGTTCATTGGACTCCTGCAAATAAAGGTTATAGCAGCAAATATCGGTCTTTTTATCACACCCTACGATACAATACAGAAAAGTTTTATTAAAATTCGTGTCTTGTCAATGAAACGTCACATTAAGTTTGAGCTCTCAGTCATCGCCTGTTCGTCATCTGTCTGTCTGAATGAGGAGCACCACTTAGAATGTCACTCTGTCACCAACATATTTACATAAGTATTTGGGAAATTTGCAATAAAAACTTTTACATTTCCCCCTGTAATTAGCTTCATAGTTAGTGCAGCAATTATTTGGGGAAATTAGAGATATAAAAACCGGAAAACAAGCCATTTGCCAGTACTAATTAGACCAAATGAGTAACAAGTGAGATACTAAAAGCTCATTTATGCTCTACATTCTAGACGCATACAGATACACTGGAGGTTCTGTCCGTCATTTGGTCCATTATTAAGATTATTATTATTTATTTATTTATATTTAAAAAAAGGACAGTGCACAGAAAACATTAAACTCTGCTCTATGCCAGATTTAACTACAAGCTACTTTCCATCTGCAGTCCTTGGGCGGGTTCAAAATACCTTGAGGAAACTGTTTACGTTTGACCAACTCTACCAAAATTCATTTATTCTAATTTCCATAAATACAAGATTTCAAATTCATCGTTATCTGCTACAAATTTCATTGACATCAATATCCTCTAAAATGTACATTTACCGAATTATACCAAGTAATACCAGAACTAAAACCAGGACTCAAACCAGAACTAAAACCAGGACTAAACCAGAACTAAAACCAGGACTAAATCAGGACTAAAACAGATCTAAAACCAGGTCTAAACCAGGACTAAAGCAGGTCTAAACCATTTCTAAACCAGGTCTAAACCAGGACTAAAACCAGGACTAAAACAGGATTTAACCAGGACTAAACCACGCCGCGCCCCTCCTGGTCTGCGAAAGTGTCACACATAAAACTGGTCCGTGGTGCAAAAAAGGTTGGGGACAAGGGCTCTAAAATACAATTCATCAACAACATGATCATCAAGACAAATGTCATAATTCAAACACAACACATTTTCACCTACACAAGACATCTACAGCACAATCAGTCAGAATTTTTAAACGTTTGAAGAAGTCTCCGTCTCTTCAGAACTGAGCAGTACGTGACTTGACCACTGGGGGCAGTAGTAAACACAACTCGATAAAAAGTGACTAGAACCAGCTGCAAAACAAACAACTCCCTCACTTAATTTTTCTTGGGTTTTTTTCCCAACAGAACCTGCTGTGGATTTGTATATTTGTTGCTGATCAATTCTCAAACCAACGTTAGCGCCCTCTTGTGGTTGATTAAGAGAACACAGCCTTGGCATTAGAAATGTTTGGAAGTGTAAATGCAGTGATAGTTTTTACGGATCTATTTATGTACAACAGTGGAGCATAAATGAGATGTTACTGCTTTGTCTGGAATGTTTCACAGTATGGCATTAAACCTTTTTATGTTCATGGAGACCAAACCGGACCAGAACCAGAAGTTACAGGTCAGATCTGTGGAGAATGCCTGTTTTTATACATATTTTTGAGCTGTAAAAGCACCTGTAATTAAATAAATGTAAGGCAGAGCTGTTTAATGTCATACTGTGGAACATTCTAGACAGAGCAATGACATATCAATAGAAAAAGGCAGGTGACGGACCCCCAACCAAAATGTTACACAGTGCACCTTTAAATCCAAATAAAAGTACAACATGTTATAATAATTAAATAATAAAACCACAGCTAAATGGGTTTACCAAATGTACTTTTCCATTGGACGTGACATTGGATTCAATTAAATGTTACTGTTGTAAAAGATTTCCACAAATGTAGTTTTATTGCAAAACGGAAATATAATGACTACTTGCAATGACAGAATGTGTGTTATTAAACCAATTTGAAGGATTTTTTTTCCCCCACAAACTTTTAAATTGTTTACAAAAATGTGGGTAAGTCTCAAAAGAACAGAACAGTCTGGTTTTACTACTTCTATAATTGGTTCACGGTAATCTGCACACACTGAAAGAAGAAACTAGTGCTTTTAATATTTAATTACACATTTGTGATTTTAAATGGACACAAAAAAAGGGCAGTGTACTGGATTTTCCCAATGTATTTGAGTAAAATGTGTCCCAGTACACATATATTGTAGAAGGTCAAAAAAAAGTCTGTGTTCTATCTGCGTCTAATTAGACAGTTCGATTATCAGGAAGTGCACGTTCAGCATGCTAATTTGTGACATTCATTTTCGCTTTACCATGACAGCAAAACTCCACTCTGGTCTCTGAAACCCACTGCAGAAAATAATTACAATGCTCTGAACGCATAAGATAAGTGAGATATAAATTTGGATGACTTCAAATGTTTACAATGAACTAGTTTTCACGTTTTTAAGTAAAAATCCAGTACAGGACATTTAAACTGGAAAGGCTGTAATGATTTTGCCAATATAATTATTTCTTCTTCAGCAAGAACGCATGTTTTTGTTGAGAAATGTTCAATAAATTAACACCTGTGATTGAACACAAGATATGTTTATGTGTGTTTATTCCAATACAGTGGAACTTTCTAAACTAAGCGATAAGATCTCCACGGAGACAAGAATGTATCATAACGCATCTTTAAAAGGGTCCATATTACCGTATTTTCCGCACTATAGGGCACTCTAGATTATTGAATTGAATGGTCTATTTTTGAACTTTTTTCACAAATAAACCGCACCGGACTATAAGGCGCATTAAACGAAACACAACAGTTGGATGGGTGAGTGGTTTTGTTTGTTTGTGGCGTTCACGGTGACTCTGGGCTTTGTTCAGTTGTGGCGTGTAGGGAGGGTGCTGTCTGGGACCGCTGGATTGTCGGCGTGTTTGCAGTGACTCAGTTGTTCAGTTGTGTTTAGAAGTGGCACATTGCACTCGCTTTTTCGGTTCGTTCCTCCGTTTCGTTCCTCGTCGGCGTGGAGTGATGAGAGTGTCTGTGGGTGTTTTTCACTGCGCGGTGTTTGCGTGCACTCCGGGTGGTGCGGCTTTGTAGTTTTCTGAAGTCGTGTTGGGACACCCGAGTGGATTCGTGTATAGGGCGCTCTGGATTGTGGGCGTGCAGTCATTTTTTGATGGGGTTGGAGGCTTATGAGAGCACCTTATAGTGTGGAAAATACGGTAAACTGGAAAGGCTGTAATGATTTTGCCAATATAATTATTTCTTCTTCAGCAAGAATGCATGGTTTTGTGGAGAAATTATAGTCAATAAATTAAAACACCTGTGATTGAATACACAAGTAATTGAACACAAGATAGGCATGTTTATTCCAATATAATGGAACTTTCTAAACTAAGCAATCAGATGTCCATGGAGACAAGAATGTAGCATACACTCCTCCAGAAAAGTTACATAACACACCTTTAAAAGGGCTCACATTACGCTATTTTTTAAAATCTATATTATAATGTTATTTCCTCATCAAAAACAGACCTGGAGCTGTGTTTTGTTTCATTCACACGTTTAACACACAAAAACTGCAGATTTAAGTTATTCTGTCAAATAGAAAACACTCTGTACCACCTTGTGATGTCATGTGGTGATACAGGAAGTGCTCCACTGTGTTTTTATACTCCACACACCTTCTCTAGAATCATTTGGATCACTTCAGACCCGGAATTGCCCATTGATACTCAAACAAAAGGTAAAAAGTAAAAGGTTAAGTTAAAATATTAATTAAAAACTACCACTTCACGACATCACAAGATGGATCAGAGCATTTTAAGCTTTGGAGATGTAAACAGACCATTAACAAAGGATTACTCAAACATGAATGAAACGTGTGAATGAAAGAAAAACACAATTAAAGGTCTGTTTTTGAGGAGATAACATTCTAACATGACTAAAATCGCAGTCAATTTTTGCATAATATAGGACCATTAAGAACGTTTATACTTGCTGTAATGTTTTGTTTTGTCTTGTCATTAAGTATTTCAGAGTTGTAATTCTATTCATTCAGTTCTATTTTCTACCTGCAGCACTCAGCATTTTAAGGTCACACGCCGAGTTTGACACAACCATTGGCCCAAACTTCACCGTCTCCATTACAGCTTCAATTAGGCACTTAGCACGTTAGCAAGCGCCCACAGGTATTAGCAGCAGGTCAGTAGCAGTAAAAATCACCAAGCGCCGAGGTGTAGGTGAATAAAAACACAACTAATTTAAAAAGTGCCTGAAAGCTCTGACTCTTCAGTTGCTGTGTGACGCGACTACGGTTTTAAAGGACATTCCAGTTCACATTTAAACCTGCTTCTGGTCACTTTGGGATTAACGTTTCACATTTTCGAACTTAAAATAATGTTTGTGTTTGGAAAAGAGACACCTCCATTTTCCAGTTAGGCGTGTAGATGTTTGAGCGCCCTCTGCTGACAACAATGGGAATGAACAATGGGAGAAAGTATTACACAATTTTCTGATCTATGTTATATTATTTCCTAATCAAAAACATATCCAGAGTTGTGTTTTGTTTCTTCCACACAGGTTTAACACACAAATCTTGCATATTCAGGTTGAGTTCTCTGTTCCACCATATGATGTCGTGTGGTAATACTTATATGACTCCATTGTGTTTTTTAAACACATACACCATCACTAGTATCATTTGGATAATGTTAGCCCTAGAATTACAAATTTCTGCATGACTAAAAGTGTAAAAAGTAGGGATGGGCATTCGATAAAATTTTCTTAATCGATCGTCAGGAGAATTTAACGATTGATTATCATTAACATTTTTATATTAAAATTATCATCATTATTATTACTATCTGCACTACTAATCTGCATAAATAAATTCAACTTTACAACAAATAAACCGTAACCACTCTAGAGCCACATCAGCCCGTTTGCAGTGATTGCAGTTTTGCGCAACTCTCTTAAAACCACATGGCTAATTTGCATAAAATAAGCAAAGGAAAAAAAAACAGCTCTTGGGCGGCATGACTCTGTGGACCATATTTGTGTTTGTCAGAACTTTTTCCCACTGGACGCCGAAACATATGTGCAGCTTTGTGCACATGGCCTCACACTTTTCCCGACCGGAACGGAAAGCATGGAATTTCTTGTACAAGTCATCGTTAAATACGCATTTGCGCTTCGGCACGTTGCAGACTGACCGACTGTTTGTGTTTGCTCGCTCCTTCTGAGTGCAGAGAGTTACTTGTATGGACCTGTTTGGTCACGCTACGCACAGCAACCTACATTCGGGTTGTCGATTAAAATGAACATGATCGATGAAATTCTTAATGATCAATTATCGATTCATCAACTAATCGTGCCCATCCCTAGTAAAAAGTTGCTATTAATTTGAAAACTACCGCTTCGTGACATCACAAGGTGCAGCTGAGCATTTTGAGCTTAGGAGATGTAGACACTAGACAGATGTAATAGATGTAAGAGGTGAAACACAACACAACTCTTAGTGTGTTTTTTATGAGATAACAACTTTTAACACAGCTCACAAGAGTTGATTTTCCATAACATACAAAGTCATATCTTAGTTGTGAATACAGTTTGACATCTCCATGTGGCCAGGCCTGGTGATGGACACCTATGAGTGGATGTCTCGCTTAAGGACACAACAAAACGCGCTGTTCATTAGGAGTATGCAAAAATATCAAAATATTAATATATCGTGTCATTTAATGTGATGATACAGTATTGATATTGTGGACTGCTGTATGGATATATCACCGAGAGCATTTATTGGTATATTTTACTCAATTATTTTGTTACAGCTATAGTTTTGTTGTTTGCTCAGAGAAAGGAAACTCGTTTATGCGTCACATTTGACATTTTCACTGTTTTGATAATTAAAATGTTTTGTGTTTCAAATGAACTTTATACATGACACAAGAGTGGATTTTACATAACATACAAAGTCATATCTTAGTTGTGAATACAATTTGACGGTTCAGTGAGTTCGGTGATGGTTTATGGGCTTAAAAACTGCACAGGAGAAGTCTGGATTTTTACCTATGACGCAACTATTCGGGTAAAATGCAAACTGATCATTTATGAGTGCTCAGGGGGAAAAAATGCATTAACCAATTGATAAAACATGCGAGAATGAAGAAAACTACAACTCTAGCTATATTTTTGATTCAGTGACAACATTATAACACGATTAAAAGCTCAAATAAAGTCAGTTTTGCATAATATAAATCCTTGAACAGTGCGGTAGTGCCTGGATTCCCTGTACTCTCCTCCCACACAAATAACTGCTCTGCTTCTTGGTGCTTTTTCCTGTGATCTTCAATACACCGGCCTGTGGACCTTTTTGACATTGTTACCGTGGGAACGCTGAAGGCTATTGAAACACCTGTGAGAGACTAACAAGCTTTACATCATGCATTATGAAACACAGTCTGTATTGTATGTGGGAATATAGAAATAAGACCTTGTTTGTTCTTTGCAATCAGCTGACTGCTCTATATAGTTCTAAAGTTTTATATTTACAAAGAAGGTTCACCACAGGGCCATGAAATCAATAGGATTTTAAAGTGACAAAGACTGACAAAGTAGAAAGTAGAAGTTTCTGAACATGTTTAAAGGGACGATATTACGCTATTTTCTGATCTATGTTATCCGTACATCTTCATTAGAATCATTTCAGTCCTAGAATCGCCAGTCTCAACTGCCCAAAAGCCCAAAATTATTCATACCCCTGACAAATTTTGACTTAAAGTTACTTTTACTCAAGCCAGTTTTTCTTTATTGGAAATGATACAGGCGTGTCCCAGAAGATAATAAGATGATGTGCAAGAGTTATCATTGTGGAAAAAAAAAAATCTCAGCTTTTATTTACATTTGAACGAAAAGTCGCATGTCTAGAATTATTCATACCCTTCTCAAAAATTAATCGAAAATATCATTGCTGACCAGTTTTTTGCACATTTCCACTGGTACTTTGGCCTTTTCATCTTTAGCAGTGAGCTCCAATGCTTTCAGATTGAAGGGTCTCCTTGCCATCACCCTGATCTTTAGCTCCGTCCACAGATTCTCAATTGGATTCAAGTCAGGACTCTTACTGGGCCACTACAAAATGGTAAAGTTGACATCCTATAACCATTTCTGCCATTGTGCTTTGGGTCAATGTTGTAGTGAAATGTCCACTGGTGCCCAAGTCCAAGTTCCTCTGCAGGCTGCTTGATGTTGTTGTTGAGAATCTTGACATATTGCTCTTTCCAATCAAGAAAAAACTTGCTGGTTGAATAAAAGTAACTAAGGCTACGTTAAGACTGCAGGGCTTAATGCTCATTTCGGATTTTTTTGTGAAATCCCATGTTTTTGTGAGGTCGTTCACATTTCCAATTAAATGTGACTTGTATGTGATCTCCAGTGTGAACAGTATACGGCCCGAAAGTGTCCCGCATGTGCACTGGAGACACGATGACGTCATCCACAGCAAGCGTGCTTCATGTTTACGGAAGTTGTCCAAACATGGACGCGAGCATTGAGCACCTGGCGATTTTAAAGTTCCTCTCGTACCGGAACCAGAACATGAACAACTTACTTGTTTTAAGGAGGAGATTGAGAAGGAGAAGGACGAGGTTTTTGGCCGTGGTGTTTTGTGGGGCAGCGGCAGCAACGTCCATTGAAAGGAACGTGTGGATGTGGAGACGTAGCCAAGAAATCGGATTTGGGTCACTTCAGGCTGCAGTGTGAACGTAGCCTAAGTAACTTTAAGTCAAAATTTGTCAGGGGTATGAATAATTTTGGGCTTGACTGTAGATAAAATGTAGCTGTTAACTAGAGCGTTTTGAGTTTTGGAGACGTGGACAGACTAATAACAAAGGTTTTCTCAAACATGAGTGAATGATACAAAACTAAACATGACGTAACAGTATTATAACATGGCTTAAATGTCACAAGGGTCAATTTTGCATAATAAAGGACCTTAAAATATCAGAATAAATGCTTCTTACTTGTAAATTGTGCTTATATTTGGGTAAAATTCTCCCCGGTGTAATGTTATCATTAAGCTTCAGAACTTTCTAACTACCTGTAATTTTCAGCGTGTTTTCCAACTTTTCTTCACAAATTGCTTCTTGATTGGTGTAAAACTATAATTTATATTTACAACATGTATTATCCCACCAAATTAAGTCAAAATTAGACAAACGAAAACCTGCCATTAAGAGTTTCTTCAATCAGTTACAAGAAATTACAAAAAAACGATGGAGCAAAGACAATCTACAGTGTTTTTAAATATAACTCGCAAAAATACATGAAAAGATCGATTGGGCTTCTACACGTGAACTTTTGAATGTACACGAATAATCATTACAAACTATGATGTCAAAAAATAATGGTATACTTTGCAGCTGATGTTATCAACTTTCCCTGGGAGTGTGAAGCTAACTGTAGGCACTGCTCTGTCAGAGGCTTGTTAAACTTTAATCTGAGTTTTACTTTAACTAGTGCTGTCAAGCGATTAAAAAAATTGAGAGATTAATTAATTATGATCTGTAATTAATTCATCTAATTAATATCTTTTTTAATCTCACCTAAAAATTGCTGAGAAAAGCTTCAACTTGAGGTATTTTCATTTGAATTCATTATTACATTATTTTCATACTTTCATTAACGTTTTTATATAAGTATCATCATTATTACTGTTACTAATCTGTATAAATAAACTCAACTTTACAACATATAAACAAAAAACACTCTAGAGCCACATCAGCCCGTTTGACATTATAATGTGTTTAATGCAGCTTTGCACATGTCTCACAGAAACAAAACTTAAAACCGCATGGCTCATTTGCATAAACTAAGCGGAGAAAAAAAAAAAAAAAAAAAAACACTTGTGATGCTGATGCGGTTTAGCTTCTACTAAAGGACACGACTCAGTGGAATATAGATGTTCTCTCTGTGACAGAGGGATGTTGATGGTGAAGGTGAGTCTGTTCTGTGTTTGTGTCGTGATGTTTTCAGATCAGACATGTGCAGGTTTATCGCAGATGCGGCGAGAACGGGAATGAAAATTAGGCTACAATTCTTTGCGGGAGCGAGTGGAGCAGGACTGCACAGTGTGAGACTGTGTCCTAACAACACATAAAAACAGCTTTTATAATAAGGCAACTCGCATACAGAAACAGTAAAGTTAGAGATTAAAAATGAAATTAAAGCGATTAAAAAACATAATGCACTAAATATGACTGTAATTAATTAATCGCTATTAACACGATAATTTGACACCCCTAACTTTAACGCAATCTGACCAGAAAGAACTACAACAGGAGATCTGATTTGTTAGTCTTTCTCATTTTTTTGTTGAAAACCAAACTCCTAAACAGACCATGAATGCCCGTATTGATCACAGGCTCCTGAAAATATGATGTTTAAATCCATTTTGTATTTTTTAGGGAGTTTTCAGGAAATCTTAAAACTTTTTTGGCCGTCTTCGCTGATGTGTGTTTTGTGTCTCTGTGGTTACTGCAGAACATCTCCAGAGCATCTCCAGCGTGATGTCAAAGCAAAGTATCAACTGAAGTTCTGCCTGGATCAAAACACAAACTCACTGGACCAGGGGGCTTGGATTCTTTTACAAAATTTCTCATTTGTGCAAGAACCCAATGCGGTGTATTTATTGGTAATCACGGCAACGCATTTCAGCTCCTTTCAACTCTCTTAACACCGCCGCTGTACAATCGACTCAATCAGCAGGTCTATATAGGAGCCGTGTGCCCAGTTATGAAACCTGTGATTAAAGAAAGAACATCTACATACATATATGCAGTTCAATCAAAGTTTATTGACAACATAACTCACTGAAACACAAGAGATCAGAACCCACTGCTCTGTATAGGCCGGAGTGTAGTCAACAATACAGTACAAATAATGAATCTACTTTTTATATTGACACTGACTCCGTGGAGGAACATTTGCAGAACTAATCTATAGGTTTACAGTTATAGTGTATTGATATTTTGCAATGACGTTACGCTGGGGGTGGTGTACGTGTATGTGTATTGGCGGAATGTTCACCAGCTACTGTGGAAACACAATGCACACATTGGCAAAAAAAAAAAAAAAGATTTAAACCACATATTTTCAGGGGTCTGTGATCAGTACGAGCGTTCATGGTGTTGTTTAAGTGTTTAATTTTCAACAAAAAAAACCCATGAGTGACTAAATGAAAAACTGTAGGAAAACAGACTGCACCTCTGGCACTGACAACCAAAAATATGAACCAAAACACAGCGGGAGCAGTTTGACAAGACGAATTTAAGATTTTTTGGAGTTTGAAAAGGCGAAAACTCAGGAAATGGAAGCAAAATTACGAGAGAGGAGCGTTGAAAAGGCTCGAAAAACATCAGGTTAGCAGCACTAATTAAAGTCATTTCGCCTGTCAAAAATATTTTAAATTACCTTTGCGACCACAATCACTTCAGATTGTGCTCCCTTACGCACTTTAACTGAAACTAATTAGCTCTATCTGGTATTCGCTCTGAATTTGAATGCAGAGGTTATAAGGGCAAAATAACACTGGCGTTTTTCCACGAATGAAAAAAAGAGTGAAAAAAAAGAAGAGAGAGAGAACGATTTTGCTTTATTGTGACTGAAAGAAAAGAGGTATTTCTCAACTTCTTGACAGCTACGATCCAGCAGGATAAAGGCAAAGGCTATATTCATTTACGCTTTACAAAGACGACGGCGCAGTAGACAGGGCTGCGCTGTGAGCCCTGTGATCTGATCTTCTCCATACACTGGTCCAACATTTGTACACACCGTTTTCAAAGGCAGTCTCCTTGAAAGAGCTGCTTCCGTTTAATTGTGGCAGGCGGACACCAAAGCAGCCAGTTTAACAGCTTATTTTAAGTGTAATGTGGTACAAGTGAGAAGCAAATTGAAGTCAACACGATCATGTCACAATGATGCCGTTTTTGATAACGTGTAAAGCCTTTTGATGAGGTTATAAAGTTAGAAGTTGATCAAAAGTAGGCCTAATATCTGTTTTAAGTTTATAAAGATGACACAATCTAAAGCTACATACACATTTCTTGTCATGCAATTGTGTAAGAAACATTAAAGGTGCACGATGTAACTTTTCGGGTGACATGTCTGTCGCCTGCTTGTATCCAGAGATGTTACTGCATATCCTGCCATGTTCCACAGTATCACATTAAAAGTATCTATCTTGCATTTTTTTATTGATCAAAATATCTTGAAAACATGTATTCTTACGATAAGTGGGCTCCATAAAATAGACTTGGCTTAAAGTGGTGAAGATTTAATGCCAAACCAATGACATCATCTTAGACTTTTTGGGCAAATTACTGTAGTTTTAGTATCAATAAGTTTCATTTTGGAGTTTATAGAGTGGTATAGTGTTTAACCCAAAGGTTCCAAACCTGGCTCCAAACACCACCTACTGTTGTTGTATCCCTGGGCATATAAGAATGTGGCGTAGATTGGCTGCCACATTTCTGTTAATCAGCCCCTAGATAGCTGTGGCTTTAGTAGTAGCCACAGACTGTATTTACCATATTTTTCACTCTATAAGGCACACTTAAAAGCCTTACATTTTCTCAAAAATCGACAGTGCGCCTTATAATCTGGTATGCCTTATATATTCAATCTTGTGTTTACTGACCTCAAACTGATTTTATGTGGCACATGATACTCAAAAATCTGTCAAAATGTTTTAATATGACTTTTGTAAACTACGAAGTCGCATTGCTTAATGAATTGTCGGAGCATTATGGCTAAGGGCAAAGTAAAGGGTGAAGTATAGTTATGAGTCGACTCAACACACACTGCAGCCGACGTCTTGTTACAGAAAAAACATCTATATTTCACTGAGTCGTGGCCTTTAGTCTGACAGAAGCCATTTTTTCAGTGTTTATAGTTTATGCAAATGAGCCATGTGGTTTTAAGTTTCCTTTCTGTAAAACGTAAACAAATGTGGCAAAGCTGCATTAAACACATTATTACTCAATGTATATTTGAGTCGTCCTCGTAGGAAAAAAAAAAAAAAAACTTAAATGATCCACCCACATTCACATTCATAATCCACATTCATCAAGACAGGGAGGCAACGCCGGGCGAATTACACCACGATCTGCCAATGGATCGTGGACGCCTGGACTAAGGATCAGTCTCAAGTGTCGTCTGTTTGTTTTGCTTAATGCTCCTTATAATCTGGTGCGCCTTATGTATGAAAATAGACGAGAGAATTCAACATTATTGATATTGCGCCTTATAATCCGGTGCAATTTATAGTCTGAAAAATATGGTATAAATGGACATAGGTAACCTGCTAGCCATCATGTTCCAAACAGAAATAGAAATATGGGTGTGCTTCCGGCTCCATCGACTCTGGCTCCACCACACTGAAAAATTGTCGCCTCTGTCTCTGTAACTGCTGCTGTGCACCTCGTCATTTTAGTTTTAAAATGTTCGTATTAACCCACTCTACATGATCCTGGTGTTTTTCTTTCGCCATTTCGTCGGTTAATAAATTCCTCTTTCTAATATGGACTTGGCTCTAAATTGGCTTCTATAACTCCCCTCCTCCATGAGCTTCATTTGACTCCCTTAGTCCACTTCTTTATACAGTCTATGGTAGCAGCTAATAAAATGTAAAGTGCTTTGGCTATATTATAATGCTCTATATACATACAAGTCATCATCATTATAACAAACTGTATAATGGCCCGAAGGATTAGAACTTCTTGGCCCCACAAAGCTGCATGTTTGACCACATAAACACGGCTAAACATGATTTACTGTTCTAGCGACGCACGCGATGGTTAAAGGTCAAAGACTGGTGGAAAATCTTTAATGGTTTTCTGTGACGGACAAAACGTAATAATAATTCCGGGGCGATGTGAAGGTCAGTCTGTAGCTGTAGTGTTATTGTCTATGGTCCCTGTGGCTTTAGCTGGAAGCAGGCTCCAGTCGTCTCCATCTGGAAAGGTCACAGCTTTTCTGGATGACTGAAGCCCGAGAGGAGATGAGCAGAGTACACAGAAACAAATGTACGTACGCATGCTATATCTCATTCACACTTCAACGGCAAACAACACCACACGGAGTTACAGTGAATAAATGGAGTTATGTCAAAGTCTTCTGTCTTTCTCTATGGGTGTGTTGAGATAAGCTACTTGCTGCTGGGTCTGGCTTGATATGTTTTTGTACAAGCTTGAGCAGTCATAAGGACTTTAACGGGTCCTATATTATGTAAAATTGAGTTATGATGCTGGTACCTCCACAAAAATACATTTCATTCACACATGTTTGAGTAACTCTTATTATTTATTAGTCTGTCTATAGCTCCAAGGCTCAAAGTGCTCTGTTCCATTTTGTGATGTCATGAAGCAGTAGTTTAAGTTAACAGATACCTTTTACATTTAGTTCAGTAGAGATTGGCAATTCCAGGGCTGAACTCATCCAAATGCAGCTGCATGGAGTTTAAAAACACAGTGGAGCACCTGTATTACTATATGACATCACAAGGTGGAACACTGTGTTTTCTGTTTGAGAGAAGAACTGTGCCTAAATATGTTGAGTTTGTGTGTTAAACATGTGTGAATGAAATAAAACACAACTCCAAGTATGTTTGTGATAAGGAAACAACATTATATAAGAGATCAGAAAATAGAGCCCTTTAATAAAGCAGCGTAACACTGGATGGACTTAAAAATGCTTTATGGAGATAAATTCAGTGTCATATTGTAAAACACTCCAGGCCAAGATACAAACCTGGTGTGCGTGAGTGTGTGTGTGTTTCATGTGGGTACTAAGCCCATTCACACAGTTGTAGGGATGTGCAAAAATATTGAAATATTGTGATATTAATTTTGGTGTTTTTTTTTGGGGGGGGGGGTTTGTATCTTTTAGCCATTTTTTGTGACGGTACTAAAATTTTTCTGCTTATTTAATTTACGCAATACATATACCGAATTTTCCGCTCTCACATATCATATATATCATATTATATTGTATCGAACTGAAAGTGCACTGTATCGAGATCTGTATCGTATCATGGCCTATGTAACAAGGTATGGTATCGTAGTGGTAATTTCTTAATGATACTCAGCCAGCCCTAATATTCACTGTTTTGATGATTAAAATAGATGTGTCTCATAAGTAGTGGTTTAACAAAGAAATATTGTTGTTAAAGTGTATACACAACAGAGTATAATGTGCAATATGAATTATCTAATGTATCACCATATTCTGATAATATTGTATCGTGAGCTGTGTATCGAGTATCATATCAAGTCGTGAAGGAGCAAGAGTTTCCCAGCCCTAGAGAGTTGGGTTAAGATCAGATCAGTAGCAAGCCTGGTTAAAGTTATGCTCCTAAAAATAAACAAAAGTCTGTAATGTCCACGTTAGACAGTTGGATCCAACCCGTGTGTGTGTGTTTGTGTGTGTTGTGTGTGTGTCTGTGGTGTGCATGCGTGTGTGTGTGTGAGTGTGTGAGTGTGTGAGTGTGTGTGAGTGAACAAAAACACTGGCAAACAAACCACATGCCAGACAAGCTGACATTTCTCCTCTCGCATCTCCAATTTGGGCTGGCAGGATGAAGGGTAGCCCAGCCGCACCACCTGGCAACTGCTCCCCTCTGCTTCTGCCCCTCTTCCCCTCTTCCTCTCTTTCCCTCTTTCCCTCTCCCTCTTTCTCCCTCTCCCCCTCTCCTGCACTGACAAACTGACAGCAGCTTCTATATGGAGGGTAATACGGGGCAGTAGGTTGGGGGTTTAACATACAACTACACAACCGTCTGGATAGTGCAAAATGGAGAGCTACAAAATCTCAAATGTGACCAAAAATCTGACATCACCAATAAGGCTCCAGTCAAATGAAGCTCATCGAGGCTGGCAGTTATAGGTGCGAATTTACAGCGAGTAGAGCCAATCCAAAATACGCACACACACATTTTAAGTAGGTCGGAAATGACTTGTAGATGTTCATCATTTAATTGAGTGGCGCCTCATTTGAATAGATCTATGCATAATTATGGTAAACACAGCATGTCTGACCTGCATCATAATGTAAGCATTATGTATGAAGTAAACAAGACACGGTGACCTTGTAATGTCACTTATACATCTCTCTCTAACTCTGCTGTCAGAGTGTTTCAGGTCTGATGAATACGTTCCTGTTTTCCTCAGCTAATTAAACTCTTCTTAGAATAGTTCTTAGTCAAAGTTCTCTCAACTACACAACATGTACACCAGTGTTTCTCGAACTGTGCTGCAAGCTTTCTCTGGTGGGGTCTTCTACCACTCAGGTACACTTAAAGACAAATTTGTGTTGACTGTACCATAATCAGGAGTAAGATCCTGGTATAGTCCCATTTAGACTACGTAAATACCTTTGAGTTTTGTTTTGTTTTTACTTTCTTTTTGATTTCTACACATTATCAATAAGGTATGTGTTTTTGTTAAATCCAGTTGAAAAAAAAGCACAGACTTCTGTCCAAAAATGCAGGAAATGCTTACAAGTTATTCTCAAATAAAACAGTCTGTAAAAGTCTGACATTATAATAGACTGATTGTCATCTGTGGGCATCGCCATGTTCAATTGGTTCATTTGGAAGCTTCACCTTTGACTTCTGCACAAACCTCAATGTTATGACATGATTGGTCACCCTCACCCTTTAAGAGATTCTCAAGAGTTTGTGAAGTCACAAATATCATGAGAATCCATCTTGCTGTGAAAGGTTAGGATTGTGTCAGAGTCTCGTGTTAAATCAATGAAGAGTTTAGAATGCTAAATACCAAATTACCACTAGTTACCCCGCGGCTTACTGCATTATTCCATAACTCTTTTGTTTCCTTTTTAATATCGTTTTAGCTACTGCTTCTCTATAAACTCTGTCTTAGGTTGTATTTGGCAAAGGGAAAGCCAAACCTGTTCTTAAGTTGTATTTGCAGTAGCATGTGAGGTAGTATTTGCAGTAATATCTGAGGTAGTATATGTTGTAGTATTACTGACAGTAACAGTCGCCCGTCTCACCTCCAGTAGCTGTGTTTTGTCGTAGTCATGGCGATGCAGATAGATGCTCTGACTGAGCACAGAGTACAGCCGCTCCAGCTGCTCCACACTGAAGCCATGGCTCTTCTTCACCACCAAGTCCAGTAAGACCTACAAAACACACATTTGATTTAGTTTAATATGACAACTCAGAGATATTAGTTTGATTTGTATTAAAGAAATGCAAATAAATGGATGAAAAGAAAATATATATAACATTATACATAACATTCATTCAGGTTTCAAAGTGATAAAAGATTAGGACCGTCGAGTTGAAAATCAAGTTGAAAATCAAGAAGGTCTGAATTAAATCATTAAAGAGCCTCCAATGACCAAGCCAACATGTCCATTTCAAATAGTTAAGTTTCTATGTGGGGTCTGGTTGGACGCTTCTGGTTGGAGGGCTCCAGTTTGTCTCCAACAAGACGTTATTGCTTTACATGGAATGTTCATCAGTACGGCATTAAATGTATCTATCTCCCATTTATCCAGTTTGCAGAAAAGACTCACCTATTGAAGTCACCCGCTTCTCTCCATAGACACAACTTTAATGCCATACTGAGCGAAGTTTTAGGCAAAACAATAAAATCACCATAGAGACAAGCAGGTGGCTGACCCTCCACCAACAGAAAAGTGACATAATGCTCTTTAATTAAAACACAGGTTACATTTTATTATTATATTTAAACAGTTTTCATAATTTGCCAGAGTTTTTACAATCCAAACTATTATTTATATATTTATACAACCCCTGTCATTTATCATTTTGTAATACAAGGCTATATAATGTACACTTTTAATTATGCATGTATGTAGGAGGTCTATTGAAACAAATGTTATTGTTTTGCATAGATTGTTCCACACTATAGCACTAAATTGAGTTATCTTGACTAGGGTTGTGCAAAAATATTGAAATATTGATATACTGTATCGTTTAATGTGAAGATACAGTATCGATATCATGGGCTGCTGTATCGATATCGCCAGGAGTATTTTTTGGTATATTTTACTCAATTATTTTGTTACAGCTCTACATTTTTATTGCTTGTTTAGAGGAAGGAAACTCGTTTATGCGACACATTTGACATTTTCACTGTTTTAATGATTAAAATGTTTGTGTTTCATATGAACTTTGCACAGGAAGTGGTTTAACAAAGACCTTTAGTATCACTTATCACTTCTAGTATCATTTAGCTATTATTTTTATTAAACTGTATCGAATCGATCTGAAATATATCGCATCGAATCGTAAGCTCACTGTATCGGGATATGTATCGTTTCGTGACCTGTGTATCGAGGCATGTATCGTATCAGCAACTTCTTCAGCAATCTTGCATGTATTCAGTTAGTCGTATTTATATTTATATTGGTGTCTTCTGCTTTTCTCTGTGGACATTAAAGCACGTTTAATGCCATACTGTGGAACATTCTAGGCAAGGCAATAACATCACCATGGAGACAAGCAGGTGGCTGACCCTCCATCAACAGAAACGTCACACAATGCACTTTTAATTAAAACACAGATCACATTTTAGTTCATTTCTTTACCAGTTTTTCATAATGTGTTTTTACAGTCCCTTGTAATTTATAGTTGTGTAAAATGGGGCTATATAATGTCTACTGTTAATTACTCATAGTATAAATGTATGTACGTAGGGGGTCTATTGAAATAAATAGGTGGTGACAGGCGCGGGGGACAAACTGGTCACACAAGCAAAGCCCTGGCGTTATTCAATGCAGATGTAGGCTTCGGAGGTTGCTTGTATTCAAAAGTAATTATGATCGGACTGACAGCTAATTAAGCCTAATCATAACGAGAAGCAAGTTTACATTTCACTGCTACTTTAATTAAAACAATCTGGACAGCGAAAAGCCCTTTTAATTGACCCAGCGCTGGTATTTTCGTTTAGTTATTTGTCAGTTTAAATAAGCAGGAGCTCATCGGGATTCAAGGTCTCGGGGAAAGCAAAAAGGTGCAGTAATTAAAGCTACAATCGAGCGTCTGTAAGCAAACGAAGAAGAAATGTGATTAGAAATTAAATGGCATTTGTGTGTGTCGCAGCAACAGTGACCGTAGCCGTGAGAAACGCGCACAAGCGGGTGATGTCATGATTAATAAAACACAAGTTGTTTGTCAAAAGCTTTAATCAGGCGACGTGAAGGAGAGATAATTGGGACGAGCGTTTGAAAAATTACACGAGGAAAAAAACTGCCATATTCCATCTGTTTGTGATTTAAACGTTACAAGAGTTGTCTTTGTAATTAAATTTATGGGGAAAATTATTCAAAAGCTACAATGTAAAATGATAAAAGAGTACAAGATATTACAAATAACAAAATAATTATATAAATGAATATGTTCTAATCAATCATAATCTTTTTTTTGGCTAAAAATTTACACTGTGGCTTTATAAATCATGTTATGTCCACTCTTATGATTACCTACCATGGACTTATTGAGCCACTTCTCATTTCTCAACTCATTTACATGTTTCCTTAAATAATATTGTAATTCTACTATTACTTTAGCATACTTTTTGGTGACTCTACACACCCAAAATCCACCCATCACGTTCCATTATGTTTTTTAATGGCCAAAATGGAAAAAGAACCGCGTGAATTGCCTTTTGGACGACCCATAGTCTTCAGACAGTCTCCAATTCTGTTCAAATGAAAGTTTTCAAAAACAATCAAAAACTTTTACTCCACACCTGTGTCCCTCCAGAACAACGTGGAGATAAATGCGTCTGCAAACCAACGGCCATCTGTCTTATTCAAATGCAAAGAAAAACAAAATCAAATTTACTCCGACGTTCTCCTTAAGATGACACATAAAGCTGATGCTGCAGTTTTAAAGGTCCTATATTACACAAAATGGACTCTTATGAACTTTTAGCCTTGTTATAATACTCATACCTCCTCTAAAACAGACCTGGAGATGTGTTTTGTAAGTAATCCTTTATTATTAGTCTGTCTACATCTCCAAAGCTCAAAATGCTCTGCTCCACTTGTGATGTCATGAAGCTTTAATTTTCAACTTAACAGCTCCTTTTACCTTTCGTTTAGTAGAGACCGGCAATTCCAGAGCTGAAAGCATCCAAATGATTGTGTGTAGTTTTAATGTGCAGCTACAAAACTGTTCATAATGTGTAATAATAAGGACACCATGTGCCTTTTTCTCGTCTCTCGCCTTTTTCATTTGGCAATAATTGCATAAGAACTAAAGTTGTCCTCTTTGTGCAGGTAACACATGCAAATATAAAAGTTAATGGTTAACCCGCTTAACCGTTACAGGTCGACCTGCGCATCACTACTGCCCAGTGTCAGAAAGAACAGGTTTGGTGAACAGTTTGGTCAGTAATCACTGTGGCACTCCTCCATAACCCGTGCATTATTCGTTCATTTGTTTTTCAAAATAAAACCACAAAAAAGAAAACAAAAAAAAAGGAACTATTTTATTCATTATTTGTCTCCAAAACCAAAATGAAAAAACAGATAATTTTTTTTTAAGTTTTTCGATTTTGTGTTTAAATGAATAACGAAAAAAAGGGATAATGGCAGTTTCCCATTTCCGTGACTTAAACTGCACCGCATTTGGACTGAACCAGGACTAAAACAGGACTAAACCAGGACTAAACCAGGACTGAACCAGGACTGAACCAGGACTGAACCACGACAAATCGTTATCAGTTTTTTTCATTTTGGTTTTGGAGATAATCAATGAAGAAAATAGTTTTTTTTTTTTTTTTTTTTTTTCCGTTTTCTTATTTTTGGTTTTATTTTGAAAAACGAATGAACGAATGATACACGGATTCTCAAATGTTTAACTTGGGACATCCATTTAGATTCAATGGGGACATTCACGGTACGCACAGTGCTTAAAGGCGCCCCCTGCAGGCGACTGTGGGGGTTTACCGTATCGTAGGTGTATGGACTTTATGTGTTACTTACTCGAGGATCCTAATAATATATCTTTGTAATATATGCAGAAGTTAAAGCAAAGGAAATTCTTGAACCGCGACAGCCCTAGCGATAAGTAAACGACTTTTTTTTTTTTTTTTTTTTTTTTAAACATAGATCAGAAAATCGCGAAATATGGGCCCAGCCAACTTGAAGCAAACACACGCGACTTTTCTATCACGCTAACCCATTTCGAATACCTACCGCGAGCTGTAGAACTAATGTCATGCGAAACTCAATAGTCCAGAAACATGACGTTAAGTGGATAATACTTTTCAAATATTCACATCTCCATAATCCAATCAGACAGACAGAGAGGAGTGCACAGTAATATAGCGGTGACACCAAACTCCACCTGACCGATCTAATCACACGAAGTCCCTAGCCAAATAAAAGGCGCATACATAAGCCAGCAGCGCGGATAATATTCTGAATTGATAATGGCTATCTGGGGTTAGCGCCAGTACTTTTTTCCTATTGAATATTTTATTGCGTTCTTTCTGGACAGTTACTCCCGGTGTCGGATCGGCAGCAGGGGTCTCGGGTTTCATCGGTTTGAGAGAAGAGAGGAGGGAAATGGTGCAAAACTCGGATCGCAATTTTAACAGGACGTGCATAAAGTTTTTATTGGCGTCGTTATAAAGAGAAATTCCACAGCGCTTTTAGGCAACTCCTGGTGTGTGAGCGCATTTTTAAGATGTTTACAGGAGTTTAAGTCGACAGCTACACCTTTTACCTTTTGTTCAGTAGACATAAAGTAGTAACACCATGGCTGAAATGATCCAAATAATTCAAGTGAAGGTGTATGGAGTTTAAAAACACAGTGGAGCACTTTTAAATAACACCCCACATAATTTACTTGTACTTTTTTGGCTAAAAAGTTTAGGGGTGTCAAATTATTGCATTAATTGCGATTAATTAATTACAGTCATATTTAGCATGTTATGTTTTTAAATCGTGTTAATCTTATTTTTAATCTCTAACTTTACTGTTTCTGAATGCGAGTTGCCTTATTATAAAATCTGTTTTTATGTGTTGTTAGGACACAGTCCCGCACTGTGCAGTCCTGCTCCGCTCGCTCCCGCAAAGAATTGTAGCCTAATTTTCATTCCCGTTCTCGCCGCATCTGCGATAAACCTGCACATGTCTGATCTCTGAAAACATCACGACACAAACACAGAACAGACTCACCTTCACCATCAACATCTATATTCCACTAAGTCATGTCCTTTAGTAGAAGCTGAACCGCATCAGTGCACAAGAGCATTTTTTTTTTTCTTTTCTCCGCTTAGTTTATGCAAATTAGCCATGTGGTTTTATGTTTCATTTCTGCATTAAACACATTATAATGTCAAAAGGGCTGATGTGGCTCTAGAGTGATGATGGTTTATATGTTGTAAAGTTGAGTTTATTTATGCAGATTAGTAATAGTAATAATGATGATAGTTATATAAAAACGTTAATGATAATATGAAAATAATGTAATAATGAATGCAAAAGAAAATACATCAAGTTGAAGCTTTTCTCAGCAATTTTTAGGTGAGATTAAAAAAGATTAATTTGATTAATTCATTACAGATCATAATTAATTCATCTCTAAATTTTTTTAATCGCTTGACAGCACTAAAAAAGTTACACACCGTGGCTTTAACTTTAAATTATGAATCATATGTTAAAACAGAGGAGGCAAACCCGGATCACAAGTTTAACGAAACACGCATAAAGTTTTTATTGGCGTCGTTACAAAGAGAAAGTCCACTGCACTTTTAGCTAACTGCCAGTGTGTGAGTGCATTTTCAGGATGGCTACAGATTTAAGTGCTTTTTCGTACCACATAACTCTCTCCCTTATGGCACGCGCTGTCACCTCCAGACAATAGGAGCAGTTCAAGCGAGGTCTTCATACGTTTTTGTGATCAGAGTTCTGGACATTGTATTCCTAATGTCCTTTCTTATGTAATGAGAATAAGGCCAATAGACACTCTCAACTTGTCTAGGACGTCTTTACAGTGATGCATCTACTGTGAAGGATACTAGGACTGCATTTATTACCTCGAATTAAGGCTTAACTTTTGTAGAAATGTACAAAGTAGCTTAAGTATATAGTAAAAATAAACTGAACATAAATGACCAGAGAAAGGTTTGGACACACACTCGCATTCAATGTGTCCGGTCAGCTGATTTATACAAGTTTTGGTGCTGTCTTTCAACAGGAGGAGGCAGGATGACAGCGCCATCTGCAGTCTGGACACGTCACAGCAACATCACGTGAACACCGAGGAAGACTGTTAGAGAGCAGTCAAAACAGTGAAATAATCTAAATTATCGGAAGACCAAATTAAACTCATTGGACTATTTCTTTCAAATATACACTACTGGTCAAAAGTTTTAGAACACCTTTATTTTTCCAGTTATTTATTGCAGTTTAAATCGTGCAAGTCCAATGACGAGCTTGAAATGGTAAAAAGGTAAAAACTGAACAGACAGAGGTTTAAAAAAAAGATAAAAGATACAAAACACAAGTCCAAGCTCTGCCAAAACTACCTCAGGAAAAAAAGAACAAGATGGTGAAGCTTGAAAACCTGGAGTGTCCAGCAGCACAGTGTCCAGACTTAAAGCCCATCGAGCTGGTTTGGGATGAACTGGACAGAAGAGTGAAGCAACCTAAGTGCCACACATTTATGGAAACTTCTGCAACAGACTTCAGACAACTTTCTGAACAATATTTGCTTTCTATTGTAAAAGCTGTTATATCTGCCAAAGGTCGACACACACATCAATCAAAAGTTTAGAATATGTTTTGATCAACAAGAAACAGTAAACATAAAAAATTTGAAGAAGTGTGGTGTTCTAAAACTTTTGACCAGTAGTATATGAAGCAAGATAGTATATGAAATTATTATTTAGTAAAGAAAAAAGTCTAAGGTGCGCTATGTAACTTTTCGGTTGGGGGTCCGTAACCTGTTTGTTTCTATAGATGTGTCATCGCTCTGCTTGGAATGTTCCACAGAATTACACACATTAAACAGTTCTGTCTTACATGTTTTAAATTATAAGTGGTTTTATAGCTCAGATTTATTTATAATTTGTTTTTAAATCATTCAACTCACTCACGTCACAGTACATCACTGATCTTTTAACCCCACTCACGGCCCTCAGGTCAAACTCTCTCAACTTTACTGTCCGTCCCACCATCCCACCTCAAAACCAGGGGAGGCCGAGGTCTCTTTGTTGTGGACTCTGAGCTCTGGAATTCCCTCCCCCTTCATCTGAGATCTTGCTCCTCCCTATCTCACTTTAAAACTCTCCTAAAAACAATTTTTTTTCAAGATGGTGGTCAACAGCCCATGAGCTCTACTTTAGATTATTGTCTTTGTGTATTAAGTCACTCTTTTATGTAATATTTTATAGATTTTATATTTGTGTTATTTCATTATGTTGTGTTTCATGCTGTAAAGGACTTTGGTGCAACTTGTTATGGTTGTTTCTAAATGTGCTACATAAATAAAATGACTATGACTATGATTATAAAAATACCATATTTTCCGGGCTATTAGACACACTCTTAAACCTCCAACCCCATCAAAAAATGACTGTGCGCCCCACAATCCAGAGCGCCCTATACACGAATCCACTTGGGTGTCCCAGCATGACTTCAGTAAATACAAAGTCGCATCACCCGCAGACACACTCATCACTCCACGCCGACGAGGAACGGAACGGAGGAACGAACCGAAAAAGCGAGCGCAATGTGCCACTTCTAGAGTCACTGCGAACACGCCGACAATCCAGCAGTCCCAGACAGCACCCTCCCTACACGCCACAACTGAACAAAGCCCAGAGTCACCGTGAACGCGCCAAACAAACAAAACCACTCACCCATCCAACTGTTGTGTTTCTTTTAAAGTCCGGTGCGGTTTATTTGTGAAAAAAGTTCGAAAATAGACCATTTAATGACAGTGCGTCTTATAATCCAGAGCACCTAATAGCCCGGAAAATACGGTACCTAGATAAACATTCTGACTGTGAGCAGGGTCGCCTCTCCACATATCTGACCTGTAACTCCATGAAGATAGAAAGGTTTAACATCATACTATGGAAGATTCCAGACCAAAGCAATAACATCTCCATGGAGAAAAGCATTTGACAAACCCTCCACCAGAAAAGTTACACAATGCACCTTTAATTTTTTTTCACTTTACTAAATAATTCCATACATCTTACGTTCTGTATTTAGTCTTCTGTGTGTGGAGCAAAAGTAGAAAGTAGTACACATGGAAACAAACTTTGAATGAGAGGGTGTGTCCAAACTTTTGATTGGTAGTTTAATGATGTCAAAATGAGATCACTTGTTGAATTTATTGTTTGATTTTTCACTTTTCAAGCAGTTTTGTGAAACTCTCTCCTCCTCCTCCTCCTCTTCTCACCTTTTTGTCACTTTGAGCCCATTTGAGAACTTGATACTCGCTCTCCGCACCTCTCCATCATTTCTGAATACAGCTTTTGTGTTGTAATGTTCCTCCATCCATGTTCACATTTTCAGACGCGCTTTCTCTCCTCCCTCATCTTCCTTTTCATTTCACTCCCTCTCTCCACCTTCTCAGTCTGCCATGCTCTTCCTCTCCCACCCTCTCTCTCTCTCTGTCTCTTACACAGTTTTTATGTATCATTCTCATCCTTCTCCATATTAGGGATGTGAATATATGGCAAAAACACTACTAACCCCGCCCACACGCGCATATACGAGATGACAGATGGGGCATTTAAGCGCAAAAGGTTTAATCAAACAACCTTCCAAATCAGAAATGAATATCTTAATTAAGCAACCCAAATATGAAACAATATGAAATTATAGTCAAGGCTACGTCAATTTTAAAAACGCATGACCAAGCACATACTGTAGCCCACTGCGCTACTTCCATTGAACTGCCCGCTGCAGAGAACACTCGCTCCGATGGCACGGACGTCGCAGGCACACCTAAGTAAACGCTCGCTAACTTTGCCAATCGGGGGTATTTCTGTTTGTTTCTTTTCCACCATGTCATAGGGTCAGTGTGGAGCGGTGGGCATATATCCTGGCAGTACTGAGTCAGTTCATTTGCGCATGTTCCGTGTTTCGGCGTGTTTCGCTCTCAGATGGCTCTGCATGGTAGTGGTTGATCTATATGTATGTACGTATGGAACTTTTACTTGGTTTCTGCATTGCTAATTCCGCGTGATAAGTTTTCTTCTTCTGTCGGCCTAGTCTACCGCGCCTACAGGGAGTTTTACAGTCTGTTAGCGCCACCTTCTGGCTGAATGCCGTACATGAAATATTGGTTAGGAAACGTCTTTATTCGAAATTACTATTCGATATTCGAACGTATGACGAATATTTGACTATTCGAAAATCATGTCTCATCCCTACTCCATATCTCCTTATCTCTTTCTCTTCATACGCTCCCCCTCTTTGTTTCCTCTCTCCTCTTCCTCCCTCTCTATCCCCTACTCTTCTCCTCTCCGTCACTCCCTAATCATTATTTTCTTCCCTTCTCTCTCTCTGTCACTTTTATGCTCCTCCTCTTTCTGGCTGTCACTCATTCTTTGTTCAAACTCACTCCATCTCTCTCTCCCTCTATCATCTTCTCTCTTTCCCTCTACAGCTGTCTCTCAGTCTCTCTCCTGCTCCACCTCTTTCTTGTTCCCGCTCTCCTCCTCTCTCTGTCACCCCCCGATCATTTTCTCTCTCTCTCTCTCCATCACTCGTATGCTCCCTCTCTTTCTGGATGTCACTCATTCTTTGTTCCGTCTCTCTCTTTCCCCATCATCATCTCTCTTTGACTGTTCATTCCTCTCTCGGTCTATCCTGCTCCCTCTCTTCTTGTTCACTCTCTCCTCCATCTTCCCTCCAATTCTCCTGCTTTTCTCTCAATTTCTCCATCTCTGCGCCCACCTTCCTTCTCTCATCATCCTCTCATCTTGATCATACCCTTCATCCTCCCTCATCTTCTCTCTCTCCCTCTCCATCCCTCTCTCAGTCCAGCCCCTTCAATTCTCTCCCTCTCTCTCTCTCTCTCTCTTCCTACCTGATCCCTCCGTTTAACTCTCCACCTCTTTTCAATTTCTCGCTCTCCTTCAGTCTTGTTCGTGCTGATTGCGATGGCGCTGCGTACTCTCTCACTTTACAGCCTTTGTGAGCCTGATCACGGACTCTGTGTGTGTGTGTGTGTGTGTGTGTGTGTGTGTGTGCGAGAAAAAGAGAGAGGAGAGAGAGAGAAAGAGACACAGAGGAAGAGAAAAACAGAGACACATAGAGAGACAGAGACGACAGAAGAGAGATGCAGAAGAGACAGAAGAGAGAAACATACAAAGAGGGAGACAGAGAGAGAGAGAGAGAGAGAGAGAAGGAAGAGAGAAACAGAGAGACACATAGAGACAGAAGATGGAAGAGAGAGATGCAGTCCATCTTCCAGAGAGGCACAGAGAGAGAGAGAGACAGAGGAAGAGTGTGACAGTGAGAGAGAAAGACACAGAGGAAGAGAAAGAGAGAGACATAGAGGAAAAGAGAGACAGAGGAACAGCAACACAGAGGAAGAGAGAGACACAGTGAGAGAGACATAGAGGAAGAGAGATGCAGAGGAAGAGAGAGACACAAAGAGAGAGAGAGAGAGAGAGAGAGACGCAGAGGAAAAGAGAGAGATGCAGAGAAAGAGAGATGCAGAGGAAAAGAGAGAGAGACACAGTGGCACAGAGAAGAGAGAAAGATACAGAGGAAGAGAGAAATACAGGAAAAAGAAAGACAGAAGAGAGAGACAGAGAAGAGAGAGAGAGAGAGAGACAGAGAAAGACAGACACAGAGAGAGAGAGAGAGAGAGAGAGAGAGAGAGACACACACAAATACACAGAGAGAAAGAGAGAGAGAGGGAGAAAGACAGAGAGAGAGGGAGAGAGACAGAGACACAGAGAGAGAGAGAGAGAGGGAAGAATAAAGAGAGAGAGATACAGAGACAAAGAGAGACAGAGAAAGACAGACAGAGCGAGAGAAACAGAGAGTGTGAGTGCGTGTGAATGTGTGTGTGTGTGTTAGAGACAGTGTATGTGTGTGTGTGTGTGTGTATCTATGACAGTCCTGTGTTTGTGTGTGTCTTGTACATGAGTCTCTTCTGATTGAGTGAGCTCTGTGCACAAAAGCAGCAGTAATCCTGAGCCTTAAAGACCTCAGCTGACATGGATCATTTACCCTCACTACACTCACTACCCTCAATACACTCTATACCCAATACACTCACTCCCCTCACCTGTTTTACACACTGTATAACACATGGGACGAGTGGGACCAGACCATTCCCACAAGATGACACTCGACAAGGTCACATCCACCACAGAAGAAGACATACTGACATAATATCATCAAGAAACTGTGTGCTTCAGTTCATAATGTTGACCTCATATATGTTGATTTTTTTAATGCAATATTTTCACCATTATTGAATCATAAGAACATCTGTGGGTCATAATGAAAATAAAGTTTTAGCTGTGAGTTGTATTATTTTACTACAAAGACCATGATCCTTTGCTCCATTTCAGTGTAGACTACATGAAGAAATAAATTCTTTGGATTAAGTCTTATCAAGGCATTTTAAGAGAAAAAAGTAGCATATTAACAGTTTTTTTTTTAGCCTCCTTAAAATATCACAATAAATATCGTACCGTGAGTTTCATACTGTGACGATATTGTATCATGAGACTTGGATATTGTTACAAATCTAGTTGCTACTATAAAACCATGCATTTAAGCAAAGAAACTTGTAATTCAATATATTGTGACAGCCCTGTGAGACTTTTGACGATACGATATCATGATATTTCAGTTATTGTTAACAGTCATCCCTCGCTATATCGCGGTTCACCTTTCGCGGTCTCGCTGTTTCACGGATTTTTTTACATTACGTGGAATTTTACATGCTTTTATTTTATTTTTATTTTTTTTGTATGAACGTGCGTTGTGCTCCTCCCCCTGTGTCCTGATTGGCTAAGGGACTGCAGACCGTCAATCAATCCCCTCCATGCTGTGGCTCCTGTCCAAAATGCGCTCACCAGCTCGCCAAATTTACATAAATGTTTGATCGCAAGTTTTCTCCCCGACAAAACCCACAATGCAGTCAAAACGTTGTGCACCGACAAAGGCTCCTTCGGTCACACCCAAAAGGCAAAGGAAGATGCAAACCATAGCACAAAAAGTTGGACTTCTGGACACGCTGAAGGGAGGGAGAAAGTTACGCGACTGTAGCCGAGTCCTCCACCAGGTCGGGTACCCGCGGGCAAATAGTTGCTGAAACAGGCGGGTTTTAACGTTCTGGAATTTTACAGGCATGTATGTGGGCCAGTCCTTTCTCCTGCGGTCACATCCGATCCTGTCCCGACAGTGAGTCCTGATTCAGTTCTGGTTTAGTCCTGGTTTACTCCTGTTTTAGTCCTAGTTCAGTTCTGGTTTAGTCCTGTTTCAGTCCTGGAAGCAGTCCTAGGTTAGTCCTGGGTTAGTCCTGGTTCTTAGTTCTAGTCTTAGTCTTAGTTCAGTCCGCGGCGTATGCAGCACAAATGTTTGATATAATCTCTGGTGTGGTGCTGTATTGCATGGGTGCAGGTCTCCAAAAATTGACCCATGCAGGACTTGTTCGTTACATAAAGAAGGAGGAAAATAACAAAACAACGACAGCATCTATAAATTTTAAGAAGGATGCAAAAAGGGTTGTAACTGTCGCGTCTGAAAAAAGTGTATAAAGTGTGTGTTGAGGAGTTTTACAGCCTTAAAACAGATAGAAAGTTCACTACTTCATGGATTTCACCTATCGCCGGTTATTTTTAGAATATGACACCTGCGATACACGGTATCCAATCTCTATGGAGAATGTTTCGAAGTATGGTTTTAACTTTCTATTTGTATGGAGTCATGGAGGTGACGTGCCACCACCAGAAAGTTGCATACTGCACCTTTAAATATATTATGTACTACTCACACTAAACACTTATTGTATTACACTGCAGGGACACTAAGCAGTGAAGCAGTGCAAATGAGGCAAAAGACATTAGCTGCTTGATTTCAATTTGAGTCAAGTCAATAGCAACTGTAGTTCGCGCTCAAACGAAAGCGCGGCTCTACTGCAAAACACACAGTTTAAAGCCCATTATTCATTTATAGACCAAAGCAATACAAGTCCTACCACAACTTCAACACCGACACCAATTCATATAATATTTTATTTATGGACGCAAAGAAACTACTTTTCACTTTCCTAATTTTACACCAGTGCTGCCAACGCATTTGCCTGAGTGTACTGAACATAAAAGTGATATATTCATAAAGAGAAAACCAATAAAAGGTAGTCAATATTACTGTGCGTGGGTCCTCATAAAATATAGAAGTACGAGGAGCTAAAGCGTTGAATCATTTATGGACTTACGGTATATTTTGGGCCTTGTAAAGGGCTGTAAACATGATGACTGTAAACAATGGCACAGCTCACAGATTACTGCGCTGGAGGAGAGGCGGCTCTGATCACACAACGAGAGGACACGCGCCGAGAAGGGACGCTTTTACTGTAAAACTGAGACAGGGAGGAGAGAGAGAAAGAGGGAGGAGATATGGGAGTGGGGGAGAGAGAGAGACAAGAGAAGGGGGAAGGCAGAAAGAGAGAGGAGAGAGGAAGATGGGGGAGTAAGAGGGGATAGAGAGGGAGGACATAAGAGAGTGAAGGGAGAGAGACGGAGAACGGGGGGAGAGAGGGGAGAGAGACAGCAAGGGAGAGTGAAGAGATAGAAAAGGAAAAGAGAGGGAGAGAATGAGGGGAGAGACATAGAAAGGGACAGGGAGAGGACAGAGAGAAAGACAGAAGGGGGGAGTCAGAAGGAGAGAGAGACAGAGAAGGGGGGAGGAAGAACGACAGAGAAGAGGGAAAGAGAGATGGGGAGAAAGAGGGAGGAGATAAGGGAGAGGGATAGAGGGGAGAGAGAGAGAGAGCGAGAGAGAGAGAGTGAGAGTAAGGGGGAGAGAGAGTAAGGAGGAGAGAGACTAGAGAGAGGGAGAGAGCAGGGTGGAGAGATAGAAAAGGCTGGGGGGAGAAAGAGGAAAGAGGAGAGTGGACAGAGAGAAGGAGGAGAGAAACGGGGAGTGAAAAAAAGAGAGGGGGGGAGAGGCAGAGAAAGGGAGAGAGGGGACAGAGAGAAAGACAGAAGGAGAGAGAAGAGAAAGACAAAGGGAGAAAGAGAGGACAGAGAGAAAGACATAGAAGGAGGGAGTCAGAAGGGGAGAGAGACAGAAAAGGGGGGAGGAAGAACGACAGAGAGAAGAGGGAAAGAGATGGGAGAAAGAGGGAGGAGATAAGGGAGAGGGATAGAGGGAGAGAGAGAGAGACAAGAGAAGGGGGAAGGCAGAAAGAGAGAGGAGAGAGGAAGATGGGGGAGTAAGAGGGGATAGAGAGGGAGGACATAAGAGAGTGAAGGGAGAGACAGACCGAGACGGAGAACGGGGGAGCGAGGGAAGAGAGACAGCAAGGGAGAGTGAAGAGATAGAAAAAGGAAAAGAGGGAGAGAATGGGGGGAGAGACATAGAAAGGGAGAGGGAGAGGACAGAGAGAAAGACAGAAGGGGGGAGTCAGAAGGAGAGAGCGAGATGAGAGAGAGAGAGAAAGGGAGAGAGGGGAGAGAGAAAAACAGAAGGAGGGAGGCAGAAGGAGAGAGCAAGAGAGGAGAGAAAGACAAAGGGAGAAAGTGGGGACAGAGAGAAAGACAGGGAGGCAGAAGGGGAGAGAGACAGAGAAGGGGGAGGAAGAAAGACAGAGAGAAGAGGGAGAGAGAAAGACGGGGAGAGATGGAGGAGATAAGGGAGAGGGAGAGAGACAGAGTAAGGGGGAGAGAAGGGAAAGAGACAGAAAGGGGGAGAGAGGAGAGAGAAGAGAGACAGAAAAAGGAAAGAGGTAGACAAGGGGGGGAGGAGAGAGAAGGGAGGAGGGAGAGTGAGGGAGGAGAGAGAGAAGAGAATCAGAGACGGGGAGAGATGGGCTGGGGAGAGGAGGGAGAGAGGGAGAAAGAGGGGGTGGGAGACAGGGAGTGAAGGAGAAACAGGGAAAAGAGGATGAGAGTTGGAGAGAAGGGAGAGGGCGAGGAGAGCCGGGGGAGCAGGAAAGAAAGAGATGGAAGGAAAGATGAGAAGAAAGAGAAAGAAAAAAGGCGCAAGAGACAGATAACATATAACATACATCAAAAAACGGCGTAATATGTTCCTTTAAAGATGGAAGAGAAAGGGCAAGAGCGGAGAAACAAAGCAAAACAAGAGGAGGAAAAGGAGAGTGGAAAAAAAGGGGAAATTGAGGAGCGAGAGAGAGCGTACAAAAGAGGAGAGGAAGAGGGCATCCGAGCATAGAAGGAAAACAAAGAACTCTCATCTCAACAGTCAGTCACCAGGGACACCATTAAGGCCTCAGTATCTTTCAGTTCCTTTTTTTCACGGCGGCGGACACTGATACATTATAAAAGAAGTGCACTCTGTTATGTGCACCTCAACTTCTGCTGCGGCTAAACACTGAAACGGCCACACAAAAACGACGATACACAATGCTTAAAAAGAACGGTTTTGTGGCTGTGGAAAGAGTAAAGAGAGGAGGAGGGGGAACAGGAGAGAGTGATACATTATAAAAGAAGTACAGTCACACAAAAAATACAATATACAATGGTCCAAATGAAATGTGCAATATTCCGGTTTCATGACATAATCTTACAAATGCGCAAGCTCAAAAATTATATATTTGATAAACCAGGAAAAATACAAACAACCATGAGCTCCTTTAGCAGAGGAAGCTCAGGAGGTTCCTAAGCAGTGGTAAGGAGCTCTGAGATATCCCACAATCCACTGCACATCAAACCAAACGTTTCTAAACACTATTGTACAAGTTCTACACTGGGAGCAGATTCTTAATTCAAATCTTCTGCATAAATAAACTTTACAATATATAAACCATAACTACTATAGAGCCAAATCAGCCCATTATAAGTAGATTAAAAGGGGGATGTGCTGCTGATGGTGAGTCTGTTCTGTGTGTATATATCGCATTTAAGATGGTTCATGTTTAACTTTTCAGAGATCATACGTCTGCAGGTCGTACATGTGCAGATTGTACGTGTGCAGCACAGCTCTTTATTTAACATGAGTCATTTCTCTCATGTACAGACACTTTATTTATGTCGGCTCTGTTGTGATGAAAAGACTGAAAGGTGTAAATAAGGCTACGTTCAGACTGCAGGGATTAATGCTCAATTTAAAACATTTTTTTTGTGAAATCCGATGTTTTTGCGAGGTCGTTCACATTCCCATTAAATGTGACTTGTATGTGACTCCAGTGTGAACAATAAACGGCCCAAAAGTGTCCCGCATGTGCACTGGAGACACAACGACGTCAACCGCAGCAAGTGTGCTCTGTGTTTACGGAAGTTGTCCAAACATGGACGCAAGCATTGAGCACCTGGAGATATTAAAGTTCCTCTTGTCCTGGAGCCAGAACATGAACAACTTACTTGTTGTAAAGAGGAGATTGAGAAGGAGAAGGATGAGGTTTTTGGCCATGGGGCAGTCCATTGAAAAGGAATGTGTGGATGCGAAGACGTAGCCAAGAATGGTGGGAGAGCGATGTGCTTCGCTTCAGTGACATGGAGTTCAATAACAATTTTCATATGACAAGAAGAACGTTTGTGTACATTTATCACTTGTTGACAACGTATAGGTGGATGAATGCCGCCTTGGCCGTTCAGACTGAAGTCTCATGTCAAAAGAGCGGATATGTATCAGTTTTAGGACCGAAGTGGCCTGGGTCGCATTTGAAAAAATCTGATCCATGTTGTTCAGACTGTCATTAAAAGATCAGATACAGGTCACATGGGGCCAAAAAAATCGGATTTGGGTCATTTCATGCTGCAGTCTCAATGTAGTCTAAGACTCACGCAGTAGTGGAACATGATGCGCTTGTTGTAGTCTGTTTTCTAGGAATTGTAGTTTTGACTGTTGTTCCCGTCGCTGGTTAGGAGGATCCACCTAAAGCAGAGATAGCTCCTTCTCCTCACTGCTCCTACATCCTCCTTGGTCCTTATAGTTGACCTCATGACGTAGCTCTCAGAGGTCAGAGATCACGAGAAGGGAGGAGGTATTTTTGCTTATTTTTGGACGGAGCCTGAGCTTCTCATCAGACTTGCCACAGCCATGTTTGTTTGTCTTTTGGACGCATGCGTACTCAACTTTATGTTCGGGATATTGTGGCATGTATACGAAGTATCCAGATTACTACTGGAATATCCAAGCTACAATATCCCAGTTTCTCATAACCGGGATACTGGTTTATTTGGGATACTGAAACCAGGATACTGAGTATACATGCACCAGGATATTTCAAAACCCAATCATAACCAGGACATTGGGGGAGAGAGGGGAGAGAAATTGAGGAGAGGGAAAGAGAGCAAGAGGAAAGAGAGAGGAGAGGGGGGGACAAAGAGGAGAGAGAAAGACGTGAGCATGGGGTCACTTCTGGCCCAGTCGACTCCTCTCTCTGTAACTGCTGCTGTGCGCCTCATCATATTTGGTCTTAAAATATTTGTATTCACTCGTTCTATATGATCCTGCTGTTTTTATTTCACTACTTTGTCTGTGGATCAATTCCTTTTCCTAAATCCATATTCACTCCTATAACTTCTAGCCTCGTGAGCTTCATTTGACTGGATCTGAACGCTGTAGGTGATGTCACACTCCCTCAGTCCACTTCTGGAACAGTCTGTGGATTAAACTCAAAGCTGCATTTCTGAATCTGGTGCTCGTCTCTGCATTTTAATGACTGTAAAAAGCTCCTTGCCTCACATCGTGCCTGTCTGTACAGATTTGTATAAACACAAATCAAAGATAAGATGCGGTTTCATAAAAGGTTTTGATGTAAGATTATGAATGTTTTCCATCTTATTTCTTGTCAAATCGAATATACCGTGCGCTTCTATCTTTGCAAAACAGAAGATTTGTGTTTTCTTAGCATCAGCCTTGGAGTTGCATCTGGTACTTCATACAACACACACTATGTGAAAGCTGTACTGTGTAACTTTTGTGGTGGAGGGTCTGCCATGTTCCTCGGTATGACATTCAGCACATGTGTTTCCATGGTGACAGGTAAGTAACACCACCAGGCCAAGTTACGGGTTAGATCTGTTGACATGTTACCCTACTTACAGTATGAATGCATATTTCTCGCTAAACTTACGAGCAATAAAAACATCTATAATTGAATTAAATGTAAGATGTAAAGGTGCATTGTGTAACTTCTCTGTAGAGGTCTAATCCTGGTTTAGACCTGGTTACCTGGTCCCCGAAGGGTTGACCAGGTTCTGTATTCACCTTGTGTGTGTCTGTGTGTCTGTTCACCCATGATAATTCCGCCATTTATGGACCAATTGTTACCAAATGTGGTACGTGGGTCAAGCCCCGGACCCGATGCCGTAAAAAAAAGTTTTGTGATGATCCAAGGTCATTTGAGGTCACATGGGTCAATTGAAAGGTCACGCCATTATAAAGGGTAGACAATTTTGGATATTTCTGAACCATCTGGGGCTAAAATATTCACTCAGTCATCACACAAGTTGGCACACACATAACCAGGGTATGGACTGGGCTCCTTATAAGATGGCTTATGGGGGACCAAGTTGCTATCTCAGATTGCACTTGTTTAGACCTGGTTTAGACCTGGTTTAGTCACGCAGCCATTAAGAAGTTGCCGATACGATACATAGGCAACAATACGATACATATCTCGATACAGTGCGCCTTCAATATGATATATTTGAATCCGATTCAATATGGTTCAATAAAAAATAAAGGCTAAATCATGACTGCGATACCAAAAGTCTTGAAACACAAACATTTTAATCTTCAAAACAGTGAAAATGTCAAATGTTTTGCATAAACGAATTTCCTTCCTCGAACAAACAACAAAACTGTAGCTCTGTAACTAAATAATTTAGTAAAATATACCAAAAAATACTGATATATCGATACAGCAGCCCGCGATATCAATACTGTATACTCTTTTTGCGCACCCTTAGAAATGACATATCCATAGAAATAAGCAAAAAGTTACGGTATACAATGCACCGTTAAGTTTAATGTCAAACCGTGGAATACTCAAGGCAAAGCAGTATCATCTCGAGTGGCAACCCCTCCACCAGAAAAGTTACAGAATGCACCTAAGAGCTAAGAAGTGCTTATGAAGACCACAGAAACGCATAGTAATTGGACAGAATTGGACTCCACACAGCACATGAAAAGCCCGAGTCCGCTCTGTTCTTCTGGCTCGCCACTGGGAGCTTGGCTTGTTGTCCGCAAATCCACCATTTCAGCCAAGAGGTAACTATCTACAGTGAGTGGGGCCCCAATTACATGCAAATATCAGCTCTGTCAAAACCATCACACGGAATGAATGGAAAAAAAGACGCCCCCAAACACGATCTAGTTTTACGGACGATGTGAACGAGGCTGTTGAGCTACTATTAAGTGGTTTCCCTTCTGATCGGACATGTGGCGTGGAGTCTGTGCCAGAAGGGCCCCTGCTGTTATTAGCACTCAGAATGAAGAAAGATGACAAACCGAGATGGTGCCGTTTCTGCTGACACGCTTCTAGAAAAAAAAAACAGGAAATTCTGACAAGTTGTAATAGCTCCGAAAACGTGCCAAGACAGTCCGACCGGTGCCAATGATGGAAAAATAAGTGAATTTTTAAAGGGCCCATATTACGCTGTTTTTTTTCATCTATGTTATAATGTTGTTTCCTTGTCAAATATACAGTACCTGGAGATGTGTTTTGTTTCATGGCACGTTTGAAAGGTGCAGTGTGTAAGTTTTCTGGTGGAGTGTTCGTCAAATGCTTCTCCGTGGAGATGTTATTGCTTTGTCTGGAATGTTACGCAGTATAGCATTAAACCTTTCTATTTTCATGGAGACCAAAATTGACCAAGGTACAAGTCAGATCTGTCAGAATGTCTGTTTTTTTAAAGTATTTTTGAACTGAACTGTAATTGTAACTGTAACTGAATAAATGTGTAAGGTAGAGTTGTTTAAAGTCATACTATGGAACATTTCAGGCAGAGCAATGACATCTCCATAGAAACGAGCAGGTGACGGACCCCTAACCAGAAAAAAGTTACACAATGCACCTTTAACACACAAACCCTGCATATTTAGGCTTAGTTCTTCTCTAAAACACAAAACACTCTGTTCCACCTTGTGATGTCATGCAGTAACACTAGGGATGTAACAAAATATCATGATATCATACTGTCAGAGGTCTCACAATAATATCGTGGGCTATCACAAAGTACCAAATTATACATTTCTTTGTTTAAATTCATAGTTATGGCGCAGTATTAACTAAAAAACTGAGAGAACTACGTATCCCATGGTCCTTTGCTTTGTTTGTATCCAATCTACATGATAAATAAATTTTAATTACTTGGGCTTTGACAGAAAAGTAGCATATTCAGTTTTCGAAACCTCCTTAAAATGTCGCAATAAATATCGTACCGTGGCATGCATATCGTATCGAGAAAATCGGACATCGTTACATCCCTCGGTAATACAGTACAAAGAAAATATAACCCCAAAAATTATTGTTCTGTCTATAATGTACTGAACAATAAGCTGATAGAAAAGCCAAAAACTTACACATGTTTTGCTTTCAAAATGGGATTAATCCACAGACTGTATAAATAAATGGATTTATCTAAAGGAAGTGAACATGGGGGCGCTTCCAGGTCCATCGACTCTTCCAGCTCCATTGACTTTACATTGAAAAATTGTCACCCGTTTCCCTTGCCGTGAGCCTCGTGATGCCAAATTGCAACGCTGCCGATTCTGCTGACATGCTTCTAGAAAAAAAAGAGGAAATTCTGACATGCTGTGATGGCTCCGGAGCGCGCCAAGACAGTCCGAGCGGTGCCAGCGATGAAAAAAAGTGAGTTTTTAAATGGGCAGCTGGGACAAACAAAGACTTGGTTGTGGATCTATGGATGTGGTAGACTGTGTTTGAGTCCAGTTCAGTTTTGGGGGGGAAATACTTTTGTAGTGGGAAACATGTGAATACAGCAATGTGCCCAAGAAATAGTGATAACTGCGAATAAGTTGAATAGACATAATACACTTTTAGAGGTTTATTATGTATTGCCATTTGTTATGTAGGACATGGGCACATTATTACAGCATATTGTGATCTTTGTTATGTTGTTTCCTCACCACTAACAGACCTGGAGTTATGTTTTCTTTCATTCCCACATGTTTGACACACAAATCCTGCATATTTAGTAGTACTGTATTTTTCGGAATATAAGTTGTTCCACAGTATAAGTCGCACCAGCCAAAAAATGCACAATGAAGAGGAAAAAAACATATATAAGTCGCACCGGACTATAAGTCGCACTTTTTGGGGAAATGTATTTTATAAAATCAGAGACCGGGACCAACATTTCATCTTGAAAGGCAAGTTATAGTAATAAGAATAGATCAGAGTACAGCAGGCTGAATAGGCGTCAATATGTTAACGTAACATATTAACAGTTATTCAGATAATTATAGCATAAATGACATAAGTTTACCAAACTCACGATATCACTCCAAATCACTAAATCCATTGAATTCTTCGTCCTCTGTGTCACGACGTCTGGAGATAAACCATAGATCCATGATGTAAATGGAGCGCTGCTTTCTTTTCTGTGTAGCTGTCGTCAGACTCAGCATCAGTTCCAGTTAGAATTATTCCGGCCTTTCTGAATCCCGACAGGATGGTTTCGATTGTCATTGAAGTTCAGGCTTTGTCGATTCATCCAGTGACTTCCAGGAAAGTTGCATGGCGCACCAGCCCGGTTGTCGTGAAGCTGTGGTCTCCATCCCCACTTTCCGCCATTCCCTCACAAATTTCGCTTGCACCGGAGTATAAGTCACAGGACCACACAAATCATTTAAAAAAGTGCGACTTACAGTTCGAAAAATACAATAGTTCTTCTCATAAACGAAAACACTGTTCCACCTTGTGATGTCATGCAGTAATACAAAAAGGTGCTCCACTGTGTTTTTAAACTCCATACACCTTCAGTACAATCATTTGGATGATTTCAGCTCTGGAATTGCCAATCTCTACTGAACTAAATGGGAAAAGAGCTGTTAACTTGAAAACTAACACTTCATAACATCATAAGGTGGAACAGAGTATTTTGAGATGTAGACAGACTAATAATGCAGGATTACTCAAACATGTGTGAATGAGCTTTAAAACGGTGGTTGTTCAATGGTCAAATATGTCACCATGTTGAACCAAATTAAATTTTTTTAAATTGAGGGGTTATTGGTTTAACTCTAACTCTTGACTTCGAACTTATAAACTGTATGTATAGTGAGTGTACAGTGAGCAGGGAATCCCCAAATTGGAATACCCCAAATTTAAGACTTTTTAAAGACCTTTTTAAGACACTTAAATGAAAATTAAGATCAACATCGCACCCATTATGCGGGCGAAAAACACCAGATCCAATTCGAATAATGACCAACCAACTACAGGTACTATATCTAGAATCTAAGAGCCACTGTGGATTAAACCTACACTTCCCCATGATCCATCCAACGTCTTCCTTCGCTGTACTTAGGAAACCAAAGTACTGTGTGCGCATACTCCAAATTAGACGTTCATGCACGTAACACGATTCACGTTTTTTTTCCTCCCTCCGTTTAACATTGCACTGCAGCCCGTTTGAGTAAACGAAAAAATAGGCTAATGAAATTTAAGACCTTCGTGAAAAAAGTAAGACTTGGACAACATAATTTAAGACTTTTTAAGGCCTTAAATTAGGAACATGAAATTTAAGACCTTTTTAAAACTTTTAAGACCCTTTGGCTACCCTGGTGAGTGAGTTGTGTGTATAGTGAGTGTGCTGGTGTTATGTACTTTTGTGTGATTGTTGCTGCACTTTTCCCTGTCCTGTAGATGATTTCACATCAACCTGCCAAGAGACAGAAGATGGAAATTGCCACACTGCTTATAATCGTTACATATTTACATGTGAAATGTTCATTAATATGTGCTGTCCCTTTACAAATAAATAAGAACTAAACAAAACACAACCCAAGGTATGTTTGTGAGGAGGTAATAACACTAGACTAAGAGCTCTTGAAAGTCCATTTCGTGTAATAAAGGACCTTTGAGCTTCTGAATGTAATAATGATGCCATCTTGACGGCCCCTGGATGAAAAAAAAAAAACTTTGAAAATCCTGCTCTATCTGTCACCCACACAGTTTTTTCCCCCGTAGTGCCTCTAGGACACTGTACTATTATTCCAACACGCTTTTTGAGAGACTTGGCATTTGATTCATTTAGCGAAATCAAGCTCCGTTACTGGCAGTTTGCACTGAAAGGATTCTGCTGTAGATCAATGTGAATAAAAAGGTCCCTGAGCTTGTTTTTGTCACCACTTGAAAACGTCTCAGCTGTTTTCTTTCATGTGTAATCAGACACTTGTCCAAAGATGGAGCAGGAGGAGGAGGAGATGCCGACTACTGCAGACGAGATTTCAGTCAAAAGAAATTCAATCTGGCCGTGCGTTTTTTTCTACCCTCTCCATCCTCTGAAAAGCAGAACACACCGAATCCTCTGCTTTGCTTTTCGTTTAGTACCAGCTGCCTACAAGAGCTAGTGTTTCTAATTGTTGGCACAGTTAAGTATGCTGGGATGATTTTGGGTACATGATTGCAATTTTTCAGCTAAATTGTGGTTTAAATTCGTTCCAAAAAGAAAAAAGAGGCAAAAAAATAAAAATTAAAATCAAGGTTCTGTACAAAGTGTGTCATTTAAAAGGTGCATTGTGTAACTTTTCTAGTGGAGGCTCCGTCAAACGCTTTTCTCCATGGAAATGTTATTGTTTTGTCTGGAATGTTTCACAGTATAATATTAAACCTTTATTTCTTCAAAGAGACCAAACCAGACCAAGTTACAGGTCAGATCTATGGAGAGGCGACACCGCTCACAGTCAGAATGTTGTTTTTCTAGGTATTTTTTGAGCTATAAAACCACCTGTAATTTAATAAATGTAAAGTAGAGCTGTTTAATGTCACACTGTGGAACTTTCCAGGCAGATAAATGACATCTCCATAGAAACAGGTGACAGACCTCCAACCAAAAAGTTACATGGTGCACCTTTAAATGTATCGAGTGACATTGAGATTTGAGAGAAGGCTAAACTATATAGTATACAAGTACTTTAATACTTTTACTTGAGTAGATTTTTCATGTGATACTTGTACTTTGCTCCATTATCTGTAGTTTTACTTAAAGGTAGAGAAGTTCTATGGTGAAGGGTTCCCCAAGTGTTCGCCTACATCAAAATGTTCCACGTTATGGCATTAAATTTATCTATCTACATAAAGATAAGTAGATAAATGACACTAGCAGGGTAAGTTATGGTCAGATCTGTGGAGAGGCAAGCCCACTCACAGTACAAGTACATGCTTTTCAAGGTATTTCTGAGCAATAAAAACACCTGTAATTGAATCAGTACAAAAGGTGCATTGTGTAGGGGTGTGCAAAAATATTGAAATATCGATATATTGTATTGTTTAATTTGATGATACAGTATTGATATCGTGGGCTGCTGTATCAATATATCGTCAAGAGTATTTTGAGGCATATTTTACTAAATTAATGTTGTGTAAAAGCTACAATTGCGTTGACATTTTCACTGTTTTGAGTAAAATGGGTGTTTTTCATAGTAACATTGTAAAAACTTAGTGGACTTAGTCAACTTTTAGTATCACAGCCATGATTTAGCCTTTGTTTTTCACTGAACTGTATCGAATTGATTTGAATTATATCGTATCGAATCGTATTGAATCAAAAGTGCACTGAATTGAAAAGTGTATCGTATCGAGGTATGTACCGTATCATCAACTTCTAGTCCTAGCATTGTGTAACTTTTCTGCTGGAAGGTCCATCAAATACTTTTCGTCATGAAAGGTATTATTGCTTTGTCTGGAATGTTCCACAGTATGGTGTTAAACCTTTCTATCTTCATGGAGACCAAACCAGACCAAATTCTGTGAAGAGGCGACGCCGCTCACGTCAGAATGTCTTTTTTTCTTGGATATTTCTGCGTAATAAAACTACCTGTAATTGAATAAATGTAAGATAGAGCTGTTTAGAGTCATACTGTGGAACATTCCAGAGAAATGACATATCCATAGAAACAAGCAGGTGACAGATTCCTAACCAAAAAGTTTTATAGTGCACCTGTAATGCCATACTGTGGAACATTCTAAGCAAAGCTATAACTTCTCCCTCTATCAGTAAAAGTTACACATTGCACCTTTAAGTAACAAAATTGAGTACTTCACCCACCACTGGTCATAATTAGAAAAACATGAAAACCCGTCAGGTGTACTTTAATTCTGGGGAGATTGTGGCAAATCTCCCATCATGCGGAAACGCGGAATTCTGGGAAATAAAAAGTCCATCAATGAATCTATCTGAAGCAAGAAACAAGGAAGCAACCGAACACTCAAACTCCAAACCGCAAAGCAGATTAGGCAAAACGCCAGTCCTGGCTTTGGAGGCGAATATCTGCTTAAACGGTGAGTCCGGAAATTCAATTTGTTCCGTAAGCCCTGGATGAAAAAGCAATTATTCACAGTCACCTCTCTCGCAGATCTGTTTCTTAAAGATATGTTCCATCGAGCTACTTACAAATAAAAGTCCAGATTAGTCGTGTGTGGTTGTGGCTGGGGGCAGAGAGCAGGAGAGAAGTAGGATCAGGGTGATTTAAAAGCCTGTCAGTCAATTTGGAAGATGTTGCAAGGACAAATTACAGGTGGGATCTATGGAGAGGCGAGCAAACTCATAGTGAGAATGCATGTTTTTAAAGGGCTATTTTCTGATCTATGTTATAATGTTGTTTCCTCATCACAAACATCTCCGGAGTTGTGTTTTGTTTCACCCACACATGTTTAACACACAAAGCCTGCATATTTAGCATGTTCTTCTCTCAAACAGAAAACACTCCGTTCCACCTTATGATGTCATGTCGTGATACAGGAAGTGCTTCACTGTTTTTAAAACCTTCACACCTTCACTAGAATCATTTAGATGCGTTCAGAACTGGAATTACAAATCTCTACTGAACAAAAGATAAAACACAACTACCACTTCATGACATCACAAAGTAAAACAGAGCATTTTGAGCTTTGTGGATTTACACAGACTTGGGGCCTGTTTACATGAGAATGACTGAGGGTAAAAACGACAAAATATTTTATTGGAAGTGCCTTTTGTTTAGACGGTGACAGCGTTTTTGGGGCTTAAAAACAGTTGAATACGCATCTACACTGCCCAAGATGCAAAACTCTGGTCAGGTCTGCCCACGTTGCGTACATGTTTACGTCACTGTTATGGCCCCAGGTCTTTACTTCTAATTTGTTTTGTGTGTTCTAAATGATTTTGCTGAGCACTCCTGATTCCTGCTGCGGGAACATGATTGGTGGGGCATGTTTACGCCCACCTCACCTGCAGCCACCGCCCCCTACTTAAAGACATTGCCAGCACCTGTTCAGGGCTGCTGGCCTTGGTGGCCGGTATGCCATTTTGTGTTTGTGTGTGTAGTTTTGTTTTGTGCCTTTTTTAATTTGGTCACTCGATTCTTTTCGTGGGCTTATGTCGTTTAATTTGGGGAACTTGTGTTTTAGTTTAGTGTGTGTCCCTTTGTTAACCACTCGTTTTGTGTAAGCCTGCGTGACCCCTTTTGTGGCACAAAACTCAGTTCATTCTGTTGTTCTGTTTCTTAGTTTAGGTAATTTTCTGTATATTTTTGTCTTTTGTTAATTTACCATTTACACCCCTGTTAATTAAACATTATTTAATTTATTCCATTTTACATCTTGGTTTTATTTTTGTTACTTCCCTGTCCCTAGCAGAGCTGGGTCGTAACAATCACATACATCGCCACCAAGCCGACTGGCCACATCGAATTCCACACACTTTTGCGTCACTGTATTCAGGCAGATTTCCTCCCAAAAATTTTGTCTAAACGCAGAATAAAAAGTGACGACCCTACACCACTTTTGGTGTTCAGACCTTCATATAAACGTAGCCTGAGAATGCAGGATTTCTCAAACAACTACTCCAGGTATGTTTTTGAGGAGGTAACGTAACTTGATCTAAAAAAAAAGCCCATACTGTGAAACCTTCCAGATAAAGCAAAATCATCTCCATGGAAAAGAGCATTTGAACGATCCTCCACCAGAAAAGTTACACGATGCACTTTTAAAGTTGAAAAAATACACAAAGATTGCAACTTAGCGTGTACAAATAGCTATTCTTCTGCTATGTACACATAAAAGTCCAGATTAGTCCTGGTGGTTGTGCGTAGGGGGCGGGGAGGGGCAGACACGCCGGATCAAGCAGACTTAAAAGCCTGTCAATCAATCTGAAAGACTGTGCTCAGAGAGTGGCGACACAACTTCACAACAGGGCCCAAAAACCCACTTTATGATGTCTGGAACCGCAGATGTCACTTCAGAGCGTGGAGGGTACAACTTGGTGTATGTCAGAAGACTTCTTTGTACCCAATTACACAATAGACTGTACTAAAACCCAAAAACTGCATGGCCGACCCCATCAGAGAAGAGAAGGAAACGCTGTCAGGGGAGTTCACTGAGCCGAGGGCCAATTTACGCTTGGGGTATTAGGCGGGACCTGGCGTGACCATGTGGAGAAGAGCTAGGACCCCCGGGAGAAGATGGCGGGTCTGGTGAAGTGGAAAGGAGCTCATGTTTGAAGCATAACCTTATTTATTGGAATAGACTTTGGGGGACCACCTGTTGATTGAGTGAGAAGAGGCTGTCAGGGTAATTGGGGCGAGCACGGAACAATTTGGGGGAAATGTTTAATTGTAGTTTTTCTAGTGAAGATATTGATATATACTTTTTAAATCAGTATTGGGGTTACAGAGCACTACTTAAACATGTGCAGGACCAACATTTGTAAAAAGAACAAAACAATAAATTGCAAAGTAAGACATGAATCACATGCATTTTAAAATGTGTTTATAGAAGTCTAAACTAAAATATAAGGTTAGGATATTATAAAAATGTATGCATACTGTCTTTGTAGAGGAAAATATCTGCCTTTGCCATTTGGCTATTTGGAGATTTGAGTTTGATCAATCATTGATTTATTTAGTCAGAGTCAGAGTATGCGCATTTCTGGAGGTGAACATCATCAGCATGACTCCATGCAAATAGAAATGTAAAGCCACATTTCAGAACATTCTCCATGGAGATAGACACATTCTATGCCAGACTGTGCAGCATTACAGGAAAAGGAACAACATAGAAACAAGCAGGAGGTCCTCCTTTAGGCCAAATAACAGCCAGGTTTTTGGAGATGCAAGCACGTTCAGGACGTTTGCCAAGGCAATGAAGAAATTAATAATTTAAAAACATGATTTTATTATGCTTTTTTACAAAATTACTTTCTATATGGTTTAACACAGATTGTCACAAATATGCAACAAACTATTTGGATCAAGATATAATCCGTGATAGCTGCTGCAATCCCCCAGTTGCAAATTTGCAACATAAGCAAATTTCTCTCCTTTTTTTTTTTTGCTATAGTAAGTAAGTTTTTATTTATATAGCGCTTTTCACAGACATGTCACAAGGTGTGACATATGTCTCATTCACTCCATACCCAGTCAAATAAATCATACTTAAAGTCAAAAACACACAAAACATTTTTTACTGGTAGATATCATTAGATAGTTGGATTTCATACTAGAGAACTGTTATAATGGGGGGGGGGAAATGTTTCACTGCATGGGCACAGTAAAGATGACACTAAAATTTGACACTGTGAAAATCTCAAAGCCGACGTACAGATATGAAACTGCACTGTCAGAGGAATCTGAACGTATGGACATAACAAAGGCTTAAGCTTAAAGAAGTTGGAGTTACTGGAGCGAGAAGGACAGCGCTCAGTCCTGGGCCTCAGCTGAAGCTCACACAGCCCCTCGCCCTCCACAGAGTTTACCTTAAATCCTCCATGACACAAACTTTTCAATGGCAGACGTCTAATTAAACAGATGGTTGGGGCTTAGTGCTGAGGAGCTATAGGAGAGGTCAAAGAGATGGAAAAACGCCAAGAACAGAGGACTCTTTGAAATATGCGCCGCACCAAGTCTCAGCCAAGTCCTCCAACTCACTCTAAAGATAACAGTTTGCCTTCAAAGCTGCTACTGCCACCTTCATCAAATGAGACTACATTAACACTCATATTGGTAGTTTAAGGGAAGTCTTTCAGTGTATTAAACCTTTTAGTAATTTTTCTGTAGAGCGTTTTGATTTGCAATTTATGTTTAAAGAAAGATTTAAGTCACAGTACTTTCAATACAGTCTGAGCAGGATCAATATTGACAGTACGAACAGTTTAACTAATACAAGAGTAACATGAATTTCTGAATTTGTAGGGCTGCAGTGTATATAAAAATATTTATATTGGAGTATTAGTGCAAGTATCAGTATCAGTTATTAGAATCCATTTAAGAAACAATGAATCAATTCTGGAGTCCCAGTATCAATTTTAAAGGGTCCATATTACGCGATGTTCTGATCAACGTTATAATCAAATCAAATTATAAATTCTAAATCAATAAATTATAATCATCAAAAACATACTCGGAGTTGTGTTTTCTTTTAGTCACACTTTTATTTATTTATTTTTTTACACATAAACCATGTATACTTTTGGATGTATTTTCTGTTCCACTTTGTGATGTCATGTGGTAATACAGGAGGTGTTCCACTGTGTTTTTACACTGTACACCTTCACATCACATCATGAATCATTTGGATAATTTCAGTTCAAGGATTGCCACTCTCTATACTACAAAACAGTTAAAAGATAGCTGTTAACTTGAAAACTAGGGCTGGGTATTATTAAGAAGTTGGCGATACGATACATACCTCGATACATAGACCACGATACAATACATATCTTGATACAGTGAGATTTCGATTTGATACTATATATTTCATATCGATTCGATACAGTTCAATAAAAAATAATGGCTAATTCATGGCTGTGATACTAAAAGTCTTTGTTAAACCACTTTTTGTGCAAAGTTCATATGAAACACAAACATTTTAATCCTCAAAACAGTGAAAATGTCAACTATAATATAAAATAATTTAATAAAATTTACCAAAAAATACTCTTGGTGATATATCGATACAGCACCCCATGATATCAATACTGTATCATCACATTAAACAATACGATGCATCGATATTATGATATTTTTGCCCACCCCTAAAAACTACCATGGCATGACATCACAAGGTGGAACAGAGCATGCTGATATTTGAAGATGCAGATAGACTAATAATAAAGAGTTACTCAAACATGTGTGAATGAAATAAAACATAACTCCAGGTCTGTTTTTGAGGAGGTAACATTATTCTAGCATGTCTTAAAGCTTTCAAAAGTCCATTTTGCGTAATACAGGACCTTTAACGTTATTTCTTTCATAAACAGACGACAAAAGAGCCTTAACTTTTCTGCATAATGCTAAAATCCAAAACATATTGTCCACATTTTTTAAGATTACGACTCCACTTTGACATAATCACCACATCACTGACGATAATTCTCCACAGCTGCTTTAAGGAAATCCTTGTATTTTAGAAGTTTGTTTAAATAGGACGAAATCACGTTGCGTTTTTCATTTCTATACCGTCTCCGCTAACAAAAAGTCTGAGTGAAGTGTGTCAGTGAGCTAATCACAGTGACTTTATAATGGCATGTTTTCCCATTGCTTTGTCTGCTGTGTTGTCATATAATTGCTTTGTTTCATGCACACAAACACTTGAGATGTACCAGAGCCATGTTCACGAAGCTTTAACTACACCAGCTGCTCTGTTCATTATGATCTGAATTACAATGGCCCTCAACACCAAAGCCTCACTCACATGCTATGTAATGGTACAAGATAAACATGGACTGCTGTATTTGTATGATTAATCTTGGTTAAACCTGCATTGTGAAACATTTTTGGTGGAGAGTGCAAGGTCCGTCAAATGTTTTTCACCATGGAGATGTTATTGCTTTGTCTGCAATGTTTCACAGTATGATATAAAGCTTTCTGTCTTCATGGAGACCAAACCAGACCAAGTTACAGGTCAGATCTGTGGAGAGGCGACCCCGCTCACAGTCCGAATCTGTGTTTTTCTAGGTAAAATTGTAATTGAATAAATGTAAAGTAGGGCTGTTATAATGTCATACTGTGGAACAATCCAGGCAGAGCAGTGCTATATACCCATAGAAACAAGCAGGAGACGGACCCCCAACCAAAAAGTTACATAATGCACCTTTAACAGCGACATTTTGATGATTAGCTGATTTTTTTTATTCTTAAAAATGTGAAAAACTGAACTATTTTGCACTGGTCCAGAGTTATTCCTCACTTACCTTATGTATTCCAAGTGTTCTAATTATTTGCTGCAAAAAGTTTATAAGTCCTTCTCACAGCTCTCAGAGGCCAGTTCAGATCATACAGCTACAAACAACTAGGATGCTAACACACAATTCCTAATTATCGGACAATAATGCTTGCTAAGATGTTTATACAATACATCTGTACTGGGTAAAAATTTTAAGCTGAAATATATGGGTTACAAATCGGTTACAGGTTCTTTAAGACACTTAAATTTTTAGTTTTTTTAAAAATTTAACATATTATGTATTTATTTGGGTAAAACTAAAGCTTTGACACATGCCACAGATCAAAATATATTTAAGAATTACATTTCTTGTAGCGCTTGGGCTTGGAACCACTGTTTTTCAGTTTTTACTGTGATGCCAAATGTGATGCAGTGAGTTAAGCATTTGCCCAACAACCAGAGGATAGCAGGGTTAACCTTGTCCAGGAACATACTTTCATTGTGTCCTTAAGCAAGACACATCCAAATTTCAAACGGTAATAGCACCTAAAGCCAATCGCAAGCTTTGGCTACAACAAATCAGTATCTTGACAATCCATTTTTTTAAGCTTAAAAATCTTCAAATCACTTCTAAATACTAAAATAAGCATTCCTCAGTTTGATGTTATGTTTATTTGAGTGTCCAAAAAGTGTAATGTAATGTAGTATTTACTCAAACCATCACAAACAGTAAATGTTTAAAAGAGGTAGTTACCAGTAGTCGCTGGTGGTCCACTACCACAGGGGGAGGGGCGGGGACAGGTGGACTCTCCTTTACGACCACATCTTCAGACCCCTTTAGCTGCTCTGATTGGCTGCTCTGGCATTTCTCTGCTTTCGAACACTCTGCAGAAACAGAACAGGCAGATGAGAAGAGATATTTACAGATACTTTAGTCGATTCCAAAGAAATTCAGATTTGTTAATCAGTGGTAAAGTTGTAATTTTGCACAGTCACAGCAAAATGTCTTAAAGGGTCCATGCCATGAAAAATAACTCTTTTCACATTATATCTTCTGCACATATACAAGCACAGTTTGGGTTTTGGAACATCCATTACACAATAGTTCTGAAATCTTACTGATTTCTTGGAGACGGTCACAGACCAGGAACTATGAAAGACCGACTATTGCTCCTCCCCCTGCCCGTCCTGAGAAAGCACAGGCTCCACCCTCCAAACGTGAGTGAGCCGCCCTTCTTCCGCCCGTCTCAGGGAGGAGGGGGAGAGAGGCGTGCACCCTGGTAGCGGTAGGAATAAACTTTTATTCATCATGGAGATACAGCGTGTTCAGCCGCATGTGTTGGACCCGGAATCGGACTTTGAGGTGCACGAAGCTCAAGCACCGCGTCGACATCACATGAACATTACTGATTGGTAAAGTATTAATAAACACTAGTAGATAAACTTATTATATCGTGTACACTGCAGTGTAGAACAATGAGCTTATACTGTCGCTTTTGTTTAGGTGTTCATGTGGGAATTGTCAGCCGATGTGGGGTGGAGGCGGTGGAGCGGAGGAGGGGGGCGGGTGGGAAGAGCTTTCTGCTACGTCAAACTCATCATAGGTGTAGCTGATGCATCATTGTTGTAGCAGCTTTAGTTCATTGTCACGTGGGAGGGTGGCAGAAATATGCTGCAATTTGTTTAAAAAATGCCAAATCAATCTAAAAACCACTTGGGCAACAAATACAAGGCCCACACATCACTCTTAGAAGGTAGAAAGCTCTGAAAAGTGGATTTTGCATGAGATGGGCCCTTTAAATGTATGTCACTTTTCTGCTTGTATAAATGAATGTGTTACCTGAAAAGTTCCACACTATGGCATTAAACTAATCTATCTCAATGTAGAAAAGCTGGTGACATGATTAAACCAAGATATAGGTCAGAAAAAAAAGCATGTTCAGCAATAAACCCCTCTAATCGAACAGGATATAAATAGGTTTAATGTCACACTGTGGAACATTTCAGGCAAAGTAATGACATCCAAATGGAGACAAGCAAGTAGCAGATTTAAAGGTGCATTGTGCAACTTTTCTGGTGGTCTCTTATTCATTACATGTGTTTCCATTGATCAAAAATACAGTAATTCCTTCTGTGAATAGGGGCAATGTAATGTAATGTAGGTAATGTAGGTTTAATGTACACAGTGGGACATTTAACATCTCCATAGAGACAAGAAGGTAGCAAACCCTCCACTGGAAATGCACCTTTAATGTCCTCATGAAAGAACTTAGTCAAAGCTATTGATTGCACAATATCTGACTACTGGCCTCCTCTGTATTCATAAGTGATGTAAGAGTTCGATAGAAACAAAGACCGTCTTTATAGCGCTTGTAATGAGAGCGGAGGAGGAGGAGCAGAGCTGGTGGGGTTTATAAAGAGCCAAAGTTTATTTTAGTTTTGTTTTTTTTCCTGCCGCTTTTCCTCCAAAGGCTTCCAGCTGGCCCCCGCTCCCACACTGTGATCCTTAATCAGACTCATTTGCTTTTTGACAAGAGATTAAAGGGCAGCATTCTTCAAAATAAACCAATATTGAAGAGGCGGCAAATACGCAGAAGTGAGTAATGAGAAACGTCTGAAGCTATGAATAAAAAGTTTACATAAAAGTTTAAAAGGAGCAAAAAAAAAAAGGAAAGTTATATACATATTTAAAGGGCTACTTTCTTTCCCTGTTAAAATGTTGCTTCCTCATCAAAAACATGCCTGGAGTTGTGTGCATTTTGAAGATGGAATCCAGGATTACTCAAACATGTGAATGAAACTGAACACAACTCCAGGTCTGTTTTTGAGGAGGGAACATTCTAACATGACTGAAACTTCACAAGAGTCAGTTTTGTGTAATATGTGACTAAAAAAAGTAACCACACCAGCAGAGGCAGCAGCGCATCCAAACACAAACAGGCTCTATTCACGCTTATGTCACAAAACTGAAAGACGTTTGGAAACATGTGGATGCATTAATCAGCTGCCTGTAAGTGACATGGAAGCTGTAATTAGATTACTGCCCCCCATGGAAAGCTTTGGCAGGTTGTGAAGATGCTGCTGCTGAATCCACGATTTTATCACATGTCCAGTGTCGGGAACTACACCGGAAGTCATCAGCCACATGTTTCCAACATCTTCTCGTAAGTGTATGTCCGTTATTCTACTAAGGGTTAAAAAAACATCATTGGGTGTCAGTCTTATTTGTATCACTGTTTTTGCATACTATATAATCACAATAAAGATACCATAGAATATACCAGGGGTCTCCAACCTGCAGCTCAGGAGTTACCAGTAGCTCTCCACCACCTTCCAAGTAGCTCGCCAAAGGATTTCGGAATTATACGTATTGTGTTGAATGGCTCAAATTTAATGACCTACCCTTGTAAATGTGTACTTTTGATGCCTAACTTGGTGCACTAATAAATTAATTTGGGATGGGTATGATTTGTCGACTAATCAATAGTTGATTGTTAAGAATTTCGTTGATCAGGTTAACTTTTTAATCGACAAAGTGAATGTAGCTTGCTGTGCGTAGCGTAAGGAGACGGAGCTGCATCTGACACAAACACTGGAGTTGAGGCCTCACAGTCCCACGTTTGGGCTCTGGCTCCTCCTTGGAGACACTAACACTCAGTGAGTGTGTTTACATGTACATCAGTGTCCTGTCATGGTGCATGTAAACGCAGTATCCCGGTTACTGCAACATACAAGTGCATGCATCCAAAAGACACTTTTCAGTCCTTTCATCACAACAGTAGTCAAAATAAAGTGACCAACATAAATAAAGTGAGTGAAATGCTAAGAGCAGTGCTTTTAGTTTATGCAAATGAGTCATGTGGTTTAAGTTTTGTTTTGGTAAAACGTAAACAAATGTGTCAAAGCTGCATTAAACACATTATAATGTCAAATAGGCTGATGTGGCTCTACAGTGGTTATGGTTTATATGTTGTAAAGTTGAGTTTATTTATCCAGATTAGTAAGAGTAATAATAAAGATGATCATTTTAATATAAAAACATTAATGATTAATCGAAAATCAATCGTTAATTCTCCCGACGATCGATTAAGAAACTTTAATCAAATGCCCATCTCTAAAATGGATAAAGGTTTAGGTTTTATAGGTTTCTAACACTTCCCCATCTAAGGCTTTTCTATGCTCAATTTCTTGTGAGTGCTAAAGTAAATAGCTTTTTGGTGTTTTCTTTTTTGTAAAGGTAGCTCACTGAAAGAAAACAGTTGGAGACCCCTGCTGTAGAATATATATGATGATAAAAACACATAGGAGCATTAAGTATTAAGACGTTACGACCAAAGCATTTCTGTTCATATCGCTTCCCATTTAAAGCCTTAATCTGAAGCGCGAGGTGCTAATCGAAAATTTACCAGAGTAATTAAGCAGTAGGTAGAGCGCGCCTGTCTGCATTTCAGCAAGAACCGCTGTGATTTAATAACAAGTCATTAAAATGAAAAAGAGAAAACTGAAGCTGACACCTTGAATTTTAGCCTTACGTCAACAGCCTCCTCAGACGTGTGTGTGTGTGTGAGCTAATGAAAAACAAATCTGCTCGCTTTAATGACAGGCCCCAAAGTCAACAAAAATAACACTAATTAATTCAACACGCTGGGAAATATGGATATCTACATTTAGATAAAATGACTGTAATTCAGGAAATATAGAATGACTTGAGTAGAGCTGACTAGACGATTTTTTTTTTTAAAAGTGCAACGTTAAAGGTGCATTGCGTAACTTTTCTGGTGGAGGGTCTGTCAGCTGTTTGTTTCTATAGATATGTCATTGCTCTTCCTAGAATGTTCTGCAGTATAACATTAAAGAGTTCTACCATACATTTAATTACACTTAGTTTTATAGCTCAAAAACACTTAATTCTGACAGTGAGCGGGATCGCCTCTCCACAGATCTGACCTGTAACTTGGTTTGGTCTCCATGACAATAGAAAGGTTTAATGCCATACTGTGAAACATTCAAGACAACACAATAAAATATAGAATGACCTGAGTAGGTCTGAATAGAAAATAATTTTAAAAGTGTGTAACGTTAAAGGTGCATTGCGTAACTTTTCTGGTGGAGAGTCCGTCAGCTGTTTGTTTCTATGGATACGTCACTGCTCTGCCTAGAAAGTTCCGCAGTACAACATTAAAGAGCCCTACCATACATTTATTCAATTACAGGTGGTTTTATAGCTCAAAAATACTTCATTCTGATGGTGAGCGGGGTCGCCTCTCCACAGATCTGACCTGTAACTTGGTCTGGTTTAGTCTCCATGACAATCGAAAAGTTTAATGCCACACTGTGAAACATTCCAGACAAAGCAACACAATATTGAACGACCTGAGCAGGTTTGAATAGAACATTTTTTTTAAAAGTGTGTAACGTTAAAGGTGCATTGTGTAACTTTTCTGGTGGAGGATCCATTAGCTGATTGTTTCTATGGATACGTAATTTCTCTGCCTAGACTGTTCCGCAGTATGACATTAAACAACTCTACCTTACATTAATTCGATTACAGGTGGTTTTATAGCTCAAAAATACTTAATTCTGACTGTGAACGGGGTCGCCTCTCCACAGATCTGACCTGTAACTTGATCTGGTGTGGTTTCATGCCATACTGTGGAACATTCCAGACTGGGAAGGTCTGAATAGAAAATTATTTTTAAAAGTGTGTAACGTTAATGGTGCATTGCGTAACTTTTCTGGTGGAGGGTCTCTCAGCTGTTTGTTTCTATGGATACGTCATTGCTCTGCAGTATAACATTAAAGAGCCCGACCATACATTTATTTAATTACAGGTAGTTCTATAGCGCAAAAATACTTCTGACTGTGAGCGGGGTCGCCTCTCCACAGATCTGACCTGTAACTTGGTCTGGTTTGGTCTCCATGAAATAGAAAGGTTTAATGCCACACTGTGAAATATTCCAGACCAAGCAATACAATATAGAACAGTCTGAGTAGGTTTAAATAGAAAATCATTTAAAAAGTGTGCAATGTTAAAGATGCATTCCGTAACTTTTCTGGTGGAGGGTCTATCAGCTGTTTGTTTCTATGGATACGTCATTGCTCTGCCTAGAATGTTCCGCAGTATAACATTAAAGAGCTCTACTTTACATTTATTCGATTACAGGTGGTTTTATAGCTCAAAAATACTTAATTCTGACTGTGAGCGAGGTCGCCTCTCCGCAGATCTGACCTATAACTTGGTCTGGTTTGGTCTTAAATGAAGATAATGCCATACTGTGAAACATTCCAGATCAAGCAATACAATAAAAAACAGTCTGAGAAGGTTTGAATAGAAAATTATTTAATAAGTGTGTAATGTTAAAGATGCATTGTGTAACTTTTCTGGTGGAGGGTCCATCAGCTGTTTGTTGCTATGGATATGTTATTGCTCTGCCTGGAATGTTCCACAATGTGACATTAAGCAGCTCTACCGAACATTTATGCAATTACAGGTGGTAAATACCTAGAAAAACAGGTATTCTGACTGTAAGCGGGGTCACCTTTCCACAGATCTGACCTGTAACTTGGTCTGGTTTGGTCTCCATGACAATAGAAAGGTTTAATGCCATACTGTGAAACATTCCAGAATGTAAATATAGAATGATCTGCGTAGGTCTGAATAGAATTTTTTTTACATGTGTGTAATGTTATAGGTGCATTGCGTAACTTTTCTGGTGGAAGGTCCGCCAGCTGTTTGTTTCTATGGATACGTCATTGCTCTGCCTAGAATGTTCCACAGTATGATATTAAACAGCTCTACTTTACATTTATTCGATTACAGGAGGATTTATAGCTCAAAAATACTTAAATGTTGCCTATTGGGGTCACCTCTCCATAGATCTAACTTGTAACTTGGTGTGGCTTGGTCTCCATGCAGATTGAAAGGTTTAACGCCATATTGTGGAACATTCCAGACAAAGCAATAAAATCTCCATGGAGAAAATCATTCAACACATTCTCCACCAGAAAAGTTACACAATGCACGTTTAACTCACCCCGCTGTGAAATATGGATATCCACATTTAGTTAGAGTGACAGTGATTCAGAAAATATAGAATGCTGTGAGTAGGTTTGACTATAAAGGAATAATCTCGAGCGTGTAATGTTAACAGCTGGGTGCCATTTGTACGGAAGCCCTGCAGGGACAAATGTATGCACACACACAAAGCACTTTTTTTTCTTATTTCAAGCTAATCAGCCGCCAGTGACAACCTGAAAGAAATCCCACTTATGATGAGCTGTTAACTAATCTATGTATCAAAAGTATAAAACACACTGTCAAAAAGACTCCAAATGGATATATTCTTGATAAATTGCCTCAATAAGTACATTGTAATGTACTTTTATATCCTGTTATATGTAGTTTTGTTGTATTTAAAGGTAATATATTACACAAAATTGACTCTTGAGAATGTTTTTACCTCCTCAAAGACATACAGTACCTGGAGTTGTGTTTTGATTCATTCACACGTTTGAGTAATTCATTATTATTCATCTGTCTACATCTCCAAAGCTCAAACTGCTCTGTTCCACCTTGTGAGGTCAACTTAACAGCTATGTTTTACATTGTGTTCAGCAGACTGGATAACAGGCTCTATTCACGCTTACGTCACAAACCAGGAGGACGTTTGGAAACATACGACGACAACTTCCGATGTAGTTCCCGACACTGCGCTCACCGACCAACTGATCAAACCCACTGAAGTAAATGTGATCAGCAGTAAAATAAAGGCTGCATACATATGTGCTGTTTGGAATCATCTGGAATTTGGACCCTCATTTCTTCTAATCACATCTACCATATTTTCTGCACTATTAGGCGTTCTTGATTATAAGACGCACTGTCACTGAATGGTCTATTTCAAACTTTTTTCACAAATAAACCGCACTGGACTTTAAACGAAACACAATAGTTGGATGGGTGAGTGGTTTTGTTTGTTTGGCGCGTTCACGGTGACTCTGGGCTTTGTTCAGTTGTGGCGTGTAGGGAGGATGCTGTCTGGGACCAACGGATTGTCAGCATGTTCGCAGTGACTCAGTTGTTCAGTCGTGTCTAGAAGTGGCACATTGCACTCGCTTTTTCGGTTCGTTCCTCCGTTCCGTTCCTTGTCGGCGTGGAGTGATGAGTGTGTCTGTGGGTGTTTGTCGCTGTGCGGTCGCTATCTGCTCATGTGTGTATTTGTGTGTTCTGCGGATGGTGCTGCTTTGTAGTTTACTGAAGTCGTGCTGGGACACCCGAGTGGATTCGTGTATATGGCGCTCTGGATTGTGGGGTGCACAGTCTTTTATGGGGTTGGAGGCTTAGGAGCGCACCCTATAGCTCGGAAAATACGGTACCCATACAAAAACTTAATATCTATTTCACAGACTATTTCATAGAGCTACCAGCAAAGAATTCTTGAATTTGTGTTCATTTATTTCTCATACAAAGGAATATGGGGGAGTAGAAAGACTTCCTCATAACTCTAGCATGAAATGTGTCGCTCAGTAACATAAACCAATGTTAAAACACAACACAACAGCGATAATCAAACAAAGACAATCTGCTGAGATTGTCTTTGATTTTGTGCGCTTCTGCTGAGCGTGATCTTCAGTGACGTGTTCGGAGGATTTTGACCCGGAGTTGTGTTGCATTCTCAATTATTGGATCCTCTGCTCTTTATTTAGGCTACATTATTTAACCAAATCATGGCAGTTGACAAATTAAACTTTTGAGGAGAAATGCGATATGGAGAAGTTACATACTGCACAAATTTTAAGACCCAGATATAAAAATTCAAGACTTTTTTGATTATTTTTAAAGTATTATTTTCAAATTCATAAATAAAGTATTACTTCCAAAATCAAAAATAAATTTTAAGACTTTTCAAGACACCGTAGGAACCCTGTTACTACCACAAACAAAGCCCGCAGGAAGTTGTCATCACATGTTTCCAAATGTCTTCCTGGTTTGTGACGCAAGCGTGAATACAGCCTGTTTCACCCCTGGAATTGCCAAATGATTCTAGTGAAGGTGAAGGACATGACATCACAAGGAGTGTTTTCAGTTTGAGAGAAGAACTCCTAAATCTGCAGGGTTTGTGTGTTAAAGACGTGTAAATGAAACAAAACAACTCCAGGTCTGTGATGAGGAAACTACACTAGAACATAGATCAGAAAAAACGTAATATGGCCCTTTAAAGTCAAAGTATCTATATATCAACACACTGTAAAGAATGGATATCTACATTTAGTTAAAGCGACTGCAGTTAAGAAAACAGAATGATTTGAGTAGGTTTGACTAAGAATTATCTCGTCCCTATCTAATGCAAAGGTGCTTGGACTATACCTTCTTTACTCGTCTCTTCTTCTTCTACCCTCTCCGCGGCAGTACTTTCTTCTTGGGGAGACTGCTCCTGAGTAGATTGGCTGTTGTGCTCTTCTGGTTCAGGTTTAGCGGGGTCATTATCCAGACCGGCCCCGCTCCCCCCTGTCTCGCTGCTGCTGGGAAGGCTATGCGAATACAGACTGTCCATGGACTCATTCCCATTGACACACACCAGCAAACCTTCTATGTGCTTGGGTGGCGGTTCTGTGTCCGAGGATTCTGAAATTTCTATAGAAGGCTGTTTATCCCCCTCGCTTTTGGCTTCACCGTCGGGACACTGCGGGACGTTTTGGGAATTGTCTTTGGCTGTGGATTGGTTTTCGGGTGGCTCGTTGGAGCTCTCCTCTTCCGTGGAGGGGAGGTTGGGTAAGTGTCCGTTGGTTTGGGGGCCCGGGGTATCGCAAGAAGATTCCTCGTCCTGAGTGAGACATGACGCGTCCCCTTCGCCCTCCCCCTCGTGCTCCTCCTCTTCCTCCTCTTCGGCCTCCGTCCCCTGGTCTTTGCTCTTGTAGTATTTCTTCTTGCGGATGATTCCTCGACCCCAAGTGGACCGCCGTCGCATCTTACGTTTTATGTGATCTGCGGAAAAATAAATAAGAATGTAAGAGATTTTTGCATTCAAAAATAAAAATACATTGAATTATAAGTTGAATCCACTGCAATTTGTACATCAATTTGTTAAAACTATCTACAACTACTAACCAGGACTTATCGGAAAAAAGTTCAAAAATGAAATGGCATAAAGGTGAACTATGTAACTTTTCTGGTTGATGGTCTGGCACCTGCTTACACAGCATTCGGCTCCAGTCAAATGAAGCTCTTTGAGGCTGCAGTTATAGGGACAAACTTGGAGCTAAGTTCCATATTTGGAATTCCGACCATCTCACCTGTTGCTAACACTAGCGGGAGTGACCTTAGGAAAGAAGGCGCCTGATTGGTCAGATGTTAAAGTTCATATTTTGATTTATGGACAAAATCGTGAAATAAAAACACTAGGATCATGTAGAGCGGGTTAATACAAACTAGGGATGGGCATGATTAGTCAACTAATCAATAAATGATCATTAAGAATTTTGTCGATCACGTTTATTTATAATTGACAAACCAAATGTTGGCTGCTGTGCGTAGCGTAGCGTAAGGAGACGAGGCTGCGTCTGACAGCGCAAACAATGTTGTGGCTTCACACCCCCACATTTGTGCTCTGACTCCTTGGAGATCACTACTCCACTCAGTGAGTGTGTTTACATGCACATCAGTCTCCTGGATATGAGATATTGTTTTTTTTGAGTATCCCGGTTTTGTCATGGTGCATGTAAGCGCAGTTACTCCCAGTTACTGCGACATAAAGTTGAGTGCACATGTGTCCAAAAGACAAACACTTTTCCGTTTTTTCATCACAACAGAAGCCAAAATAAATAAAGTGACCGACATAAATAAAGTGAAATGATGTTAAAAAAAGAGCTGCACTAAACCTGCCCACGTCTGATCTCTGAAAACATGAACCATCTCCAACACGACACACACACAGAACACACTCACCATCATCATCATTAAAAGCCCTCTGTTACAGAGAGAACACTCAGATTCCACTTAGTCATGTTGTTTAGTCCGACAGAAAGTGAACCACATCAGCGCACAAGGAAAGAACTGTTTTTTTCAGTACTTATAGTTTATGTTAATGATCCGTTGTTTTAAGTTTCGTTTTGGTAAAACTTAACAAACGTGTCAAAGCTGCATTAAACACATTATAATGTCAAACGGGCTGATGTGGCTCTAGAGTGGTTATAGTTTATTTATGCACATTAATACTAATAATAATGATGATCATTTTAATATAAAAACCTTAATGATTAATCAAAAGTCGATCATTTATTCTCCCAACGATCGATTAAGAATATATATATTTATATATATATATTTATATATACAGTCTATAAGCACCACCAGAAAGAACTCAGAACAGAACTCATATCTATCAAAACTATTTCTTAGCTGCCTACATCACAACATTTTTTTTCCCCACCACGGGTTACAGAATATAACTAGAAGGCCCTATGCTTGCATTATTTGTGAGAGCATTTTAAAAAACTCAAACCAATACAATTCTGCACAAAAAATATCTGCACATAAAAAACATAGAATCAGAAAACTCATAAAAAAGACATAAAAAAGTTTGGTTCACAAAAGCAATCCACAGTCAACAAAGGGATAAGCTGCACTTTCTAACACGCTACAAAACGCGAAATATGTTTCATAACAAATGCCCCGCGGAGATGGACCATATTTAAATGTGGTCAGATGGCCTTTCAGAGACAAACAGCAGCGGGTGAGTGAAGCTGCCGGCTGGACCAATAGAACGCGCTCTTGTTATATTATGAATGTTGGACGGTAATGGCACCAGATGGAGCATGGGGGATTTTAAAGAGGAAAAAGAAACCCAGCCTGTTTTCTGAGAGCACTTCACATGACACGAGCGGCTAGCATAGAGGTGGTCAGGCCTGTCAACAAAAATAAGATACGCAGATATTAACTGACAAAAAGATGAGCGCGAGATATCGATGTTGGAAAGTAACTTCTAAATGGCTGGTTTTTAGACGCACTACAAAATGGTAGAATGAAAAAAACAAGACAGTTATTGTGTTGAACATTGAAAATTATTACAAAAGAGATGGAGAAAGTAAAGAAGACCAAGTATTTTTTTCACAGTGCTATTGCTTTAAAGGTCCTATATTACGCAAAATGGACTCCTGTGAGCTTTAAGTCATGTTATAATGTCATTACCTCATCAAAAACAGACCTGAAGTTGTGTTTTGTTTCATTCACACATGTTTGAGTAACTGTTTATTATTAGTTTATCTACAGCTCCAAGGGTCAAAATGTTCTGTTCCACCTTGTGATGTCATGAAGCAGTAGTTTTTAAGTTAACAGCTACCTTTTATCTTTAGTTCAGACGAGATTGGTGGAGATTACAAAGGTGAAATCATCCAAACGATTGTAGCAAAGATGTATAAAATCTTTGAAAACACAGTGGAGCACTTCCTGTATCACCATATGACATCACAAGGTGGAACAGAGTGTTTCCTTTAAGAAAGAACCCAGTCTAAAAATGCAGGGTTTGAGTGTGAATAAAATAAAACAACTCCAAGTACCATATTTTCCGCACTATAGGGTGTGCATAAAAGCCTTTAATTTCATCCCAAAACGACTGCGCACTTTATAGTCCAGAGAGCCTTAAAGTGCGGAAAATACGGTATGTTTTTGATGAGGAAACATTATAACATAGAACAGAAAATAGCGTAATATGGGACCTTTAATATTTAACTCATGTAATGTGGTCTGTGTCTTTTAATTATTTTTTGATTGGTTTTATTTATTTATTGCTAGTCTATGGTTTTGCTCTTATTTTATTTAACTGGTTTTATTGTTTTAAAGACTTGTATGTAAAAAAAAGAAATAAAAATTAACATATTTTATTAAATTTTCAACATTTTAACACAAAAAACAAACAAAAAACAGCAGACTGAGCACATGTTAGAGTTTTCCTTATTACATAAATATTACCCAATTAAGCAAGACACACCGACCTGGTCAAACAGGTAAACCAACAGCTCGACATGACACTGAGCCTGTACCTCTCTGTATAATGACACTGAGATCACCGGACAAGTCGTCAAGCAGAGGCCGCCACAACTCCATAAAAAACTCCCTTTACCTTTCAATTTTGCACTCACTCTTTCCATGGGTAAGACTCTAAAAATTTCTTTATACTACTGGGTGACAGTTAGTGGCTTCGCATCGATCCAGTTAAACAGCACACATTTCCATGTCAGAAACAGTAATTTAGCCACCAATTTTAATTTACTTTTGTCTGTCACTTTGTTTAAAGGTGGCAGCCCCAACAGACTAACCTGGTTCATCAGACGGTTTCACTTTGTACAAACTGTCTGACCTCGCAGTGTTAGAATTCGTTTGCTCGACGGTAGGCAGGTACTTTTTATCATTTAACCAATCACTGCTATTTGGTCATGATGTATATAATGCGCCGCTAACAGGGATAACTGGTAGATTAAGCTGTTCGCAGATCCCGTAGGAAGAAGGGCAATAACGTCTTTCCCCTTGATAAAATTCACCAAACATTCTCTTTGTTCCAGCTTTAAATCATCGATCTCAGGAATCGTTGACAACACAGAATATATGACTCTTCGCCGATTGGCTGATGCCTGAACTTACACTTATGGGGTTTTTGCGAACCATCTAGTGTATTCTGATTCCTGACCTAGTCACTAGAGAGAAATGAAATTGAGTGGAGGCAGTAGGTGGCGCCAGCCTGACTACTAACAGACACCAACTCGGATCTTCACTATTTTTCATTTCACTGTGCTGCTTATTTCTTTAGTCATACATACAGATTTTTGAAGTCCAGTGGGTTTATTTTATCATTATATTTTTATTGTTGTTATTAGTATGTATTATGGCTAGTACTGCTCAGATTTAATCATATAGCCAAAAAATAACTATAAATTCCCCAGTAGTGTAAAGAAAATGTACACACAATAAACCACGGTATCCCCAGGTTTAACTATCTCAAATTTAAGACTTTTTTAAGAGCTCTTTAAGGCCACTCAAATTAAAATTAGACCAACATCGCACCCATTATGCGAACGAAAAACACCAAATTCAATTCTAATAAATAATGACCGACCAACTACTGCATCTAGAATCTAAGAGCCATTGTGGATCAAACCGACACTTCCATGATCCATCCAATGTCTTCCTCCACTCTACTGATGGTTTACTCATTGCCGTCGGTGCCAGAAACCAAAGTATTTTTTGCGCATACTCCAAATTAGACGTTCATTCACGTTACATGATTTCACGTTGTTGCTGTTTTTTTTCCTCCATTTAACGTTGCACTGCAGCCTGGTTGAGTTTACAAAAAAAAAAAAAAAAAAAGGCTAATGAAATGTAAGACCTTTGTGAAAAAAACTAAATTTAAGACTTTTTAAGACCTTAATTTAGGAACATGAAATTTGTATGACTTTTAAGACCCCGCGGCTACTCTGTAAATACTGACCCCAGAATATTGTACACTGAACGCTAAGTCAATATAGTAATTATTATAACACTATGACAAGGTAGCGAGCTTAAACCACAACGTTTTTGCTTTCAATTATAAAGGTTTTACATGGGTCCCATCATTAAGACGGTAACAACAGTGTGTGAAAGACAAGAGGAGATGGAAAAACACTGCAGACTACCACAAGTCAGGGCTCTGGGGACGTCTGTGTCTGAGCCTGACAATTAGCAGGGTTAACACAGCCTGTCAGGAGCACAGTAAAAGATCTCCTATCCAATTCTACTTTTTTTTTTTCTTAAACCACGGTTCATTTCATAGGTTACTGTTTGAAGGTTAATTAATTTCTGCATTAACTTTCTAAAGGGGTTCACAGCTTGACAGGGGAGCTCGTCTATTCTGAAACCCCTGAACAAAGTCGCCATCTTTTAAAGTCTAAGTTGAAGTCTTGAGCTAAAAGTTAATGATTTGTATAAGTGAAGCACAGTGGGTCATTTAAATGTGCCAGCAAAGACATTTTCAGTCCAGAAATTGTTTAATCAGCTAATTGCAGGAAGGGGCTATTAAAAAGGAACATTAAGAGCTTGTTCAAGTTTTATTACCAAGAACACTGGTCAATTATGGACTAATAAGAAGGGTGAAGTGCATATAGGCAATAGCTGGCTCCTCTAATGTAGAAACATATTATGAAAATTATAATAGGAACCGACTTCATCCATAATATTAAAGTGGAACTAAACTCTAAATCTACTTTTTTGCTACTTAACTGTAAATGGTGTTTTAAAGAGCTCATATTACACTATTTTCTGATCTATGTTCTAATGTAGTTTCCTCATCACAAACAGACCTGGAGTTCTGTTTTGTTTCATTCACATGTTTAATACACAAACTCTGCATATTTAGACAAACCTTCTTCAAAACCACCTTGTTATGTCATGTAGTAATATAGGAAGTGCTCCACTGTGTTTTTAAATTCCATGCACCTTCACTAGAATCATTTGGATGATTTCAGATCCGGAATTACAAATCTTTACTAAACAAAATATGAAAAGGTAACTGTTAATATGAAAACTACGGCTTCATGACATCACAAGTGGAACAGAGCGTTTTGAGCTTTAGAGATGCAGATAGACTAATGATAAAAGAGTTACTCAAACATGGGTGAATGAAACAAAACACAACTCCAGGTCTGTTTTTGATGCGGTAACAAGATTATAGCGATAGGCTAAAAGCTCACAATAGGCAATTTTGGGCAGCACAGGATCTTTAATGGTACTGCCTACTGTTCATAGTCCCTTCTGGCAATTTTAACACAAACACTTGCAGTTTTGAGGATAAAAACTGTCAAAAAATGTGTGTGCTGCCTTCAGTGGCTGCGGCAATTTCAAGTACTACGTGACATCACACTGACCTGCCCTGATTACAGCCAGATTATTAGGATTACAAACACGTGACTGTAGGGGCGGAGTTTGAAGTGTGGATACTTGTTTGACCAATCACAGTGTTTGTAATACCTCCAGATCACGCCCCTCCTCCTCTGACTTACTTCTTTAGTCCTCCAGGTGCTGCGCAGTTTAGCAGTTCTATCTGAAATGTGGCTGTGGGCCTGTGAGTTTAGGTGTTAAATCCCACTTTAAAGATGAAGTGTGCAACTTTTCAGGTAAAGGGTCTGCCACCTAATCGTCTCCATGGAGATGTTACTGCCTTGCCTGGAATGTTTCACACCATGCCAGAAAATGCATATCTTATGGTGTGTTTGATTATCCATCTGAATCGAAGGTCTGAGGATGTTATCTAGCAACACGCACTGACACGCCCCTTTTCCTCGAACAGCAAACCTCGGAACTCAGAGGAGACCGACCAAGGATTCTGAGATAGAATCCAAGATGGCTACGCCCAGTGTCACTTTTAAGTATGAACTGTTTTCATTGAGTTTGGAGCTTTGGTGGTTTAAATGACAATTTCAGTCACTCGTATTACTGCAGTATTATACTGCGTCTGTATCACTGCCTATGGGGATGATAGTCGGTGTTGCAGTGATCAGTGTTGTAGTGAAGGCAATACTGAACAAAGACTTGTTTTAAACAGGTGTTGCTAAACATCCGTAGTGTTGGTGTCCATGTTTTTCTCCATGTTGGACATGCGAAACATAATAAAATACTTGAAGTGCGGACGTGACGCCATATCCAAGATCTGAGTGGGAGGCGGACGGATAAATAAACGCAGCATTACATTAAATAAATTACAGGTATTTTTATTGCTCAAAAATACCTTTAAAACATACATTCTTATTGTCAGTGTAGTCACCTTTCCACAGATCTGACCTATAACTTGGTCTTGGCGTCACTTGCTTGTTTCTATGGAAATGGATATGTTTAACGCTGTACTGTAGAAAATCCTGGGCAAAGCAATGATATTTCCATGGAAAGGTGCAGTAGGAGGATCCTCCACCAGAAACATTACAAACTGTGCCAGGAATGTTCCATGGTAAAAAATTAAACATATCCATTTCACATTTATTTATTACAGGTGTTTCTATTGCTCAAAAATACAATAATTCCTTCTGTGAATAGGCGCGCCTCTCCACAGATCTGACCTGTAATGTAGCGTAGTGCTGTAACCTGCTTGTCTACCTCATTGTAGACCGGTTTAATCTATACTCTGGAACATTTTAGACAAAAGCAGTAATATTTCCAATGGAAGAGAAGTAGGTGGTGGACCCTCCAGCAGAAAAGTTACACAGTGAAACTTTAAAATTGGGATGACAAAACTGATAAGGCGAAGGTTGGAGGCTATTTTGGTCGAGTGTGATAAACAGCCATCCAAATATAACCTACATACTGAAATTGTGTGACTCCGGAGTAGAAATATGAACTTTCCTGTCAATCAATGCCATGACAGCTGCAGGGTATGACTGAATAATGCTGGGAAAATTGGCTATGAGAGTTCCAAAACACAACATTCAAGGCCGATACACCAGTGTAATTAATGTGAAGTAAAAACATGTTGATATCCATGAGCAGATGTAATTAACAAGTCTGTGTTTGATTAAAAGTTTGCCATGAAATAAATAAATACTGAACAAAGCAAAGCGAGAAGAGATGTACTATTTGATTTTCACAGAGGGGAAACAATTGTGTACTGAAAACAGATTCACATGTCGATACTTTGAGTTGATGACATTATGCTAGGGGTGCTCTACATGTTTGTCTATGGTGGAAATATGAGACGCAATGCACACAGTAGCAAGCACTGTCAAAAATAGAAAGATTTAACATAGACTGAAAATCAAAGAAAAAAAAATATAAAATGGGTTTAAACAGCACATTTTCAGGAAACTGATCAATACAAGCGTTCGTGGTCCTGTTTACGTGAGAGTAACTGAAAAAAATTGTAATGCTACGTGCGAGAAAGACTTGTTTAACAGCTGGAACTACAACAGGTGAGATGTTTTAAGTTAGGTTAAGTTAAGTCAGTTCTTTCTGATCAAATTGTGTTAAAATAAAACTCAGATTAAAGCCTAACTTGAGTACCAAAGCTTCAGACAGAGCAGTGCCTACAGTTAGTTCTTCATGTCTCACATGTTCTTCCTGAACATGTGAGACAGGCCTCTTCTGTGACGCTGTTTAAATCCAGGCTCAAAACATTTCTGTTTAACTGTGCATATAACTGAAAGGTTTTCATTCCGCACTCTTCTCTCCAATTTATGTCTCTCTTTTTTAATTTTAATCTTCATGATTATTTATGTTTTGATTTGTTTTTATTATGATTTTAATGTATTTCTTATTCTGTAAAGCACTTTGAATTACTTTGTGTACGAATTGTGCTATACAAATAAACTTGCCTTGCCTTGCCTTAGTTTGTCACCCCCAGAGAATGTTGATGACATCAGCTGCAAAGTACCAGCTGACTAATCGGGACAAATAAAGTGAACCAACTCTATAAAAATGACTGTATTATGAAATCAAACTGTAAAATATTCCTAAAGATTCTCCCTCTAGAAGCCTTCAGTCGCCAAATTTCAACCTACATTTGGTTGATAACATTTAGAAAGCCTCAGTGTACAATAGGAGATTCCAGACTCAACAATTACAAAAATAATCTTTCTTGCAGCCCTATTAGTACATCATAAAGGGCTTGTATAGGCTTTATTCACGTTACATCACGAATCAGGAAGATGTTTGTAAACATGTGATGATAACTTCCCGATAGTTCCTGACGCTGGGCTCACTGACCAACTGTGATCAGATCCACTGAAGTAAATGTGATCAAATGAAAACTGAAAAAAAGTGATAAAATGAAAACTGCATACATATGTGCTGTTTGGAATCATTTGGAATTTGGCCCCTCATCGCATGTACCCAGTGCACTCGGAGTTGTGTGTCAGTGGGGAAATGATGAAAACTAAGGTCTGGTTGTAAATGTTGATTAGTCTAACATACTGGAATGCTACAATGACATGGAGATGAAGAAAACCTGCATATTTTCTCATTTTCCTAGATTTTGTCAGACTTATTACTGCGAACAGAGGCCATCGGAAGTTGTAATCGCATCTTTCCAAACGTCTTCTTGGCTGGTGATATAAGCGTGAATAGAGCCTATTACTCTATTTTTGCCTATACCTCTAGTTTTAAACTCCACATATCTTCACCATAATCATCTAGATAATTTTAGCTCTTGAACACCCTATCTTTACTGAACAAAAATGTAAACTGTAGCTGTTGATTTGAAAACTACAGCTTCATGACGTCACAAGGTGGATCAGAGCATTTTGAGTCTTGGAGATGTAGACAGACTAACAAACCTGGATTATAAATGAAATGAAATGTGTAAATGAAACCAAACACAACTCTGGATATGTTTTTGAGGAGGTAATAACATTCTAAAATGTCTTAAAACTCGAAAAAGTCAAATTTGTGTAATACAGGACCTTAAATTCAGGTATTCAGTATTCTGTAATATATGTATTCTTCCCAACACTGCCAACAATCCATATTTGAGAGCTGGTTAGATTTCCTGCTCTGCTTGATTCTTGCTCTTTTGACTTCAATCAAAACCATGTCTAAAAGCACAGATCCAAGACCGGAGAGTTTCCCAGCAACATCGGTCCAGAGATGAGATGTACCTGGGTTTGGGTTTCCTTTGATATGATCTGTTATTACGAGACAGAGATGGATTACACGCCACAGAAGGAAAGAAAACCCCATTCCTCTTTGAACTTTCCGAGAATATGGATTAAAAAGGCACCTGCCAGGAATCTATATTTTTCCGATCAATAAAACGTGTGTGTGAAACTGTGAGTTTAATTTACGTTTTCCATTTTGTAGTGTCTAGGTGTGACAAATTAATACAAAATAATGAAATATTGATAGTTTGCAGCTGGGTTTGTGGTGCTAACTGTAGGCTCTGCTTTGTCTCACCTTTTTGTTGAAAATCAAACTTCTAAACAGGAACGACAATCTGAAAATTGTCTGTTTGCTAATGCATCCATTATGTCACCATGGTAACTCCTAAACATTCCACCATTAGATATACATGCAGAACACTCCCAGCGTAATGTCACTGCAACATATCAGTAATATAACACAGTGTTTTCTTATTTATATTTCATTTATCCATTATATATTAATACCATGAAGACATTTTATTTTAGATATCATTTCTCGGGCTCTTTTCATTCTTTTGATGTATTAATTTTTATACATTTCATTCCTTTCTGTTATCATCTTTCACATCGTGTCTTTTCTGACCTGCAATCTTCACTTTTTGAACACTGTTTTGTTTCTGCTTCTCAAAATTTTCATTTAATACCGAGCTGTCCCCTTGCGATGTCCAGTGATCAGTCATAAATCATGAGCTCTTTTTCATTCTACCGCAGGAAATAGTGTTACCTGAGAAATCCAAAATGATATCCCTCTGTAACTTTTATAAAGAGTATGCAAACAATTAAAAAAATAAAATAAAAAAAAGTTTCTTCATGTGAGTCTTCCACTGACAATAAGAGAAAGTCTGTCCACTCAATCACTGTCCATTTTCAAACTGCACCTTGAACTGTGAACGATGGAAAACCAAGTCTGTGAACACTTTTAATCTGGTCTTTTACTCTTCGCTGTTATAAAATACAAAACTGTTACACAGAGACATAATTATTTTCTGTGTCACCTGCCTAGGGACAACACAAGGAAATAGCATTTGTTGCTGGCATATTTACACTGTAATTACAGATGTTCATTTATTTGCACTGTCTCTATCAAATAAATAAATGCATAAAGAAATGATTTAGTTCAGTGACGCATGTGGAACGAAGGAGCTCATTGGTCACATATCGCTCATTAATTCTGTTGAAATCCACAATGTTTGTCAGCCTCCTGTGAGTTTCTTTCTCCCTCTTTTTTATCAAGCAGCTTTATTTGTTTTGACTAAATACATGCACCGAAAACACATATTCAGAATTGATACTTTCCTATGGATGGATATACCGTATTTTTCGGACTATAAGTGGCACTTTTTTCATGTTTTGGGTGTTTCCTGTGACTTATACTCCGGTGCGACTTATATACTAAAATGTTCACACTGAAGTGGTGAGAGGTTCCAGTCTTGTGTGTGAGTATCTGCTGCTCCTGTTCCTCCTGTACCACTGTCACTTCACTCTACTGCACATGTCTCCTGCAGAAAGAGCCTCTGTCCTGTCTGTATCATGTCAGTCGATCGCACCATTACTTCTGCACCACTGAACAATTTTTAAACAAATTTATAAAGACGATTGAGAAGACTGAACACAAATTCCCCAAAAAAGAAAAGCAAAAACTGCAGCCGAAAACGGTAATCAAGCAGCAGAAAGAAATTTTGGAGTGAGTAAGAAACTTGTGACACCGGGAGGATGCACCATGAAACTTTCCTGAAGTCACTGGATGGATGGACAAATCCTGGACTTCAGTGACACCAAAACCGTCCTGTCGGGAATCAGAAAGGCCCGAATAATTCTAACTGGAACTGATGCTGAGTTTGACGACAGCGACACAGAAGAGGAAGAGAAGCTCTGTTTACCTCTGAAGGTCGAGGCCGAGTTGCTCAGAAGTGACACCGAGGATGAAGAATTGAATGGATTTAGTGATTTGGAGTGAGATGGAGAGTTTGGTAAACTTGTTCTGTTCTGTTGTTTATGTTATAATTATCTTTAGAACTGTTCATATGTGACGTTAACAGTCTGTTGTTCTCTCTTCTATGGTTATTTCTAGAACTTAACTTTTAACATGAAATGTCGGTTCCTGGTTTCTGATTTTATAAACTAAATTTCCCCCCAAAATTGCGACTTATATTCCTGTGTGTATTATATGATGCATTTTTTGGCTGGTGCGACTTTTACTCCAGAGCGACTTACAGTCCAAAAAATACAGTACATGTTTCTTTATGGTAGAACATTCTTAGATTGAAAACTCAAGAAAATATACAACATGGATTTAAACACACAACACATCTTCAGGAGCCTGTGATCAATACAAGTGTTGATGGTCCTGTTTAAGTATTTGATTGCCGTATTTGATTTGATAAAGATGAACGGTGAGTTTTCGTGATTGTCTAATCCACCTGTCAATCACGGCCATCTGAACTATGGGAGAGTCACCGGTGACCAGACTCACATGTTCATATAGAACTGGAGTAGCGTGTATTCTGGATCCCAAGCATGAAATATTGCCTGCTGCTGAAAGATGCGCGTCAATGTATTTTTAATATGGCTCTCAGAGGGCACCACAGCATAAAGATATGAAAGAAAATATGATGGAAGTTAATATTAAAGCAGAGTTTTTTTTATAGCCGCCCTGTTGCACTTTTAACCCTTCATCGACGCTCACGCAAGACCACAACAAACAATCAATGTAATAACCAGAGATGCTCCCAGGGTCAGATACGACAACTGTGGAAAAGAGCCGTTCTCCGGAGAGGCTAAAAGGTGAGACTGAGCATCACAAATGAATCGTCATACGGACCTCTTAAATAATGCATGAAAATTGGTGGAGCATGAACGTCTGACCGCACAAGAGAGATACAGAAGCGAAAGAGGAAAGAGGAGAGATGAAGAGGGAGCAGGGTGAGTGGCAGAAACAGCACTTCGTAATAATTAAAAGGGCTGTGGGAGAGACTTGTGAATGAAGGATCATTTTATACTGCATTCAAATGTAAAGGAACATATAGATATAGACCTTTATTATATGTGTGCAGCCTCTAATTAGGACTGATATGAGAAAGATGTTCAATAGCCAGTGTTGGGAAGAATTAAAATGTATTTTTAGCTGTTACATGGCCCTGTCAGAGAAGCTTGTTTCACCAGTCAGTTTCACTTAATGGAAACTGTTTGACCTTGCAGCATTAGGATTCGTTCGCTCGACGGTAGGTGGGTACTTTTTTTATTTAACCAATCTCTGCTATTTGGTCGTGACGTGTGTAATGCGCCAAATCCCGTAGGAAGAAGAGCAGTAATATCTTTCCCCTTGATAAAATTCACCAAACATTCTCTTTGTTCCTGCTTTAAATCCTCGATCTCGGGAATTGTTGCCAACACAGAATGTCTGTCTTCATCTACATCCACCTCGACCGCTTTGTTTACTGTTGTGCTGTTCCACAAAAGGGACCCAGTCATGGCTTCACAGCTCTTCGCTGATTGGCCGGTGCGCGGTTTACAACTTTCGTGGTTCTTGCAAACCGTCGAGTATATTCTGATTCCTGACCTAGTTGCTGGAGAGAAATGAAATTTGAGCAGAAGCACTAGATGGCGCCAGCCTGGCTACAATTTCAGAGCTGAAATTAACCAAATGATTCTAGTGAAGGTGTAGAATTCAGCCTCAATATGCAGGATTTGTCTATCAAACACACGTGAACAAAACAAACTGAGTAGAGGCACTAGGTGGTATCAGCTTGGCTACTGTCAGAGTACTGTACTGTGAATACTTGGAATACTTTAAAAGGCGCAGTGTGTAACTTTCCTGGTGGAGGGTCCGCCATCTGGTTATCTCCATGTAGCTGTAATTGTTTTGCCAATAATGTTCCACAGTAGGGCTGGGCCATAAGGATAAAAAAATATATATCGATATATTTAGCTATATCTCGATATACGATATATATCTTGATATATGTTTCAGAAAAAATAACCCCCTAAAACTGAAAACTGCAAAAACAAATCTGCCAAATTCCACAAGGTCTTTTTTTTTATTGAAGTGTAAGAGGTCGGCAGTTCATATAGGAACATTTAAGATTACAAAAACCCTAATTACATAAATAATTTAACTGTAAAATAAAATAAATAATACATATTTCCTTCTTTTCATTCCTAAATAAAACAACTCAACATAAGCTCATCTTTGCATCAACTCTGTTAACCAAACCAGAACCAGAACCATGAGCTCATTTAGCAGAGGAAGCTCAGGATGTTCCTTATTTTAATAGATCCATGTTGTTATCCAGCAGTAAGGAGCTCTGAGGTTTAATCCCACAATCCACTGCAGATCAAACCCAACGTTTCCAAACACTATTGTACAAGTTACACTGCAGCAGATTATTAATTAAAATCTTCTGCATACATAAACTTTACATTACTAAATAGGGGTGGGCGATATCTCGATATTTTTAATATATCGAGATTTTTTTAAAACTCGATATGAATTCTGACATATCGTATATATCGATATAATGCAAAGCAGCGAAATCAAAATTGAATAGAAGCTTGTTTGTCTTCTCTGTCGCCGCCCGCGCGCCTCCGCCTCCCTGATTTTGTTCGCTCGTGTCTCATTCACTCCTCACTATCGCCGTGAACGCCGAAAGTTGCTGCCAGTGAAAAGCTTCTAGCGCCACGAAACTTTTCCATTTACAGACAAAACCATCAGCAGCACATCTCATATTCCACCGAGTCATGTCCTTTAGTTCAAAAGAAGTTGAACCGCAAGAGCGGCACATGGAGTGTGCTGTTTATGCAAATTAGCCATGCGCTTTTTAAGTTTCGTTTCTGTAAAACGTAAACAAGTCTGCGCAAAGCTGCAAAAAAAAAAAAAAAAAAAAAAAAAAAAAAAACATAAAATAAAATAATTAACACTATAATCTCAAACGGGTTGATGTGGCTATTGAGTCGTTATGCTATATATCTAGTAAAGTTTAGTAATGTAAATTCTATTTATGCAGAAGATTTTAATTAATAATCTGCTGCAGTGTCACTTGTACAAAAGTGTTTGGAAACGTTGGGTTTGATCTGCAGTGGATTGTGGGACTAAACCTCAGAGCTCCTTACTGCTGGATAACAACATGGATCTATTAAAATAAGGAACATCCTGAGCTTCCTCTGCTAAATGAGCTCATGGTTCTGGTTCTGGTTTGGTTAACAGAGTCGATGCAAAGATGAGCTTATGTTGAGTTGTTTTATTTAGGAATGAAAAGAAGGAAATATGTATTATTTATTTTATTTTACAGTTAAATTATTTATGTAATTAGGGTTTTTGTAATCTTAAATGTTCCTATATGAACTGCCGACCTCTTACACTTTAATTTTTAAAAAAAGGACCTTGTGGAATTTGGCATATTTGTTTTTGCAGTTTTCCGTTTTAGGGTCGTTATTTTTTCCTGTACAGATATCGAGATATATATCGTATATCGAGATATAGCAAAATATATCGAAATATATTTTTTGATCCATATCGCCCAGCCCTATTACTAAACTTTACAATAAATAAAGCAAAACGACTCTAGAGCCACATCAGGCTGTTTGAGATTATGATGTGTTTAATGCAGTTTTGCGCACGTGTGTTTACATTTTACAGAAACGAAACTTAGGCTCATTTGCATAAACAGCGCACACTTCTCATGCAGCTCAGCTCGTTTAGCTTCTTTCGGGCTAAAGGACGCGAACTCGGTGGAATATGAGGATGTGCTGCTGATGGTTTTGTCTGTAAATGGTGGAAAAGGTTTGTGGTGCTTGAAGCTTTTCACTGGCACCAACTTTCGGCGTTCACGGCGGTAGTGAGGAGTGAAGGAGACACGAGCGAAAAAAATCAGGGAGGCGGAGGCGCGCGGAGGGGACGAGAGAGAAGGTAAACAAACGAAGCTTCCAAATCAAAATTGAATATAAGCATTATATCAATATATACGATATGTCAGAATTCATATTGAGTTTAAAAAGTATCTCGATATATTTAAAATATCGAGATATCGCCCACCCCTATTCCACAGTAAAACATTAAACATTAAGAAACGAAACTTCGCCAAGATACAGGTCAGATCTGTGCAGAGGCGTCTCGGTGTTTGGTAAGAATGCTTGTTTATCGTGGTATTTTCAAGCAATGAAAAAACTGTAATGGAATAAATGCAAAAGAGACAAGTTTAATAATGTAGTGTGATAAATTAAAAGCAAAATATCAAGTAGCTTATCACAAGTAGCTGGTGGACCCTCTACCAGAAAAGTTACACAATGAATCTTTAAAGGTTGTATATTACGCCATTTTCTGATCTATGGTATAATGTTTTTCCTGCACTGTGTAACTTTTCTGGTGGAGGGTTCGTATGCTTTTATCCGTGGAGATGTTGTTGCTTTGTCTGGAATGTTTCACAGTATGGCATTAAACCTTTCTATCTTCATGGAGACCAAACCAGACCAAGTTACAGGTCAGATCTGTGGAGAGACGACCTCGCTCACTGTCAGAATGTTTGTTTTTCTACGTATTTTTGAGCTTTAAAACCACCTGTAACTGAATAAATGTAAAGGCAAAGCTGTTTAAAGTCATACTGTGGAACATTCCAGACAGAGCAATGACATCTCCATAGAAACAAACAGGTGATGGACCCTCAACCAAAAAGTTACACAATGCACCTTTGAGTTACTATTACTTGAGTAGTAGTTTTCTCAAATACTTTTTAACTCTTTCTTTCATGGACCATTACTTTGTACTTCTACTTGAGCAATATTTTGAAGTATTTTAACTACTTTACCCACCTTAAATAATATGTTACAGTTAATTTGGGATAGACCATTTCTGGATGCTTTCAAATACAAGCTTAGGGACAAAACATTTAAATGGAAAATCTGAAATCTCAAGGCAGATGGACCACAACAAAGTAAAAAAGACCAGACACTTGTAGTTTCTGATCCACTCTTTGAAAAAACGCTATTTTGGAGAAATACGCTTCAGGAGACAATTTGCTGAAGCAGATGGACAGTTTAATAACGCTTCCAATGGCTTAGGGTAAAACTGCAAATTGAAATTTCTGATTCACTGATTTATCATTTAATATTTGCAAATTATTAAACAAAGGCCAGAAACCACAAATGAGGAAGAGTGATTGTGTTTTTGTGGAGTAAAATTTCTGACAGGCACTTTGAAAAGTTCCAGAACTACCTCATATTCCACGACTATTAAAAAGGTTCAATATTATGCAAATGGGCTCAGGTGAGCTTAAGTCATTTTAGAATGTTACCTCATCAAAAACAGACCTGGAGTTGTGTTTTGTATTATTCACACATGTTAGAGTACTCCTGTTTTATTAGTCTGTCTACAATTTCAAAGCTCAAAATGCTCTGTTCCATCTTGTGATATTATGTAGTGATAGTTTTCAAGTTTTCTAGTGAAGGTGTATGGAGTTTAAAAACAGAATGGAGCATTTTCTGTATTACCACATGACATCACAAGGTGGAACTGAGTGTTTTCTCGACCTAAATATGCAGGGTTTGTGTGTTTAAAATGTGTGAATGAAAACAAAACACAACTCCAGGTCTGTCTGTGATGAGGAAACTACATTATAACATAGGTCAGAAAATAGCTCAATATGGGCCCTTTAAATGCACAATGCGGAACTTTTCTGATGAAGGGGACACATCTGTTTATCTCCATGAAGATGTTATTGCTTTGCCTGGAATGTTCCACAGTATGACGTTAAACTTAACCTAGGTCACCAAGGTCAAAGATAGTATGACTTGAAAACAAGGAATCTTACAGCGGTCACCTCTCTGCACAGTAACTTGGCACAGCCTGCTTGTCTCCACCGTGATGGACAAGTTTAGTGCCATATTGTGGAACATTCACACTTTACCAGGACCAGGCAAAGAAATGACAACTTCATGGAGGCAAACAGTTGGCAGAACCTGCCTAAAACATTTCTGTAATGCATCTTTAAAGGTGCATTGCGTAACTTTTCTGGTGGAGGGTCTGTCACCAGCTTCTCTCTGTGGAGATATTGCCTGGAATGTTCCACAGTATGGCATTACAACCATTTATCTCTATGGAAACAGCAGGTGAGGAGTTACCTGTCAGATCTGTGGAGAGGCGAGCCCACTCACAGTAAGAGAGCAAGTTTTTAGGTCAATAAAAACACAAGTTATTGAGTAAATGCAGGATGGATACGTTTAATGCCACACTGGGACATTTCAGCCGTAACAACATCATCTCCATGGAGACAATCAAGTGCCGAAAGCTACACAGTACTTCTTTAACCTGTTACCATCCACCTCATTTTGGTGTGTGCACAATAGCACTACATACCCAAATGCCATAGCTTATTAAAAGAAAACCTTAGAACCCACATGCTTGTGTGAGGCACCATTTTAAAGCTTAGACCTTCTAGTTTCTGTAGATATGTACATGAAGACTGTGAGTGCTGCCTAACCTACAGTACAGTCAATTAGAATTGAAAAAAAATTGTATTTTTTGCTTCGAAAAAAAAATTGAAAAAAATAAAGGCCTTAGCTTGGGCATACTTCATGCTAGGCATTTGTGACTCACTACACTCATTGTTCAAGTTGTTGGCAACAACTGTGTAGAATTTCAGACAAAGGGTTTTGATGCTGTGAGCCTTTGTGTAAACAAAATGACAATTCAGCACAAGATTGCCAAATTTGTGCCAAACTAATAATAATAATAATATAATAATAATAATAATTGTTATTATTATAATACTAATTCTTCTGAGCTTTAGGCATGTTTTCTCAAGAAAAAAAACTAAAAGTAGCCAAAATCGTCCTCCAAGTGGCAGATCTGCACTCAATGGCACCTCCCACACTGCTCTCTGTGCCTCACTCATGGTCTCTCTGCTGCGCTTATAAACACCGCGTCTGTTTCAAATACTATCTGAATGTCCCACCCACCGTTTGAAAGCTGGTGATAGGCTAAAACAATATGTCAATCACTTTCTGGAAGATCCAATGACTGAAGAGATTTCCCGTAAACAAACTGATGACGCGTGCGTAAAGCCAGGAAGTACGTGGGTGCGTTAGCTTCTTCAGCAGCTTGTCCCACCTAAACCCCGCCACCGACAACAGCGGGGAGGGTCTCATTTTGAAGCTAAGAGTGTGAGGAAAACAAGCGTATCCAAGAGCGGGAGAGAAAGGGAAGTCAGAGCGGGAGAAGAGGCGGAAAGGCAACATAATATTTTCATTCACGGATTCATCCACTCATACGGACGACGATTTTCTGGATTATTTACCCACATGGAATTATTTTTTGGAAAAACAACTTGATATTCTTTTTCTGTGGATTATTACGGATTTATTGAGTACAACTTTTCATGGATTGAACGCGTTTTGGACCGACAGAACCGGCTCAAAGGTAAGAAACGCATATCTTATTCTTTGTTTATGATGTGAATTTTTAAGTTATAGCGTTTTGGGCTCGTTGTACGGCATAAAATGAATGATATGGTTGTTTTATTGATAAATTAAGCTTTCAAACAGTAGTGAAAACAATAATGAAGGTGAATATGCAGAGTGAACATTTTTTATTGGAAAATCGCCCGCCGGCGGGCGGGTGGATGGTAAGTAGATGCACTATGTACCTTTTTGGTTGGGGGTTCGTCACTTGCTTGTTTCTATAGATATGTCATTGTTCTGCCTGGAATGTTCCACCGTATGACTTTAAACTGCTCTACCTTATATTTATTCAATTACAGACGTTTGTACTGCTCAAAAATACCTCAAAAAACAGGTGTTTTGACTGTGAGCGGGTCGCCTCTCCACAGATCTGACCTGTAACTTGGTCTGGTCTCATCTCTCTTTCATCACTCAAGTTTAATGCTGTACTTTGAAACATCTCCATGGAGATAACGAGGTCCCGGAAGCTCCAAGAGAAAAGTTACGCAGTGCGCCTTTATTTGTCTGTATGTTCTCTTTGCTTCAGTCCGTGTACTAGTACTACAGAGTTTGGTTGTGCTTTTGCGCCTCATTGGAATCGACTGGTCTTAGTACCTCAATCTTGTAACAATAATGAAGTATTGATCGGGTGGGTCCTGTCACCTGCGACTTCTGGAGAGGAGTTTTGAGTTGGGGTTGGTGGTGGGACTGACACTCTCAAACAAATAGTTATGTAACCTTGTAGCTTTTTACAGTCGTGTTTCTACAGATCGATTTTCAAACGTTAGATGTGCAAGGCTGGCTCTTCCAAAGTCATTCGAACTGTGTACACATGTTTAGAATAGAACTGCACCATTTTGGAAAAAGATGAAGTATTCCAATTGTGATTAGATTTGTGATTTACTTGTACTAGTAGTATTTTTAGGAGATAATGATGAATTTTATATTTATGCTAATTAGAATTTTTGAATTTTGATTGTTTTAAATGTTTAATGATGAAATGGTGTGTGGTTATTTTAAGGAGTCACTATTAGTCACTACCATTATTGATGAAATGTTATTGTTAGGGCATATTGTATTTTATTTTATATTTTTATATTATATTATATTTTATTTTATTTTGAGACAGGGACAACATCACACCCATTAATGACCAACCAACTACTTACTATATCTAGAATCTAAGAGCCACTGTGGATTAAACCTACACTTCACCATGATCCATCCAACGTCTTCCTCCACTCTACTGATGTTTACTCATTGCCACCAGTGCCAGAAACCAAGTTTTTTTTTGCTCATACTCCAAATTAGACATTTATTCACGTTACATGAGTTCACGTTAGGGATGGGCATTTAATGAAATTTTCTTAATCGATCATCGGAAGAATTAACGATCGATAATCGATTCATCATTAACGTTTTTATATTAAAATGACCATCATTATTATTACTATCTGCACTACTAATCTGCATAAATAAATTCAACTTTACGACATATAAACCGTAACCACTCTAGAGCCACATCAGTCCGTTTTAGATTATAATGTGTTTAATTTAGTTTTGCGCAACTCTCACAGAAACAAAACTTAAAATCACATGGCTCATTTGCATAAACTAAGCGAAGATAAAACTACAGCTCTTGTGTCGCTGATGCGGTTCAACTTCTGTTAGATTAAAAGACATGACTCAGTGGAATACAGGTTAGTGTGACCATATTTGCGTTTGTCAAAACCAGGACACCGTGCGGGGGGAGGGAGGTGGGGACTCGTCATCGACATTGCGTGACTCTCACCTGGCAAAGCTTTCTCCCACTGGACACCGAAACATATGTTCCTGCTTTATACACTGTGCACATGGACTCCCACTTGTCCCAACCGGAACGGAAAGCGTGAAATTTCTTGTACAAGTCATCGTTAAATACACATTTGCGCTTCGGGACGTTGCAAACTGACCGACTGTTTGTGTTTGCTCACTCCTTCTGAGTGCAGAGAGACACATGTACAGACCCCTGTTTGGTCACGCTATACACAGCAACCTACATTCACTTTGTCAATTAAAATTTACGTAATCGATCAAATTCTTAATGATCAATTATCGATTAATCGACTAATCATGCCCATCCCTAGTTCACGTTGTTGTTTTTTTTCCCCCTCCCTCCGTTTAACATTGCACTGCAGCTTGGTTGAGTTTCCAAAAAAAAAAAAGGCAAAATTTAAGTCCTTTGTGAAAAAAATAGGACTTGGACAACATAATTTAAGACTTTTTAAGGCCTTCATTTAGGAACATGAAATTTAAGACCTTTTTAAGACTTTTAAGACCCCGCGGATGCCCTGAGTGCACAATTTACATGAACCTTAACGGGAGAGATGCATTGTACCAGGTTGTAGCACCAGTGTTAATTTCCACCTGTCGTCCCTGGGCAGGTTCATTGATTGAATTTAATTGACCTTGCCTATCAACTGTTCTTCCTGGAGACCTGTGTAGCATGTTTTTGCAAAATCGTTGGTCCGTGGAACATAAATGGGCGTTTCTTCCTCAAAACGGGGAACGCCTCCTGCCACTGTCAACATCTGGTCTAACAAAAATGTCAACGTAAGACTTGTTAGTATTGAAGTAAGAGTTGTACATTGACATTAGCACTGAAAGTTGTGTAGTAAGGGTTAGGGTTAGTGTAGAACTACGGCTATGTGGCCTATCAATAGGTAACCTCAAGGCTCATGCCGTGCTATCGTTAACTAACTTGTTAACTTGGTTCTCTAAACTTTTACTGAGAAAAAGCGGAAAAGCGCAAACTCTTTGATTGGTTGATTACATGCTACAGGAACGCCCATTAGGGAGTTTCTGTGGCACGTCCGGAACGCCCACGCTGCAGACCGACACTCCTCTGTTTTTGGGTTGATGGGGAAAACCGGAAAGCACGGAGGAAATCCATCCAGACACGGGGAGAAACATGCAAACTCCACACAGATCCGACCCGGAAACTTCTTGCTCTGAGGCATAAGTTCTAGCCACTCAGCCACCCTGCCACCATGTTAAATAAATAAACATCATTGTTTGAGCGGTCTCATCCACTGACTCAAAGGCTGGCCGGTGTGATTCCAGCTCCCACAGATGAACGCCGTCTTCCTGTGTTCTTGAGAAAGACACTAAACCCGCCTCACCCCCAGTGTCTTTGTACACTGGTGTATGAGTGTGTGAGTGAACGGGTGAGTGGTTCCTTGATGTCAAGTGCTTTGAGTGTCTTGAAGGTGGAAAAGTGCTGAATAAAAATGTGACCATTAGCATAATATTTAATAGAGATGGGGGTAGTGAAAATGAATCTTGCCTAAATGCAGATTTGTTGTTGTACTACAGTGTGTTCTTAGGTCTAGTAACAAAGAAATAATCAGGTTCAACATTTGTGAGTTTACCTTTTGGCAAAGTACAATGTAATCAATAGGGAAAGAGTCTCTTGCCCTCATGGGAGTATGGCATCACATTCTAGACTCTGAAAACAAAAGACCAATTTACAAGAATAAAGCCAGACACCCCAGTTTTAATATTCCAGTAAGAGCCATTTTGATGTAATTTGAGCGTGTTTAACCTCCTGCACGGTGACGAGGAGGAGAACAGTTTGTAGACATCAGTAGGACACATTAGGATGCAGCATGTTGGACCAAGAATTTACTAATGATAATTTTATGAGTTTTATTCAGACCTAAATTATACAGTTCGCATTTGCATATGGAACGATGTGAGGTTTTAATATTAATCAGATCTGATAATGCCACTTGGGATAAGAGACTCATTTGTATGGACATGCTCTGTTCACCATCTGATCAAAAACTATTCTAATATCAGTGTAATATAAAGGAATGAGTAACTTGGAGAGACAGAGACACGTTTTCTGTATTTTCTGCATAGATTCAAATTTCATCTATCTTTTTGTTATGTTTTTTCCTCATTAAAGACATACCTGAAGTTGTGTTTTGTTTCATTCAAACTGAAAACACTTGCTCCACTGTGTTTTTAAATTCCATACACCTTCACTAGACTCATATGGATCATTTCAGTACTGGAATTGGCAATCTCTACTGAACTAAAAGGTAAAAGGTAGATGTAAAACTTGAAAACTACCACTTCATGACATCACAAGGTGGAACAGAGTATTATGAGCTTTGGAGACAGACAGACTTTGATGAGGTAACAGTATTAAACCATGGCTTAAAGCTCACACTAATTCACTGTGCGTAATATGGGACCTTTTAGTGATTTTTAGCCTTTGTTCCCATACAATTTTTTGGGATCTGATCCAATACCAATACTCTGTGTACTCACAGATGGCAATACCAGTCCAATATTGCCTAGTGTATGGCTACTCCATTTTGTTACAGTATAAGAGCAAAAATTTAATCTTCTATTTTTTAAAATGAATGGCATGAATGAATGAAAATCTGCAAGAATAAATTCAAATTTGAGGAATAAAGTATTAGTGAAATGTATTGCCGTAGTGCTGATTTAGGCACTTTTGCTTTTCTACTTGGTCACGTTCTGCCACAGAGCCTCCACAGTCTGTGTTTCTCTTGCTCTGAGTGTTAGTGGTAGCATTAGCCACAGACGTCAACAGCGTCTGCTCACATCTGCTCGCATCTACGGCTCTTCATTCAGGAAAACACAGAGTGATATCGGATCGGTAATTTGGTCTGAATTAGGGATGGGCATTCGATGAAATTTTCTTAAATCGATCGTCGGAAGAATTAACGATCGATTATCGATTAATCATTAACGTTTTTATATTAAAATGATCATCATTCTTATTACTATCTGCACTACTAATCTGCATAAATAAATTCAACTTTACGACATATAAACCGTAACCACTCTAGAGCCACATCAGCCCGTTTGACATTATAATGTGTTTAATTCAGTTTTGCGCAACTCTCACAGAAACAAAACTTAAAACCGCATTGCTAATTTGCATAAACTAAGTGAAGATAAAACTACAGCTCTTGTGCACTGATGCGGTTCAATTTCTGTCAGATTAAAAGACATGACTCAGTGGAATGCAGGTTAGTGTGACCATATTTGCGTTTGTTAAAACCAGGACACCGTACGGGGGGTGGGAGGTGGGGACTCGTCATCGACATTGCGCGACTCTCACCTGGTAAAACTTTTTCCCACTGGACACCGAAACGTACGTTCCTGCTTTGTACACTGTGCACATGGACTCACACTTGAAAGCTTGGAATTTCTTGTACAAGTCATCGTTAAATACGCATTTGTGCTTCGGTACGTTGCAGACTGACCGAATGTTTGTGTTTGCTCGCTCCTTCTGAGTGCAGAGAGCAACATGTATGGACCCCTGTTTGGTCACGCTACGCACAGCAACCTACATTCGGTTTGTCGATTAAAATTAACGTTATTGATGAAATTCTTAATGATCAATTATCGATTAATCGATTAATCATGCCCACCCCTAGTCTGAATACATGCAGATACCTGAAAAAAGTGTGGTATTGGAGCTTTTGGAGATACCAGCATCAGTATCGGAACAACCCTAATGATTTTAGGTAAATATTGTGGTTGAATAAACAATTAACTTAATAATTTACTTAAATTTGTAAAATTACGTTCATTAAATACACGGGGGAAAAGAACAATGTGTGTTCTTTAGTGCGTCATCTCGCTCCTGAAAATACCCTCTCTCCCAAATCTTATAACAAATCTAAAACGGTCTGTGGAGATTTAGTGAAAACTAGCTGTCAGAAGCTTTTTGTCACCTCTGCTTCACTTGTGTCACCGCAAGACTTAATGAAACGCCCAAATCAATGCATCCACTCCCTCCTCTGGAAATGAAGCCGATCAATCACTTTATTCAATAGCTCTGCCTCAGCCCTAACGGAGGGGGGAGGGGCCAGGATAGCTGTTTAAACAGACGGGGGAGGGGCCAGGGCCTCAGACTAGACAGAGGGGGGAGGGGCCAGCCACACAGTGTACTCTCTGTACTGTTAACTCAAAATGATACAAACTGTGGTTCAAAAAAAAAAGTTAAAAGTAAAACCGTTACTGCTGATCGCAAACAACAACTAGCAGGCTAACACACACTTCCTGATTATCTGACAATTAAATGCTTTTAATTAGACAGCAAGCAGACAGTGCACAGCAGACTCAAACACTATATTCAATAGCTCTGCGTCAATCTAAACAGAGGAAGAGGAGCCATACATTGTACTCAAGTGTGTATTATTATTACAAAATAATAAAAAGATCACGTGATCACTCTGAGAAAGACGCTAGTGAGCAGTCGAAACTGTCAGGTATGAAATAACACTCTAGGTCTGAAAAAAAGAACCTAATAACATAGAATAAAAAGAGGAAGTGGACCAAAAAAGCTCAACAGCTAAAACGTTTTTGCTAGAAGTACTACTGAGGAAGAAGTAACTGTCTTGATGTATCACGAGATTCATCAGTCAAATTTAACCTAACTGAAAGGACAATTACAAACTGTTCACTTAAACTGCAAAATATAAAGATATATAGAAAGAAATAGAGAGAGACATATTAAGATATGCAAAATATCACTAATACTGTCTGTAATAAAAAAATAAATATAATGTAACAGTAAAAATGGCATCAAAAAGAGCAATCTTTGAAGTATGAAGTTATATTTTTGTACTTAATTGTACAGTCCATTCCCAATTCTAAATCTGATTTTAACCCATTTCTTGATGCAGAAATAGCAACTGAAAATTACCCATGTACCTGCTCTGGTCTTAGCCATGTTCAAAATCTCAAAATTACTAACATAATAATACCACTTTTGCCAGAAAAGTAAAACTCTGTAAAATGCACTTCCAGTTTTCTGTTGTGGAGATGTCAGCCTGACCTGGGAGCCCTGCGCCTACACACTTCCTCAACCAAAAAACACGGAGAGGAGAATGAAAGCATTCTGGGGCGAGGTCTGTCGCCCCCGGCAACAAACATGCCCCCAGACAAGATGGAGGCTGTAAAAGTGCATTTTGACTGACACTGTAAAGGGGCGACGCAAAGACAAGTCCAGTCACAAGTCCTTTCACAAACGCAGAAGAGAAAAGTTGTGGAAAATGGGACAATTTTGCTTTGGACTCTGTGTTGAGGAGCTGAAATGTTTGATTTAATAAACAGCCTCAATTATCTAAATATAAATGATTGTAATGGAAAGCAACAATCTTAGGTGAAAAGTTTGATGTAATAAGCAGATATCTGTGAGGCTTCCCTTCAAACTGTTTTGTGCTGTTTTCAATGTAACGTGATGTGAATTGACTATGGGAGTATCAACCTTTGTTCTTTTGTATTTTAGCTCAGAACCCAGTAAAATGTCGAAAAAACATGTTTACACGCTTGGATTTTAAATAATGTTTTTCTATCACACTAATAATCCGTCTTGCACTTGTAATGTGCTTTAGAGGCCTGTCAAAGCGCTCCACTGTGTCATTATTCATTCACTCCACACACAACTGATAGAAGTGAGGCTGCCATTCTGCGCCATCAGCCCCTCTGACCACCAGAACTTTATAAAATCAGTTAAAAAGCCAGTAACAATTTTTTTCCCAAATGTGTCTTGCCACAATACAACTTTTATCTTATAAAATCAACTGGAGACAGTAACTATTAACTTAAACTCTAAATAGTTGTTTATTGATGTATCTCAAACATACATCAAAATCTGACCCAAATCCATTTGCAAGACAGACACTTGTAAAAACTGATTATAAAAGAAACAGTACACAGTCAACATGTGCCAAAAACAGAATAGTTTGACAAATGAGAGCAGATTATTCTGATCACGATGACAGCTCTAAGGAGGAGACAATCGGCCAAACCACAGATGACTTTTATGACACCGTTTAATGAGCAGTTATCTTCAAGGGCCCATCTACATCCAAGAGAAAAAGCACTCATTTATTTTACCCCCAGAGCGCTGGATAGAAGCTCCGACCAGCGCCAAAGGAAAGTCATTTTATGCAATTATAAAAAGCACACTACTTACTACACACTTTAGGATTTTTATACTTCAGCTAATGCGTTTCCTTTCTAAAGCCACAGTATGTAACTTTTTAGCCCAGAAAAACTGAAAATATGCTTTTCATTTGGGTTGTTTTTATTGCACTGAATAAGCTGACATGCATCTTCACAAACTTGACCTATATTTGGCTTGGCTCTGGCTCATTTCCAAGGAAATGTTGTTCTTTCTGCTCTAATATTCTACATGTTGACTTTATGCTACACACTACTCACATACAGATTTATTAAAAGGTTATTCTAGTAAACTCAACTGATAAATGTGGAAAAACAAACAAAAAAGCTTATCTTCAATTTAGTTTTTCTAAAAAGTTACATCCTGTGAATTTAAAATGGAAACATATACAAAAGCGTTTAGTAAGTGCAGTGCCTTTTATAATGACATAACATGATTGCTATAATATTCCACATATAATAAAACATATCTCTGGAGAATATTCCAAAGTATGGTTTTATCTTTCCATTTCCATGGAGTCGTGCAGGTGACACTATGCACCTTTGGAGGGTCAGGTATCAGCTAGTCTCCATGGAGATGGTTTGCCTGGAATGTTCCACAGAAAGGCATTAAACATATGCATTGCCATGGAGACAAGACGTTCACTGTAACAGCGCATGTTACTCAATGCCATAGTGCGGAACATTCCAGCATCTCCTTTGAGACAAGCAGGTGACAGACTCCCACCAAAGAAGTTATATTTAAACAGTGGTGGAAGGAGGACTCCATTTTGTTGCACTTTTTTTTGTAAAGTAAAAGTACAGATACCGGAGCAGAAAAATACTCAAGTAAAAGTTTAACATTGAAAAATCTACTCAAGTAAATGTATTGAAGCACATGTTTTAAAATGTACTTCAAAATCTACGTGAAATACTTTTTACTTGAGATTTTGAGGTCTTATGAGGCTTCAAAAGTACTGAATCAATATTTTTTTGCTCAAATTATGTTTAAAATAATCTCTAAACCTTTTCAGCAGGTCTCAAACAATCATAAAAAACACTTTTACTTTTCGGTCCAGTTACAAAATGTAGTGGAGTAGAAAGTACAGATACCTGCTTTCATATGTAATGAAGTAAAAATAAAAGTATCCACTGTACTTAAGTAAAATACAGATACCTAAAAATGTTACTTAAGCATAGTATTTTACTACTTTTACTTCATTTTGTTGCTTCAGTGCATGTAAAAGCCTATTCTACAACGTGATTTGCTTATTTTACAAATTACAGACAACATCATTATGAAAGTCATGGAGAAAATAGCATTTACTTTGCCTTTTCAAAACCAAAGACGTCTCTAAAGTCACTAATATATAATTCGATTTAAGCCGTTGTTTGGAGATAGTCGTCAACAAACTCAGAAAGACACATCTATAAGTCATTCCATGTAATTGTAGCCTCCCAATGCATTATGCTTGTGCAATTGTTCCAGTCAATTACAGCCTATCAAACTCAAGCAGAGGCTGAATCCACCCCATTAGGCGAGCTGTTGTTTACTATGGTCTGAAATAGACTCATCCAAAGCTCTATAGCAAAAACAATGGGGTAGAAAGCCCAAGAGGCATCGTCCAAATGTCTGTTTGTGGTACAACTTCAGCTCCGTGCAGTGAAAACAAATTAGGGAGTCGTAAGTGAGCGGTTCTATCATCAAACGCACAGATGTATTTTAATTGAAATGGCTGGTCAGTAAAAATTAAGCTTGGGTTTCTGTGGGTTTAAGATTGTAAAAGGGTCATTACTGGATATTTGTGTAACTAAAATGTAATTATAATGAGACAAATAAAAGTGTAAACAGGCCTATATTTTGCGGCATAATCGGGCAATTACAGAGATCTGACATTACAACTTAAAAGATGCAAAGTATTCAGTTTCTCCATACACTTTTTGAAATATTGAGAGATGCTGTATCTGATTTTACACTCTTATGGTTTGCAGGGGAACAAAGCAGTGTTCTGATATCATTTTTTGGGATCCAATTAGACACCTTAATGTACTCGCTGTTACTGACATAGTGTCAAGAAGTAGACTAAGTAGACTACTCAGTTCTGTTACAATACAAGAGCGATAAATCTACTGAAAGGCTATTGCTAAAGTAAATCTACAAGAATAAATTCAATATGAGAACTAAGTGTTAAGAGTCGAATATATAATGATGATTTTGACCATAGAGCTGGTTTAAGCACTTACACTTGTCTAATTCGTTACATTTACCGTAGTGCATGGATAAAACCAACAGTGAGAAGTAAACAAAGTCCAAATTAGAGCTATTGTCGGGCTGCACTCTCCGTAACGCCGATTTTCTATTAAGTTGAGCGTCCACACCAAAGGCAAAATGAAGGTATCAAAGAGGAAACGCAAATGTCTTTTCTGTCATTATCAGTGTGTTTTAAGTGTCTGCTCTGGGCATTAGTGGTAGCATTAGTGACAAAGTGCGTAAACATCGATCGCTACGCACACACATCACACACGCACGCACGCACGCGCACACACACACACACACACACCACGCGCGCACACACACCCTAAGATAGTAACATAAAATCTATAGTAAAATGTGAGGCAGTACAGGCGAACCAGTCACTCAGAGGAGCACACCAGGAGCAGAGAGACGTCCACCACCACCAGGAAACCATACACACCAACTCTCCACCAGGTGGTACAAACGTCATCGATGCATCTACACTACAGGTCCTCACTGTGGAAAATACACAGTGGTATCTGATCTGTCATTTCATCCGAGTACTCCCCGTTACGATACAAATGCAAAAATTTGCGTTATCTGTATTGGAACAACCCTAGTCCAGAGTTGGCTTTCGGAGACCAGAGCTAACAACAACTAGCATGCTAACGTGTGCTTCCTGATATTGGACAATAAAATGTGTTCTAATTAGACGTAGACAGTGCACAGCTGACTTGGTCTGACCTCAAGAGCTGCTTATACCACTAATCTGTACTGAGTAGGGGTGTGAGAAAATATCAGAATATCGACATATCGTATCGTGTAATGTGATGATACAGTATCGATATCGAGGACTGTTGTATCGATATATTGCCAAGACTATTTATATTTGGTATACTTATTTTGTTACAGCTACAGTTTTGTTGCTTGTTCAGAGGAAGGAACTTTGTTTATGTAACAAATTTGATGATTAAAATGTTTGTGTTTCATATGAACTTTGCACAAGATGTGGTTTAACAAAGACTTTTAGCCTTTATTTTTTATTGAACCACACTGAATCGATTTGAAATATATCGTATCGAACCAAAAGTGCACTGTATTGAGATATGTATCGTATCGTTACCTATATATTGAGGTATGTATTGTTTGTAACTTCTTAATGATACCCAGCCCTTTTTTTTCTTCTTCTTCTTCTTCTTCTTCTTCTTCTTCTTCTTCTTATTTCTTCTTCTTCTTCTTCTTCTTCTTCTTCTTCTTCTTCTTCTTCTTCTTCTTCTTCTTCTTCTTCTTCTTCTTCTTCTTCTTCTTATTATTATTATTATTATTATTATTATTATTATTATTTATTATTTATTATTATTATTTTTTTTTTTTTTATTATTTTTTTTTTTTTTACTTTATTTTTTTGTATGTGTGTTAGTTTTATATTTAGTTAAGTCTGTCTTGTTGTGGATGTGCTGGATATCCAAACCCTCAAACCTGACAAATTATAAATAAAAAATAATAAAATAAAATAATGATACCCAGCCCTAGTACAAAGCAAATACATGAAAAAAAATAAATCTATCAGGCACAGGCTTGATTACACCTTATTTTTTGCCAAATTACTGACAATTTTCAGTAGATGCTTGGATTGAGTTGCTAGTGGTACATTTTACTGGGCACTTGATTCCTGATGCTGCTTACTCACTCGCAATATTAAAGAGGGCACCCCTGGCTTCCTCTAATAAAACCATGCAAACCTCACAGTGCCCCGGGCGACTACAGACTCTACTTAAGCTTCTGTTGGACCAGCCCAGATGCTTCTCGGATCACTGTGGCCTCATGCATGAAATGAATGTAAAATCACTGGTGAAAGCTGTTGCGTCTCTTTATTGTCTACGGAGCTGACGAGCAGACATCTGCGAGTCTCTCATGGTTTATTTTGTGTGTATATGCGCACTTAGCCAACCCATAACATGCAAGAGTTATACAGTGAGCGCAGTCAATTTTTCACTGCGCTCTGAGGATTACTGCGTATATACATACATTTATAAAGAGGATCTATTTGAGGCGGAGGGGGTTGAGAGAGGTGGTGAAATGATGGAGGCTGCTCATTGACGTGTGAATCTGAAACTCCAAAACTGTACAGGTTGTGCTGCCCTGAAATCTCAAGAGAAGAGGGTACAGTATTAGGCTATTATAGTAACTGTCATTACCCTTGTAAAATGCTGAAAGTTTGACTCTTTTTCTTCTTCTTCTTCTTAGTGACTGGTAATGTTAAAAGTCTTATATTACGCAAAATGGACTCTTGTGAGGTTCAAGCCATGTTATAATATAGTTACCTCATCGAAAACATACATGGAGTTGTGTTTGGTTTCATTCACACGTTTGAGTAACACTGCATTATTAGTTTGTCTACTTCTCCAAAGCTGTAAATGCTCTGTTCCACCTTGTGATGTGTGAGTGTTTTCTGTTTGAGAGAAGAACTCAGGGTATTAGGTTTGTAGGGATGTAACGATATTCAAATCTCTCGATCTCACAGTACGATATTTATTGTGATATTTTGTGGTGGCAAAAAATAATACAAAATTGTGAGTATGCTACTTTTCTCTAGTCATCCAAAAATCCAGAAAATTACAATTTTAAAGTGCTTCATAACACTTATTTCAGCGTGTAGATTGGACTGAAGCAGAGCAAAGGATCATGGTCTAAGTAGTTCTCACTATTTTTAGCTGTTGCTGCACCAAAACAATGAATTTAAGCAAAGAGACTTGAGATTTGATATATTCTGATGGCTCATGATATCGTTGAGAGACTTTTGACGATACAATATCAGGATATTTCAGGTTTGTGTGTTAAACGTGAATGAAAACACAACTCCAGGTCTGTGTGTGATGAGGAATTAAAACATAGATCAGAGAATAGTGTAATACGAGCCCTTTAAACAAATAAGACGTTACCTACAGAGGCTTTTAAAGAGCTATATAGCACAACACAAACAAGATATATCCATGGAGATCAGCAGGTGACACCACCAGGCCAAGTTACAGGTCAGAGCTGTCAAGAGTCGAGCACAACCAGTGTAAGAATGTATGGTTTTCTAGCAATGAAAACACATGAAATCAAACCAATGCAATCTGGATGTTTAATGCCATACTGTGGGACATTTCAGGCAAAGCAACAACATCTCCATGGACAAAAGAAGTTGAAAGACCCCTATCCAAAATGTTAAGGGTCCACCAACTCTTAAAATTCTCAAAATATTAATAGAAAATTTAAATAAGTCTTTTTCTTCCTTCCCGGGTTAACAGTTGGCAGTGATTTCAGCTATGCCCCAAATGATGTAGTTATCTTTTGTGTAGTCCAAGCTGAACACCAACCTTGAATCACAGTGCTTTTTATGATACAATGCACAAACTCCTCGGGATCAGCAGTTAAACTAGTGACAGTTTTGGTTTCATGCTATTAGAAAAATCTTTGTAAGAACTCTGTGACGAAGAGGGAAAAGGTGAACACAAAACGAAGGACAAAAGTCGTGCTTTAACCTTTTCAGAGTCTCTCAGGTCGGACCAAATGGAGGCTCACCGCGTACTGAGACAAAAGTAAAGTGCTCCCAGTGAAATCTGCTACAGGACAAAGAATAACTGTGCCTGTCATTAGCTCAATTTTAAACACAAAAAGTATCAAAGTTAATTACGATTTGATCTTTTTCTCAAATGAGGTTTCATTTCATGGTGCACTTTTTAAAATATCCAGAAGCATTGAAGCTGCACTGTGTAACTTTTCTGTAGGGTATCTGCCACACACTTGTTTCCACGGAGATGTTACTGCTTTGCCTGGAATGTCCCACAGTATGGCATTAACTCTTTCCCCCATGAAGACGACATTTGACAACCCTCCTTGTTTCCTTAATGACATGTTTTGACACTTTCGCTGTATCACTAAAGACGTGATTTGACGACCATTAGAAACTCTTCCTGTTTTTCACATGTAAGCACAGGCTGCGACAGGTGGGGGCCACTACAACCCATACTAGGCTGACCAATAGGATTCAAGGATACGTTTTCGCAGATTTTTTCCGAAGTTAAGTAGTGACAATTGTAGCCTCTGAAAAAACACAACAAACACGTGCAATGGAAAGATCATGGCGCTGCAGTGCACAGTTTTAGAAATAATGAGGAGCGGGCATATTTTATGGATAAGTTTAGTGACCTTTATAGATTTCAAAGTGATGATGAAAGTTGATTAATAAGTGGAAAACAGCGCTAACGACGGAATTTCAGAGAGTGAAACTTACAAAGGTGAGAATGTTGGTGATGTGTCTGTGTGGAGTCCTGCGATCTCCGAACAAACTATCGGGGAGTACTTTATACTCGATTATGAACCAAAATTGTCCCAAAATCTGGATGTTGCTCAGGCGAGACCTTTGAAATATTCCAGTCTTTTTTTCCAAGATGAGATGTATGACAGAATTGCTACAAAATCATTTATAATCACTTGTGGAAGTCTGTTTTCTTTTATGCAATTATGCTCTATGGGTAGCCCTAGTCATATATGTATGAGCTGTTCCTAGTAGGTGTCCAAGGGGGAAAGAGTTAAAGAAATCAATCTTGCATTTAGTAAATTAGAGGTGTTTTATTGTTACTTGAAAAATAACGCACGCACCTCACCACAGATCTGACCTGTAAAATGGTCAGTTAGTGTCATCTGCTTGTCTCTGTGTACAAAGACAAGTTTAATGCCATACTCTGGGACATTCAAAGTAAAGCAATATCATTCCATATGTAAAAAAGTAAATGACAAACCCTCCAAATTAAAAGTTTGAAAGCTTGCTTAACTATGTAGTAACTTATGTCTACAAGACCTATACATTTATTTAAAATCTCTTTCTGAAAACTTCAAAAAATTATAAATTATTAAAGCATTTCGCAAAATCTTAAGTTTTAAATGTGTGTGTGTTTTTTTTAATAGATATTGGTTATATACTAGTACGTCGCTTGTTAGTCGCCACGATGTTTTTGAACACACACACACACACCACCCCCCCATCTTTGTTTATTGAACATTTTTAACATTACCAGAACATGATTGAGACACTTGAGAGTTTGTATAACTGTACTTTGAGTTTTTGTTATGACCTAGAAAACATAGCATTATAAAACAGCATTTTTCAAACACACAGACATTCTATTAACCTATTTTTCTGAGCTGCGCGGCCATCAGGAGCTGTGTACCGGATGTCCTTTTGTCCTGTACACGAATTCAGGTCAGGCTTTATTCTCCACTACTTCAATACAGAGGTAAAACACACTGTTTGATTTGACTTTAAAAAGGAGCTGTAGCACATTTTTACTGTCTTTCAAAACAGTGAAAAACAGAACTAGATCATTTGAAACTTCTCACTTAAAACTGCAGTGTGTACGTTTTTTGTTGGGGGTGCGTCACTTGTTTGTTTCTATGGATATGTAATTGCTCTGCCTGGAACGTTCCACAGCGTGACATTAAACTTCTCTAACTGGCTTTAGATGGAGTGACCATGAGATGCAGCAGATTGGTTTAGTTATCTCTTATCGACACTTCGCAGGGACATCACGCTGGGGGTGTCCTACATGTAAGTTACCATGGAGACACAATGCACACATTAGTAAACACAGCCAAGAAAGTTTTAAAAAAGGTGTGAAAAGTAAAGGATAAACACAAACTGGATTTAAACAGCACATTTTCAGGAGTCTGATCGATACAAATGTTTGTGGTCCTGTTTAGGAGTTTGTTAAAGTGTGGGAGGCTTGTTTAACAGAACAAACCATCTCACTTGTTGTAGTTCCAGTTAAGACAGCTTTTTCTGGTCAAACTGTGTTCAAACAGTCTAATTCAAAGCGCCCATCTCATGCAAAATCACTCTTTTCACATTGTATCTTCTGCACATAAACAAGCACAATTTGGGCTTTGGAACATCCATTACACAATAGTTCTGAAATCTTACTGATTTCTTGGAGACAGTCACAGACCAGGAACTATGAAAGGCCGACTATTGCTCATCCCCCCGCCCGTCCTGAGAAAGCACAGGCTCCGCCCTCCAAATGTGACATAGGAAACGAGTGAGCCTTCCTCCGCCCATCTCAGGGAGGGAGGGGGAGACAGGCGTGCACCCTGATAGAGGCAGGAATAAACTTTTATTCATCATGGCGATATAGCGCGTTCAGCCACATGTGTTGGACCCGGAATCGCACGAGGTGCACGAAGCGAAAGCACCGCGTCAACATCAGCTGAACATTACTAATTGGTAAAGTATTAATAAACACTAGTAGATAAACTTATTATATTGTGTACACTGTAGTGTAGAACAATGAGCTTATGCTGTTGCTTTTGTCGAGGTGGAGGTGGCCGGAGGCGGTGGAATGGGGGAGGGGGGCGGGTGCTAAGTGTCTTCTGCTACGTCAAACACGTCATAGGTATATCTGCCTCATCATCGTTGTAGCAGCTTTAGGTCTTTGTCATGTGGGAGGGTGGAAGAAATGCGCTGCAATTTGTTAAAAACGCCAAATCAATCTAAAAACCACTTCGGCGACATATACAAGGCCCACACATCACTCTTAGAAGGTAGAAAGCTCTGAAAAGTTGATTTTGCATGAGATGGGCCCTTTAAGTAACAGAGCTTCAGACAGAGTAGTGCTTTCAGTTAGCATCACACCCCCAGGGAACGTTGACAACATCAGCTGCAAAGTATCAACAGGTAATGTAAAAGGTACTGAGTGTGTGTGTGTGTGATAAACAATGACCTGAGAGGAGATTTCTATGTGCACAGGATAGCTCTAATCAGTCGTATTTGGGCAACTAAAATACTAACTGTGCTTTTTACTAATTAAAGTTTTTGATTTGTTGTTCATGATTGGCCAGAAAATGAACAGTTTATACTATTTTGGCTCTGAATAAGTCAAAATCAAGCCAGTTCTCTAGCCTGGCATGTGTTACTGTGAAAGTTCTATCTTGTTGATTCAAAATTTGGGTTCCACTTTATAGTAATTACACTTTCAGTAGTGTTAAAGATGCACTATGGATGTGTCATTGCTCTACCTATGTTCTACAGTGTGACATTAAACAGCTCTTCTTTACATTTCTTCAGTTACAGGTGGTTTTATAGCTCAAAAACACCTAGGAAAAAAAACAAACAAAGCATTCTGACTGCCAGCGGGGTCGCCTCTCCACAGATCTGAAAGGTAACTTGGTCTGGTTTGGTCTCCAGAGAGATAGAAAGGTTATATATTCTGTGAAACATTCCAGACAAAGTAATAACATCTTCATGGAGAAAAGCATTTGAAGGACCCTCCAGTGGAAAAGTAACACAATGCACTTTTTAAAGACATCCTAATAAAATACAGATTAAAAAATATATATAATAAAATAGTTAGTAAACAAACATCAACAAAACACCATCACAATGCTCAATTGGTAAAATTTTAAATGTGCACTGTGTAACTCTTCTGGTGGAGAGTCTGCATGTCATCTACTAGTTGTGCTTGATTACAGAATGGCATTAAAAGTATCTATCTGTATGGAGATGAGCGGGTGACGGCAAAGGGGTAAGTCTATGGCCCCATCCACACTAGTGAGTATTCAAGTCATTTTCATTGTGGATACAGTTTTCGTCCACACTAATCCAATTGGAAAGGGCTCCAGAGACTGAAAGATCTGGTGCCACCAGCTCCCATTAATTCATCTGAGTACAGATTTGATCCGGCACCGTGCGGACGCCTGAAAACCCTCATATGTAGATACTCTGATGTAGGTCTATGCGCCACAAAGTAATTCACCGCCAAAACACTAAGAGGCCAGAATATATTCATACATATGGTCTATGCGTATGACCTGCAGACGTATAATCCCTGAAAAGTTTAACATGAATCATCTCCAACGCGACAGAAGCACAGAACAGATTCACCATCAGAAGAACACACCTCTGTCACAAAAAAAAAACACTCACTGAATCGTGCCCTTTAGTCCAACAGAAGTTGAACCGCATCAGCGCACAATAGCGAGCGGTTTTGAGCGCTTACTTTATGTAAATTAGCCATGTGGTTTTAAGTTTTGTTTCTGTAAAACATAAACAAATATGCTCAAAGATGTGTGAATAAGGATTGTGGACACAGAAACGACGTGTCTGGATGCAGATTGTTTCCAATACGGTGATACAGTGATACGGTGATTTGTTTCAGTGTAAACGGGCTCTATGTTTGAGCACCAAAACACCTGTAACTAAATAATGTCAAGACAAACACGTTTAAACCAAAGATGTTGATTTTGTCTCCTTATGTGTACTTTAACTTCTTGGGTTCTGTTTTTATAGACAATACAGTAAAGTGTATTAACCTTGTTGACATTTTGCCAATGCTAGCTCCAAGCATCTTCAGAACTCGGTCACGACCAACACCGATGACAGTTCTGAAGATGGCTTGCAGCTAGCAGCCGAAACATGTCAACAAGGTTAATACACTTTACTGTACCGTCTTAAAAAAAAAAACAAGAAGTAAAACAAGTTTAAAGCCATACTGCTGAACTTCATAGGCTTAGTAATATCTCCATAGCAACAGCAGGTGGTTGACTCTATCAGAACAGTTCCATAGTGCATATTTAACAAAGTGTGTAAGAATCAAGATAAAATATACATGTTTTTTTTCCTTTTAGTAGAAAATTGTGGTATTAATGTATAGCCGTATCTCACATCGCAGCAGGATAATTCTACATAAGAGCCTTCCATTAGCTTCACTTTAGACCTATCAGTGGCTTCCATTACCTGAGACAGCCTGGGGTTCCTCTATAGTACATCACCACATGGATCCAGGTCATACAGAGTGCGCCACTTTCATTCATAATTAACTTCTTGGGGCCATGTATGTCACTCAACCAAGAAACCAGCTGACCGCACGTAAGCTCATGCAGTGGCTGAGTTTGTATGGCTTTAATTTGTTTTTTTTTAACCTTAGTTAACCTTAAAGGGCCCATACTACACTATTTATGTTGTAATGATCTATGTTATAATGTTGTGTCCTTGTCACAAACAGACCTGGAGTTGTGTTTTGTTTCATCCACACATGTTTAACACACAAACCTGCAGATTTAGGCAAAGTTCTTTTTCTCAAATGGAAAACGCTGTGTTCAACGTTGTGATGCAATATGGTGATAAGATAAGTGACAGGAAGTGCTCCATTGTGTTTTTAAACTAGAATTGTATGGATAATTTCTGCCCTGAAATAAAAGTAAATGGCAGAAGGTGTTAACTTGAAAACTGTTGCTTCATGACATCACGAGGAGGAACAGAACAGTTTGTGCTTTGTAGATGAAGATATGTGTGAATGAAACAAAACAGAACTCCAGGTCTGTTTTTGAGGAGGCTTATAGCTCCTGAGAGTCAATTTTGTGTAATATAAGGCCTTTAAAAGTGAATCAAAACATTGCACTTAATAAAATAGGAACTTCTGATTGCTTCAAAAATTACATCTGGATGTACGGACACTCTCCACAGAAGCTAATGGAAAACACACTCATGTTGCTGTTCCCTGGAGCAGTAAAAATTGACCATGTAACTTTTTGGTTGGGGGTCTGTCACCTGCTTCTTTCTGTGGATATGTCATTGCTCTGCCTGAATGTTCCACAGTATGACATTAAACAGCTCTACCTTACAGGGCGGTCCTCTCCCCTCGGACTTTATCTGACACAGAGAAGAGTTGCTTTTAACACCTGATGTAGAAATATCAGCCACGCTCCAAAATAGCCTCTCTCAAGCAGAACCTCCTCCACTGATGCAACCACAGCATTTTATCCCTTTTAACGCTCCCGGTCCGGACTATCTCAATGTGACATGCAAGTCTAAGCTCCAAGCAACTGGAACTGAGGTGTTGGTTAAGAGGGAGTGCAGGAAATATTTTTAGAGAATTTTCTAATTGCTGTATTTTTCTGATAAGGATTACGTATGCAATTTGCAGAAGTCAAATTTAAGAAAAGACTGAAACATCAAGTAAATCAATGCAGTGCTTTTTTTTTTGCCTAGGAAATCTTGTTACGTAAAGAACTGCAGTCTGCAAAATATGCTAATCTCATTGGCCTTTGCATTTCACTCAAAGGTCTCAGTGCAGTTTAACAGGAGGATGGGTCAGGGAGGGTCAGCAGATCTGTGTCAGGGCAGTTTGAGGAGAGGAAGAGCCAAAAGTGTCTCTCTCCTATGTCCTGCAGCATCACAGCAGCCTCCAGGGGGCGCCAGGTGAACACAACAGGAAAGGCCTCGTTCTCATTTCCCCTCTGGTGTTTCTGTTGGTGATGAAATGATTCATTCCCTCTAAGTGTTTCCTCTAGAAGGTCTTCTACCACATTTACAGCCAAATGGTGTAAAAAACCTGTGGCAACTCAAATGTTCAAGCAATGTAGCAAGTTCCGTAGCCAACTCCTACTTGTGTCCTTTGAACTGCACAGGCTGCTCTTTTTGGTTAGTTAAAAACAGCTCAGTGTGTGAGCCAAGTACGCAGCAATTTAGATTTTACTATGATTAATCTTGCAACACTAGCTGCCCTAATTTAATCATAACTAAGGTAATAAGGTTTTGCATTTACATCACAAAAGCACATGATCTGTCAACCTATCTATCTGGACCAATGTGTAGTATTTGTGTGCGATGTGCGGTTTTCACTTTTGGCAGCATGGAATCCTACCTGCCCCGGTCCTCACTTTTGCCTGCATGGAATCTCCCCCTTATTTATTTATAGCTACGGTTCTGATTTTGCCCCCCATTCTTCTTACCCTGGTTGTTATCAGGAACAGATGTGATGGCTTGGTGATCAACAAAGCTCTCATGTATCCCACTGCAAAATATTTATGAGCCTCTAACACCTTGTAGTTTTTCAGTTTTTGGTTGATGTAGGACGATGCAGAATGAATTAAGTAGTTATAAATGTCTGGATGTTGGAGGTTGGGCACAGAGCGAGTGTCAGAATATGGGATCTATTCCACAACACAGGAGGATGAATTTAGCATTATATCTTTCTAATGATAGCTGATCTAATGAGCTGGCAATTTCGGACAGTTTTATGTTGTTTTCAGTGTTTAAAGTCGCCACGAATTACTGTGTTTTCCGGGCTATAGGGCGCGCTCTTAAGCCTCCAACCCCATCAAAAACGACAATCCAGAGCGCCCTATACACGAATCCACTCGGGTGTCCCAGCACGACTTCAGTAAACTACAAAGCCACACCACCCGACAGAACACGCAAACACACACGGAGCAGACAGCGACCGCACAACGAAAAACACCCACAGACACACTCATCACTACACGCCGATGAGGAACGAAACGGAGGAACGAATCGAAAAAAGCGAGTGCAATGTGCCACTTCTAGACACAAGTGAACAACTGAGTCACTGCGAACACACCAACAATCCAGCGGTCCCAGACAGCACCCTCCCTACACGCCACAACTGAACAAAGCCCAGAGTTACCGTGAACGCCACAAACAAAGTCCCACTGACCCATTCAACTGTTGTGTTTCCTTTAAAGTCCGGTGGCGGTTTATATGTGAAAAAAGTTCAAAAATAGACCATTCTATGACAGTGCACCTTATAATCCAGAGCGCCCTATAGTGCAGAAAATACGGTATATTGTAAACTGAATAACACCATCTGGATCAACCCCAGCCTTGACCTCCAATATGGCTGCCAAAACATTAAGTCACATGACTGCCGCATCACACACAAATCCTTAATAATGGATGCATTGATGTTTGTGACTAAATGACTTCCCCGGTATAACATTAGAGCCATTGTTTTAGGTAAACTAGTCCCCTCCCCTCCTGCAGGTGGCACTAAGCGACACATTTGAGCTTCAAGAGTCCTGACCTCCACAGAGACGCACACAAGAGCACTTCATCACACTTTTGTTCACTATCAGAGTCTTAATTGTAATCTCCTGCATTAGTACCTCGAGTTACACGTCTGTGTGAAACCCGGTGACATAACTGATCAATTAGCCTAATGGCTGCCGTGCTGAGGTGCTCTATGTGAACGGGGTGATACCGATGATACAAATTAATCGCCTGAGTAGACTTCATTAATTAGACCTGAAGAGGAGGCAGATTACGACCTCCCAGGAGTCCTCAAAATGGTGGATGGTTTGGGGTTCTCCGTCTAGGTAAATCTTCACTAACTTTATAGGTTCCGTAATGTTGCTTTCTTTGTGAAATACAAGTATGTCTAACTTTTCTGGTGGGGGGTCAGTTACCTCCTCGTATCCATGGAGATGATGTTGTATAGTATTGTACAGTATTGCATTCATCTCCATCAACCAAAAAGTGCAATAAAAAAAAAGCAATAAAAGCACTTTTAATTTAATAAATGCAAGATAGATCAGTTTAATGCCACTGTGGAACATTTCAGGCAAAGCATTAAAATCTCCATGCAAAAAAATCCACCAGAAAAGTTACACAATGCACCTTTAACAAAAATATCAATACCACTTCATGTCACCATCACTGTGGGGGTGTTCTACATGTGTGTGTGTTGGTGGAAGGTTCACCAGTTACCATGGAAACACTACGAATACATTAGCAAACACAGCCTAAAAAGATAATCTGAAAAATTAAGAAAAAAACTAAAACTAAATGGATTTAAACAGCACATTTTCAGGAGCCTGTAATGTTATTTTAGAGGGCAATTCTTTAACAGCACAAATCATAAAAACGAATTATGTTGTTGTTTTTTGGGGGAAATTACGGTACTTCAAAACCTGCAGCTTTTGTGATTTGCTAATTGTGTCCACTTAAATTGTGATTTGATTAAATTGTAATTAATCTGGCTGCCCTTTTAAATGGCACAGGAGGTGTATTTAAAAAGTCCACCTTTTCATGAACCAATTAAAAGTTATATCATTAGTGTGTTTTTCATAAGAAACCATCGAAAATCAAAAATCTAAACTGACCAGTATGAGAGGAAAATGAATACTATTGTTATTATTTTTAATCATATCCATTTAAAATTTGCGCTTACGGATTTGCAGTGTGTCAAGCTGTTTTTTAATTGACATAGCCAATCCTGTCTCAGAGAAAACATGCAGATTGTGGCAGGCTTCAGACATAATTGGAGGAATGTACTATAGTGTGTAAAACAGCAATACACTAGAATGGAGATGTATTTAAAAAAAAGTCTCATCTTACTTTGTGGACCTTAATATTTAAAAAAAATTAAAACTATCAACAAAAATAAAAACTAAAAATTGAAATTGCCCAGTATGAGGGAAAAAGTACATATTATTGCTTGCCATGTTGTTGTTGGCTGATTAAAATGTACATGGAGTATTTGTTTCATTTGCAATGGTTTGTTTCAAGCGCTTTCCCACCCTCGAGGCTCTCAAAGCTCTTTACATCAAGGAACCACTCACACGCACATTCGCACACACTGGGGGCGAGCTGCGTTAAGTGCCTTGCCCGAGGACACAACGATAGCGTTCATCTGTGGGAGCTGGATTTACACCATAGTGCACCTTTAAATACGGCTGCACAATACTGGAAAATTATTGTAATATTTTTATATACTTTTGAACTCAATAAATTCAGTTATAGCGTTCATCTGTAGGAGCCGGAATTGCACCGTCGACCTGTGAGTCAGTGGATCTGATCACTCAACTAATGATGTAATGTTTGAGTTTATTATTTATAGTTGTCTGTCTAAATCACATGTGTCAAACATAAGGCCCGGGAGCCAGATCCGGCCCTCCAAGACCTTTAATGTGGCCCTTGGGTGATTTTCTACTAAAATCTTTTAATTATATTTTCTATTAAAATATTGGTAATTTTCTGCGGTGCTTATCATAGCAGCGTCTCCAGCGTCTCTGTACGTGGCCCCTCCCACCAGAGCAGCACAAATGAAGACTTGTCTCTTTCCAAACGCTCTTAAAGGACGATCGTTTTGACTGTTGACCGTGACACCCTCATCAACAAAATGTCCAACATGAGAAAAGTGGAGCCGAGTGCAGGATTTCCCCCAAAAAATTGACTTATTCCTGTTTCCATACAAGTTCATGTTAAAACATTGTGTTGAAATTGAATTTTGCAGGTTGTTCATAATATTATAATTATATTATAATAAGAAAGAGATTTCTGTAATAGATTTGCGTTTCTCTGCACAAATATTTGAAGTTATTATTATTTTTGGGGTATATATGACAGGAGTTTTCTGATCCGGCCCCTTTGGGATCAAAGTAGGTTGGATACGGCCCCTGGACCAAAATGAGTTTGACACCCCTGGTCTAAATGATTTGTTCCACCTTGTGATGTCATGAAGCGATAGTTTTAGTTTAGAAGTTAACAGCTATTTTTTTTAACTTTAGTTCAGATTGGAAATTCCAGGGCTGAAATAAACAAAATGATTCTAAGTGAAGGTGTATGGAGTTTAAAAACACAGTGGAGCACTTCCTGTATTACCAGATGACATCATAAGGTGGAACTTGAAACAAAACACAACTCCAGGTCTGTTTGTGATGAGGAAACAACATTAAAAACATAGATCATAAAACAGCGTCATATGGGCCCTTTAAACTCTAAATAAAATAATGATTAATACACATTTCGGTCGACTAAAACACTACTCACCAGTGAATCGAATAAAAGACTAAAAGCTGACAGAACTAGTTACAACCTAGTCTTATTTCTCTTTATTTCCTTTCTTCTTCCTCCTCTGCTCCTGGTGAAATGAAGCACAGTAGATTTACACATGCCCTGAGTCTGTACTGTATTTATGGTCCACACAGGAGGGCCTCATCTCTCAAAAGCACCAGCGCTCCCTGGGACAGAAGGCTTATCTACGCAGCAGGCGCTCCGCTGGGGACGCTCCTGTGAGAGACAAGCGCCACCTAGTGCACCGCGGCCGTACTACAGGGACTGCGCCGTGGAAGACTGTAATAGACTTAGACTTTATTGATCCGCAAGGGAAATTATTTGGACTCGGCAGCTCAAACATCGCAGTGCATTAGAATAACAGAGCAAATATATGAAATGGTAATAATAATTTCAAAATAAACTGAATAATAGAGTTTTAATTAGCTAAAAAGATGCATTATGTCCAAGTTACAGGTCAGATCTCTGGGGAGGTGCGCGGCAGAAAGAAAGCATATTTTCAAGGTATTCTTTTAGCAGTAGCTGTAACTGGATAAATGTATGATAGATGAGTTTAAAGGCATACTGTGGAACATTCCAGGCAACGCAATAACATCTCCATGGAAACAAGTGTCAGCAAGTGTCGGTCTCTCCAATAGAAAAGATGCACAGTGCACCTTTAATTCAATCTATTTATTTATTTATTGCACTGTGTAACTTTTCTTGGTGGGGGCTCTACTATCTTCTTGTCGTCATGGTGATTGCCTGGAATGCTCCACAGTACAGCATTAAACTTATTAAACTCTTAAGCATGTATGTAATTAAGGGTGCTTTTATTGCTTGCAAAATTAACTAACTGAAAAATTCATTTGTCCATAGATCTGACCTGTCTGACCTTGCCAGTGATAAATTACACACAAATTAAAAGCATTCTAACTGAACTGAACACTTTATTTTTTTTCGATGCGCCTCTCAACAAACAACTAGATGAGAACTGGATAGGCGGTTTGAATAAGCAGTAGTAGGTAGCCGCCAAGCCTTAAACTAGTAATACACAATACTCTCAATGTTCAGATTTCTTTTCTTTCAACTTTTCGAAGTAGCCTAATCACTGGTAGGCACCTGACCCGCCCATGCGCAATCACTACCCACCCGCACAGGCACCCGTAAAGTTCCAGAATGTTAAAATACATCTGTTTCAGCACCTATTTGTGGGTACCCAGGACTCTGCTATAAAGAAAGATAAGTTCAATCCTATACTGTCAAACACTCCAAGCCAAACAACGCAATAACCAGCAGAAAAGTTACACAGTGCACCTTTAATTAGGGCTGCACAATACTGGGAAATTATTGCAATATTTTTATATACTTTTGAACTCAATAAATTCAGTTATAATAAAACAAAAAGTGTATATGGTTTAATTTACTAGTGAATATAAAAACTTAATAAAGACAAAACCAGGACTGAGCATGAATGCAGATTTACACATAAACCTCATTAGGTGGACAGTTGATGTTTACATTTCTAATTTGAGGAAGAAACTGCATTTAATAAGCTGTATAAACATATCTAATGGTCAAATAATTGAATCTAAAATAAATTTAAATAAACATTTAAATGTCAAACACAATAAATTCCGGGCACTCCAAAACAGTAGAAAAAATTAACACATCGCACGAGGAAAAATATAGTTAAAAGGCCTTTATTTGAATGGCCAAAGCCAACATGTTTCGACCTTAACTGGTCTTCATCAGGGCTTAATAGACATTCAATAAACATTGAAATGTGTCTTGTTAAAAGGTGTTAAAGGTTTCTGGTGGAAGGTCTGACAAATGCTTTTTTCCAAGGAGATGTTATTCCTTTGTCTGGAATGTTTCACAGTATGGCATTAAACCTTTCTATCTTCATGGAGATCAAACCAGACCAAGTTACAAGTCAGATCTGTGGAGAGACGGCCCTCGCTCACAATCCATAAAGTTTTTCTAGGTATTTTTGAGCTATAAACCCACCTGTAATTGAATAAATGTAAGGTAGAGCTGTTTAAAGTCATACTGTGGAACATTCTAGACAGCGCTGTAGCCTATCCATAGAAAGCCCCAACCAAAAGTTACACAAATCAGTCATTAGAAATTGTAATCACTGAGTCAACATTGAAACAAGACAGATATTATGAAAGAACTTGCTGAACAAATTGTAACACCTAAAAATTGATATAAATATTCAGAAATTTTAGAGCTGTAAAAACATGTCAAGCCTTCAGTGACAGTGTTTGCTTTGGTAAATTGGAACATTTTGCATCATAAAAAAGGTTTATTTTGCTACTTCCTGGCGTCGGTTGTGTGATATTTGTGAATAACTTGTAAAAATTGTGTATCTTTTTCACAGAGGGAGCAGCCCTATTAGCTCAACCCCTGCCCAGCCTGAGCCCTCCCCTCCCCTCCCCGGCACCTGGCGCTTGCTACAGGTGGTCTTGTAATTACTCCGTGCGGTGGGCTGGTTCAGAGTAGTTTAGTAGAGAAAGGCTGCGCTAATGAGAAGGCTAACTGTGCTGCTTCTCTTGTAGCTCTGAGACCAGACACGAGGCAGGAGGCGGGTGTGTGGCAGTCCATACGGCCGCCACACACAATGAAGACATGTAGAGTGGAGAGTACTGCATTTGAGGTGTGGTTTTCTGAGGGGGTCCATGCAGTTGAGTATAATGTACAGTATTTATCTAGGGCTTTCAAGACACCTAAAGTGCTTTACAATTACATTAAATTATTCATTCACAACTCATGCAGTAGTTATAATTGTAGCCACAGCTGCCCTGAGGTAGTCTGAAGGAAGAGAGACTGTCAATCTGCACTTTCACCCCCCCCAACTACCACCAACACTCATGCATTAAGGGTGTAACTATATCCAAGTCTCAAGATACGCTATTTATTGCGATACTGTGGGAAAGCTCACGATATGGTGGGGAGGCTCATGATTAGGGATATAGTAGCAGTATCCAAATCTCTTTGTACGATATTTTCACAATATACATCTCACGGTACGATATTTACTGCGCTATTTTGTGGAGGCTGCGAACAATCCAAATCCAAATGACTAAGACTTAAAAGTGAACTGTTAGAACTGTTATTTCTTCTTGTAGTCTACACTGAAACGGAGCAAAGGATCATGGTCTATGTAGTTCCCTTGTCTATTGCTGCACCGTAATTCTTAATTTAAGCAAAGAGACTTGTAATTGGAAATATTGTGATGGTCCACGGTATTATTGTGAGAACTCTGACGATACGATATCACGATATTTCGGTTATTGTTACTTTCCTACCATGCACACACTACATTCATACTCTGCAATGTGGGTGAAGTGTCCTGCATAAAGACCATAGACTGTAGAAATGAGTATAGCTAATGTGCTAGCCGCAGTGCTCCAAATACAAATATGCATAGGTGCGAAGCGGTTCCTTTGAGCCCTGGTTCCAATTGACTTATATTGAAAAAACTTCGCCCCTCTCTCTGTATGTGCTGCTGTGAGCCCCGTCATTTTGGTCTTAAAATGTTCATATTAATCCAGTCTACATGATCCTGAGGTTTTCATTTTGCTATTCTGTCTCTAAATCGATGCTTGCTTTCCCTGAGGTCACTCCTGCCTGCCTTAGCAACAGGTTTGATTGACAGCGCCGTTGCTAGAGGTGATAGTGGTTTCACACATGTATATCCAAATGTGGTCCCTGGTTTCAGATTAGTAGTTATAACTGCTAGCCTTTGATGAGCTTCATTTGGTTGCAAACAAACTCTACGGGTGGCATCACACTCCTTTAGTCCACGTCTATTATACAGTCTATGCTCAGGTCACATTAACACACCTCCAGTTTCAATGTGCTTGGCAACAATATTGCACTTTACATACCACGTAAAAGCAGAGTGACTAAATCCTATGTATGGAGTAACAATGTGAAAAGACATCTCCATCTCAAAAAGTCTCCAGAATGGTGTCCACACCATGAAAAAGTAGCTGTGATATAGACCAACACTATGAATATATCTAAATACACTCCTGCTGTCTGCATACACATCTAGCACCTCATCTTCCTCGATACTAAATCATCAATACAGTTCTCTGTTCAGTTCTCTGCATATTCCATCTTAAAGTATTTTGCAAAAGTCCCCAAAATGGCATCGAATGGTGGGTTTCAGATTCACACATCACAGCATTCTATAGAGCAATGTTATTTAATAAAGACGGGGGGGGCACATAAAATGGATATTGTTAAAATGCAGAGTTCTTGTGCCTCGCAATGATAGAAATGTTCAGGTTCAATATTTGTGAATTTACATTTTGGATATTTCATGATAAAGTACAGTGTAATTAATAGTGAAATCTATCTCTTGTCCCTCATTTGAGTCTGACATCATCACATTCTACAATCTGAAAACCACCAATACCATGAAAAAGTAGCTGTGATAAAAGCAAAACTATGAATAGACCTAACCACTCTTCCACTGTTTGCACACACATCTTCCAAGGACTTCATCTTCCTTTATCCTGAATCATCAATACAGTTCTAGTTTTTCTCTGCATATCCCATCTTAAAATGTCTTGCAAAAGTCCCAAAAATGGCATCGAATGGTGGGTTTCAAATTCAGACATCACAGCATTCAGTTAAGGTAAGGGTCAGGTAAAATGAATATTGTTAAAATGCTAATTTTTGTTGCCATACAATGAGTTCTTGTGTCTAGACACTGATAAAAATGTTCAGGTTCAACATTTGCTATATCTTTGGAGATTTCATGATAAAGTACAGTGTAATTAATAGTAAAATCTGTCTCTTGTACCTCATTTGAGTCTGACATCATCACATTCTATAATCTGAAAACCACCAATACCATGAAAAAGTAGCTGTAATATAGAGTAGCACTGTGAATAGACCTTAATACTGTATTTCCGTTACATTCGTGTTGTCTGCCTACACATCTTCCTCACACCTTATCTTGCTTACTGCCTGATCCTGAATAAATGATGACATGTTATGGTCAGGGTGTTGGGAGCACTTACTGGAGGTGGCGTGTTTGTAGGTGGCCTCGCCCTGAGTGCTGCTCTTGGCTGGTTCTTCTCCCGGTGGAGGCTGCTTCCTGGTTGCCACGGCGCCGGAGGATGGGGTTGGCTCAGGAGGCGTCTGGAAGTCTGCAACAACACACAAGATGGTGACTGACAGTACACACTATTCATGCTTTTCTGCTTCCTTTTACATGCAAAGTTTTGTGACCAATTTTCAGTTTTTCACAATTCTTCTCATCCATGGGGGAGAGTGGATACATCTTACAGAAATAAGTGGTACAGAACAGATAATAGCAAATAAACAGCAACAAAACAGAGCAGATCGTAACAAACCCAGATAAATCAAATGATGTTTAATACAGCTTAACCAATGCAATGTTTTGAGCAAGCTGTCCCAAGTTGTGTTTTTCAATTGTTAAACTAACTCTTGTGAGCTTTAAAAGGTGCACTGTGTAACTTTTCAGTATGGTGGGTCCGTCACCCTTTTGTTTTTATGGAAATGTCACTGCTCTGCTTGGAATGTTCCACAGAATGACTTTAAACGGATCTACCTCCGATTTATTGAATTACTGATGGAAAAACAGGAATTTTGACTGTGAGTGGGGTCGCCTCTCCACAGATCTGACCTGTAACTTGGTCTTGTCTGTGTTCCACGATGATAAAAGTGCGATAACATCTGAAGAAAAGCATTTGAACCAGCAAAAGCACCAGAAAAGTTACACAATGCACCTTTAAACCATGTTAGAATGTTGTTAACGTCTCAAAAACAGACCTGGAGTTGTGTTTTGTTTCATTTACACATGTGTGAGTAATCCTGCATTATTCATCTGTCTACGTCTCCAAAGCTCAAAATGTTCTGTTTTAAACTCCTCACACCTACACTAGAATCATTTGGATAATTTCAGTGCGGGAATTGCCGATCTCTGCTGAACTAAAGGTAAAAGGAGCTGTTAACTTGAAAACTACCACTACATAACATCACCAGATGGAGCAGAGCATTTTGAGCTTTGGAGATGTAGACAGACTAATTATAAAGACTTACTCAAACATGTGTGAATGAAACAAAATAACTCCAGGTCTGTTTTTGAGGAGGTAACAACATAACATGGCTTAAAGCTCACAAGAATCCTTTTTTGACCTTTAAACGTGCACCATGTAACTTTTCTAACTTTTCCTTGTGTGCTGGAAGATGTTAATACTTTGCCAGGAGTGATAGAACTTACAACTTAGATCTGCGAAGAGGCAAACCTTCTCACGCGAAGAATACATGTTTTTCCAAGGTTATTTTAAGCAGTAAAAACGGTTATAACTGACACATGAATGTGACACATAAAATCACAAGATCATTTTCCATTGGGATGAGAACTCTTATGGTATTCAACGTGCATTTCTGATGAGATACAAGTGCATTTTCTGCATTTGTCTGGGCACCTGTTCTGGAGTACACTGGAGAAGATCATTCTACCACTAGGGATGGGCATGATTAATCGATTAATCGATAATTGATCATTAAGAATTTCATCGATTACGTTCATTTTAATCGACAAACCGAATGTAGGTTGCTGTGCGTAGCGTGACCAAACAGGCGTCCGTACATGTTGCTCTCTGCACTCAGAAGGAGCGAGCAGACACAAACATTCGGTCAGTCTGCAGCGTACCGAAGCACAAATGCGTATTTAACGATGATTTGTACAAAAATTCCACGCTTTCCGTTGTGTTCGGGACAAGTGGGAGTCCATGTGCACAGTTTACAAAGCAGGAACATGTTTCGGTGTCCAGTGGGAAAAAGCTTTGCCAGGTAAGAGTCGCACAATGTCGATGACGAGTCCCCACCTCCCGTACGGTGTCCTGGTTTTGACAAACGCAAATATGGTCACACTAACCTGTATTCCACTGAGCCATGTCTTTTAATCCAAAAGAAATTGACCACATCAGCGACACAAGAGCTGTAGTTTTATCTTCGCTGAGTTGATGCAAATTAGTGATGCAGTTTTAAGTTTTGTTTCTGTGAGAGTTGCGCAAAACTGAATTAAATACATTATAATCTAAAACGGATTGATGTGGCTCTAGAGTCGTTACGGTTTATATGTCGTAAAGTTGAATTTATTTATGCAGATTAGTAGTGCAGATAGTAATAATAATGATGATCATATTAATATAAAAACGTTAATGATTAATCGATAATCGATCGTTAATTCTTCCGACGATCGATTAAGAAAATTTCATCGAATGCCCATCCCTATCTACCACACTAACGAAAGGATTTATAACCAAAAAATAAATCAATAAAAAGTAACTGCATACTAGTCTGAATACACCTTCCCCCATGTTTTGGAGTACGGTTTGTTTTTTTGATTTAGTTTTTATTGTTTTCTCTTTATGTCTTCAAAACAGAGAGTCCAAAGTTTATACCTTTAATGAAAAAGAAATGACTGAATGAATGAACGTGCATTTTTCTATCATGAAATCCAGTGAATCGAGTCCCATGCCTATTCATTAATATAGAAAAGCCCTCGCAGCATCAGAGCAGGAAGGGCACTGACAGAGCAGCTCATTGAGAACGTTGAGAGGGAAAACCTTGACTGGAAGATTAAATATTTAAACCGCTATATTCCTTCGCTTAAGCAGTTGGACTTCTGCTTCTGCAATATTCATTTAGCATCTTCTGACGTTCGCGGCTAAAAGAGCAAAAAAGCGAAAGGCTGAGAATGAGTTCAGGAAATGTTACGCAGTGCACCTTTTACGTGTTTGACACCAAAGACTCAACGATACAGCTACGCTCAGTGAAGTAAGTGAAAGTATGTTATTGTGTACATTTTCTTGCACAATGATTAGAGGTGTAGTCTTTTAGTCGGTGTAGGAAGTGAACACTGACTCTGGCTCCAATTGACTTTACATTAAAAAGTGTCCCTACTGCTGTGAGCCTCATCATTTTGGTCTAAAAATGTCCATATTAACCTGCTCTACATGATCCTAGTGTTTTTATTTCTCTGTTTTTTTCGTAAATAAATTCCTATTCCTAATATGCAATGCAAATTCACTCCTATAATTGCCAGCCTCTGTGAGCTTCATTTGACTGAAGATAAGTGCTATGAATGACATCACACTCCCTTAGTTCTTTATGCAGTCTATGGGCGCGATATATTGCAATAGAAAATATGTTAATTTGGGATGTAACGATATCCAAATCTCTCAATATGATAGTTTCACGACATGCATCTCACAGAATGATATTTATTGTGATATTTGTGCAGGTGAACAAAATTGTGAATATGTGACTTTTCCATTTAAAAGCCTTGAAACTGTCCATAGACTGCAAATGCACAAGCTGTCGTGTTCCAAATAGGTAGTTCGGATGCGGGTCTCCCTGTTCCTACTGACGCTCCCATTGACTTACACTGGACTTATGTCTGCTCTACACGATCCTGGTGTTTCTATTTCACAATTTTCTATGTAAATAAATTCCTATTCCTTAAATGGAACTGGCTCCAAATTCACTCATAAAAATTACTAAACTTGGTGAGCTTCATTTGACTTGGAGCTGAACACTCGCTTAGTCCACTGTTTTATACAGTCTATGGTACTATCCTAATATGGAGAATTAAGATTTAAAAGTGTTCAATAAGTTACTTCTTCATGAGTTTGCACAGACAACACCAAAGGATCATGGTCTATGTAGTTTTTAGCTATTGCTGCACCAAAACAATGTGACTTGATATATTGTGATAGCCTACGATATTATTGTGAGACTTTTGGTTTTTACATCCCCCTGTTGTCAATATTATTCAATCTATTCTGTGTCACAAAGACAAAAAACATCCAAATGAATTATCAGCAACAAATAGATACCAGACTGAAATGCTGAAGTTACTTAAGAGTTGATACACAGATCAGAAAATCACAACAGCCCAATTAAGCTTTTCAGACTTTGCTAAAATAGACTGTGACATCACATCACAAAGCATTATGGGATGCTCCCTTAGGCAAATGCTAAAGTAAAGCCGGTACATCCTCCCCTGTCAAAAGGATCTCCTGTGACTTTAGAATCCTATATCACTAGTCCCAATTACATATAAAAATACAATATTCATAAACAAAAAGTAGACTAACAATCCATTTTCTGCACTATGGATACTTTGCAGCTGTCATCAACATTCTCTGAGTAAAGTGAACTGAAAGCACTGCTCTGTTAGAAGCTCTGTTACTCAAGTTAGACTTAATCTAAGTTTTATTTTAACACAATCTGACCAAAAAGAACTGACTTAGCTGGAACTACAGCAGGTGAGATGATTTGTGCTGTTACACAAGTCTCTCCCACATAAAATTACAGTCACAAGCTCGATACAATCCATGAGCAGTTTTTCAGTTAGTCACTCTCACCTTTTTGTTGAAAATCAAACTCCTAAACAAGAACATGAACGCTCGTATCGATCACAGGCTCTTGAAAATGTTTAATATTGTTTAAATCCATTTTGTATTTTTTCTTGAGTTTTTATTGAATCACCATGGTAACTACTGAACATTGCGCCTATACAGATACATACAGAACACCCCCAGCGTGATTTCAATGCAGAAGTATCGATAGTTAGTGCATGATCCTTAGCTTTATATAACAGTTGTTTTGAGTCTGGCTGAGTCTGTGTGGTAGATTACAGATGTAGGGCTCAGAGCAGACTATTACAGAAGATTGTGTCTGAAACATTGGAGCCTCAAGGCATCCACAGCCCTGCAATAAAATCTAACAGCGCCATCAAGACCTGCTACCATATCACCTCAAAAACTGCTTTATATAATGGAAGAAAAGTCTAGCTTATTGCCAGTTCTTACAAGCGAATATTACTAATATGTTTTTTTCATTAGTGCAAGTAGTATAAAGTTGAACCACATACTTTAAAAGGACCCATATTACTTGATTACATTGTTATTTTCTGATCTATGTTATGTTGTTTCCTCATTAAAAACAGACCTGGAGTTGTGTTTTGTTTCATTGTTTAACACACATATCCTGAATATTTAGGGTGAGTTCTTCTCTCAAAGTGAAAAACCCTATTACACCTTGTGATGTCATGTGGTAATACAGGAAGTGCTCCACTGTGTTGTTAACTGCATACTCCTTCACTAGAATAATCTGGATAATTTCAGCCCTGGAATTGCCAATCTCTACATAACAAAAGTTGCTAAGACTTACTTTTATTTTCTGCCCATAAGTTTTATTTTGAAAGGACAATAAGTAGGACTGGTAGTATTAGCAACGAGTATAAAATGGGGGTGAAAAGCAAGGAGAGACACACAGCAAATTGTCAGAGCTAGAAATCATTCATCAGTCGAAAAAAAGCCTAAAATACAGTATGTTCTGACACCAACCCCTTTGACAATGACGCACAGGAGGCTCTAGTCTAAAGTGTCAACGTGGGACTAAAACTTTTGTCTTACTAAACTGTACTTGGTGTTTTGTCTACCGTTTCAGTTTTGTTTTGCTAAGATTTAGTCATTTTGGTGCAAGTTGGTGAAGTTAATTTGCATATTTGTGGTCGAAAATTCTCAAAAAATGTGTGTGTGCTGCTTCCATTGTGAAACAACATGCCAAAGCCATACCGGCCTGGTCCCGTCAGATCTCAGATGCTCAGCAGGGTTGGGCCCGGTCAGTACTTGGCTGGGAGACCACTGGGAAAATCAGGTGCCACAGGGGTGCGCCAGTCACAAAAACCTCATTCTGTCCTTAAGCAAGACACTTCACCCACATTGCCTAGTATGAAAGTGGTGTGTGTGTGTGTGTGTGTGATGGTGGTGGTCGGAGGGGCCGATGGCACAGATTGGCAGCCTCGCTTCTGTCAGTCTGCCCCAGAGCATCTGTGGCTACAGTAGTATCTTACTACCACTGAGTGTGGAGTGAATGAATAATGCTCTGTAAAGTGTGTTTGAGTGTCTAGAAAAGCAGTATATAAAACTAAGTCATAATTATTATTATTATTGAGGCCACTACTTTAATTACAAGCCATTTAATAAAACTTGGCTGTAGAAGAGGAGTTTGAAGTCTTTATGCCAGTCAGATCAATTACACTGCCGCCATATGTCCAGACCATAGATTGTATGGACACAGTTAACCAGCTAGCCACCGCATTCCAAATAGGAAGTGAGCATGGGGGCGCTTACGGCTCCATCAACTCTGGCTCCAATTCATATTCTATTGAAAAATTGTCTCCCCACTCTACATGATCCTGGTATTTTGGTATTTTGTCGGTTAATCAAGATATGAACATTAATAACAGACAAATTAGATCCCTTCTTTCCCCAAGGTTAAACCTGTTGCTAACACCAGCCGGAGCATCTGACAGCGTTGCTAAGTGCTAAACCAGCAGTAGGAGCAGAAAGAGGCGTTACCTTCAACAGCCTCGCTCCGGACTGGCTTTTTGGTTGCTATGACACTTGCGGTAAGGATTCCAAATATGAAACTTTGCACGATATTTGCTCATATAGCTGTAAGCCTCGATGAGCTTCATTTGACTGGAGTCGAACGCTATGGTCACACTCCCTTAGTCCACTTCTTTATAAACAGTCTGTAGTCCCGATCCCTCCCCTAACTACCCGTCACCCCTTTAATCCTCCAGGCACTTACTAGTTCACTGTGGGTGGAGTTTACATGTTTATTCTCGCTTTAATATGCAAATGATGTTCAATATGACCCTTATTCTCCTTACCATATCCCATATGGCACATAAAAATAACCGTCCTTCCGACAGCTCTGGCGTGGGTTACATAATCATTACATAAAGCGTCTTATAGATACATATAAGCCGATATCACCTCTTGTTGATAGTTCTCACCTCTTTTCCTTCGTGCTTCTTTAATCTCCTCACACATGCGGTCAAACTCAGGATCCAACTCGGCTGCAAAATAGCGTGTGCTGTGTCCTTTAAGCTGCTTGCCCGATGTCTGATCACCTTGTCTGGAAAAGAAGAAAAAAACACAATAAAACTGTTTATAATCCACCACAAAAATCACAATGCGTTGCATATTGTATTGTCATAAGCATAACAATGTAACTACACTGTTCTGGACGGTTTGTCAAATGCTTTTCTCAGTGGGGATGTATGGTATTAAACCTTTCTATCTTCATGGAGATCAAACTAGACCAAGTTACAGGTCAGATCTGTGGAGAGGCGACCCTGCTCACAGTCAGAATATCTGTTTTCTAGGTATTTTTGAGCTATAAAACCACCTGTAATTGAATAAATATAAAGTAGAGCTGTTTAAAGTCATACTGTGGAACATTCCAGGCAGAGTAATGATATATTCATAGAAACAAGCAGGTGACGGACTCCTAACCAAAAAGTGACACAGTGCATCTTTAAATGTCTTCTCTTTTAATGTTGATTTTATGATGATTATTCATGTTTTGATTTGTCTGTATTGTGATTTTAATGTCTTTCTTATTGTGTGAAGCTCTCTGAATTACTTTGTGTATGAATTGTGCTGTACAAATAAACCTGCTTTGTCTTTGGTTCTGTCACAATCCAAAGAATTCAGATTTAAAATATCTCATCTCTTTCTTTTTAGCTATTGCTGCACCACAACAATGAATTTAAGCAAAGGTCAATATTCATCATCGCTACTTTCTCTTTGTACTCATGGGGAAATGTTATTCGTCTGTGCTACAATTAGATTTGAACTGTAGAAGGTTGAATAAATAACTTCTATGAGTCATTATAACAACTTAGTGAAAGGTGCGTTATGTAATCTTCTGAAGGTGGCACGTCACCTGCACGGAAACAGAAAGTTAAAACTATACTTTGGAACATTCTCCATGGAGGAAGCTCGGTTTTAAGTCATTCTGTGGGAAATTACAGCCAAAGGGACAACATTTCCATGGAAACAAGAATGAAAAGCCCCTCCTCCAAGTCAGGTTTTTTTAAGTCAGGTAGAGAATTCGTGTTTTTCCACATTTGCCAGTGCAATAAACTCAACCAAAATGGGAAAAAAATATAAATAAATATAAATGTTATTTTAGTCTGTTTTGGGGCTAAAAAGTTACATGCTGTGGATTTTAAGGGTACATTATGTAACTTTTCTGGTTGACGGTCCATTAAATGCTTTTCTTCATGGAAATGTTATTGCTTTGTCTGGAATGTTTCACAGTATTGCATTAAACCTTTCCATCGTCATGGAGACCAAACCGGACCAAGTTACAGGTCAGATCTGTAGAGAGGCGACCCTACTCAAAGTCAGAATGTCTGTTTTTCTAGGTAGTTTTGAGCTATTTATATTTTCTAGGTATATTTATATTTTCTAGGTATATTTGAGCTATTTTTAAGCTACCACTTGTAACAATAAATGTAAAATAGAGCTGTTTAATGTCATATTGTGGAACATTCCAGGCAGAGCAATGACATCTCCATAGAAACAGGCAGGTGACAAACCCCCAACCAAAAATGTACATGGTGCACTTTTAAGCAATACTGTACAATTTATAATTTATTCATTTTTTGTACGTTCATTTTATGATAATTGTTTATGTTTTGATTTGCTTGTATTGTGATTTTTAAATCTTTCTTATTCTGTAAAGCACTTTAAATTACTTGGTGTACAATTTGTGCTATACAAATAAACCTGCCTTGCCTTGTCTATATTCCCTGCAACAATACAAAAAGTTCAAAATTGGTTATTGTGACATCTATATACACAGCCTGTAGTAGCATTTCACTTTTCCCTTACAAACAGCATATGGTGCAGTTTGATGTCTGTATCTATGTCTTGAAGGAAAGGTCAATATCAGAACTTTCCATGTGAGAAAATAGACTCGAGCAATTCCCAGCATGTGGAAAAATAACTGAAATATACGGCAGATGGATGACTATTTTAATTACTGAGAAAGAAGTGGGTATAAGCAATGGAAGAATTAAAGGTCCCATATGATCACAAACAGACCTGGAGTTGTGTTTTGTTTCATTTGCAGATGTTTAACACACAAACCCTGCAGATTTAGGAGGAGTTCTTCTCTCTAACAGAAAACACTCAGAATCATTTGGATCAAAGTGGAGCAGAGCATTTTAAATTTAAGACTAATAATAAAGACTTACTCAAATATGTGAAAGAAACTAAACACAACTCCAGATATGTTTTTGATGAGGTAACAACATTCTCACATGACTTAAAGCTCACAAGATTCTGTTTGGTGTAATACAGTTCCTTGAAAGTCACATTCACCTTTTCACCTAGCATGTATTCCAGAGGGTATTTTTAAACCTCTTTATTTTATTGCTATAGAATGAAAAACATAAAGTTGTTGAAAAGCAGAGCTGGAGTAAACAAGCACAGTCTCTCATTACTGCAGACGCATGACAAGAGTTCAGACAGAAGGTGGCGCTAGGGTCACCAGCTGACAGCACCTTTTGTCTAATTGGAGAACAGCAGTCTAATAGTGTGTGTTTGTGTGCGTTTGTGTGCTTTTGTGCTTTTGTAAGGGTTTGTGTGTCTGTCTGTGAGTATGTGTGTGTGTGTGTGTGTCTGTGCATGTTTTTTGTGCGTGTTTGTGTATGTGTTTCTCTGTATGCGTGCGTGTGTGTGTGTGTGGGTGTGTGTGTGTGTGCATGAAGGGTCACTGAACAAATTGTGTGTGGTCAGAGAAATGTAACACCAATAATGTCTGCCATAGGTTGTGTTATATAAAGGTGTGACGAAATAACCATCCTCTTGTTACAGAAACTGGCAGCCCTGCTAGTTTCCACTCAAATCCTTACTTTAAAAAGTTTGGAGTATGACGAAAGTGCATTTCTTAAAGGGTCCATATCATGTGAGCTTTGAGCCATATTGGAATGTTGTTACCGCATCAAAAACATAGGTGGAGTTGTGTTTTGTCAGAAGCGTCAGAAGTTGAAAAAGCTGAACTTTTGGAGTCGGACGTGCCGCATCAACCAAGAGAGGACGACTATGCTGTGACGTAGTGATGTTATTATCCAAAAGAAGGAGAAGAAAGAGAATGACCCTGGAACCGGGGCCAGGAACCACAAACATTAGCGGAGCATAAATATATGTACACCGCAGCTGCTGAGCTGATCTGTCGGTAGTTTTCAAGTTAACAGAACAGAACAAACTCTCCTCAGAAAAATCTATATGACATCATTATAACATCGCTGCCAACTTGAAAATATTCCACTGCTTTCAGTCATGTTTCTGACAGACACTAATTTGTTGTTATAAAAATACTTAAGTTACAAGTCAATTTTCGCCATTTTGGGTTCCCATTTATTTTCCTCTATGTGTGATCGTCCTACAACCGTAAACCCGTCCAGGTATGTCTGATCAGATAGTCTCTTCCACATTCTGTTCAAATCCAGAAGAGACTGGAACTAACCCAGTGAACATGAAAATCCTCTGTCCAAACTTGAGACAATCCAAACACAGTCGCTCATTTGTATCATGTGCATCTCTACGAGAATTTTGGAGAGTTGATTTAACTCTCCAAAATTCTCGTAACACTCAGAACAAAGATACTTCTTTTACCTGAGATACTGTAAGTAATAGTGCGCCGTTTCGATTGTTGATTCTATAGAAATCCACATTGTTTCACAGTCCTTTATGTTGTTACGTGTAAGCAGCAATGTTTGTTTTTGATGAGAACGGAACATACATCCGTTTGATTGGTTACTCTGCCTGTCAATCACGTCCTCTGAAATCAGGAATGATACAGGTCCAGAGTCACTCATCTTTCTCAAATTGGCTGGTTGGCCTGGCTGGTCTGGTAACCAATTTGTTGTTATAAAAATACTTAGTTTGGGTTCCAGTTTATTTTCTCTATGTGCCAATGTCTCTCAGTTGTAAATGGGCAGTCCAGGACATCAGGTATGCAGGCTCACTCTGCCTCTACAAATGAAAGAATTACGTAAACATGAGCTTTAAAACTATGGATAATGTGGAGCAGCAAAGGCAATTATTTGAATTCCTTTACCTCCAAATCAACTTAATGCGTGAAGTGTTTTCCCCCATGGTCAAACGCATTATTACCAGCTCCCCTAAGCAATTAAGTACATTCAACCAGAGAAGAGCACAAGGCTTTCCCCATAATAAACTCATTATTTACAATAGTGGGAAAGCAAAAGCAGCAAAGCCTTTATAGTAGAGCTGAGCAGTTTGGGAAGAAAGTATAACTAGTGTTTTTCTGACAACCACTGCGATTAGAATAGATATGCAATTTATGTTCTAATAATATGATTCTACTTAAAGTTCACGTTTTAAAAGGTGCACTGTGTAACATTTCTATTAGAGAATCCATCACCTGGTTGTCTCCATGGAGATGTCCAAAATGTTCCACAGTTTAGATTAAACCTAGCTTTCACGATGGAGACAAGCAAGTTATAGCACTACGCTAAGTTACATGTCAGATCTGTGGAGAGTCACCTCTATTCACAGAAGGAATTATTGTGTTTTTGAGCAACAGAAACACCTGTAATGAATAAATGTTTAATGTGGATATGTTTAATGTCAGACCATGGAACATTCCAGGGAAAGCAATAACATCTCCATGGGGACAAGCAGGTAGCGGACCCTCCACCAGAAAAGTTGCACAGTGCACCTTTACATAACCTAACACATGCACAAGAATTGACAAAAAGACTGAAATATGAACAGACAAACTAATGCAAGAATCAAATTTCCAAACATGTCTGTACAGATATATATAGGAGATTTTCTGCAGAATAAGACTGGATATTCTGTTGTGTAATTCTGTTCCTTCAACTTTGGGATTTCAATTTGATTTCCATACTGGTATTGAAAATCTGAGTAGATACTTGAAAATATTTCTGGATTGGATATCAGCATCCAAATAATTCAACAGATATCCTGGCTAGACATGAATAGATGCAATAATTATATTACTATTTATGGCCGTATTTGGACCAGAAAATGTTTGAATTGTATTTGTACAAAGCTATTCTGAAGTTATTTGAGTGATAAACACATTTTGATCAGTTTGTCGTATTTTAATTTTAAAAGGTGCATTGTGTAACTTTTCTGGTGAAGTGTCCATTACGTCCTCATCTCCATGGAGAGTATTGATATATTATTAAGAAGTTGCCCATACGATACATACCTCAATACATAGGCCAAGATACAATGTATGTCTCAATACAGTGAGCTTTCAATTCGATACAATATATTTCAAATCGATTCAATACAGTTCAATAAATAAAGGCTAAATCATGGCTGTGATACTAAAAGTCTTTGTTAAACCACTTCTTGTGCAAAGTTTATATGAAACACAAATATTTTAATCCTCAAAACAGTGAAAATGTCAAATTTGTTGCATAAATGAGTTTTCGTCCTTTAAACAAGCAACAAAACTGTAGCTGTAACAAAATAATTGAGTAAAATATACCAAAAAATACTCTCGGTGATATATCGATACAGCAGCCCACGATATTCATACTGTACATTAAACAATACATCGATATTTCAGTAATTTTGCACACCCCTAATAGAGAGGTTATTGCTTTGTCTACTCTAGATTGTTCCATGGTACAACATTAAACACATCTATGTAGCATTTATTATTTATGGGCGTTTCTGTTGTTGAAAAACACAATACATCTCCACAGATCTGACCTGTAATGTAGCCTACAGTTGTTTCTGTTAAGATAGATAGGTTTAATCTATATTGTGGAATCAGAATATGTAACAGAACAGAAAAAGCTGGATGAATGTATCCCTAATTTAGAGTTTTGGCATAACAAACAAAAGCTTACACAGAAACCAGCATAAAGAAAGCACGATAACGTTATAGGGCATAAGTAGGACTCACCACAGAGGGATAGAGGTCTCTGCTGCACCTTTTAGACAGACTCATAATTGTACAGACGATGAGCCAACTCCCTGGACCAAATACAGAGGAGGAGCACTGGGGGTTCGTTAGGCTCCTTTATTAAACAGGCTAATTGCGTTTTTTTCCCCCTTCAGAGTATCATTTGTAGACTCTGCTTTCCAACAAATGACCCCAGCTCAAATGAGAGGTATGATTTATTAATTTGGCCTGGCACAGTACAGTTTCCCCATTAGCAAAGCAGATACAGGAGGGTTCTGAGGCAGCTCCACACACGCTAATACGGTTAGGCAATTAATCGACATCTAGATTTCAAATATTCAATGATCACCTTGGGTCTTTTTAATTGAGAAGTCCATGGCCAAGCCTCTGTCAGTAAAAGCATGTCATTTATTGCTTTGCCCGGAATGTTCCATAGTATACCATTTATTATTATAGGTGTTTTCTTCCTTAATACTAATTGCGTCCAATCCAATCCACTCCAGTCTTTACTTTGGAACATTTCAGGCAATGTAATAAAATTTCCATGAAGACAAGCAGTTGGCAGACACTCCCCTCACCAAAAAAGAGAGCAGTGGTCCCCAACCTTTATTGCGCCACAAACCGGTTTAATGTCCGACAATATTTTGTGGACCGGAGGGGGGAAGGCATATGTGAGAAAATGCGGAATACAGGAGCAGGCGCGGTTCGTGCAGCGTACGGGAGGAGACGTGGTCCTAAACCATGCCACGAGGACCACGTCTCCTCCTCCCGTACGCCACAGTCCGTGCAGCATGGTTTAGTCCTGGTTAAATACTGTTTTAGTCGAGGTTTAGTCCTGGTTTTAGTCCTGGTTTAGTCCTGGTTTTAGTCCTGCTTTTAGACCTGGTTTAGACCTGGTTTAGACCTGATTTAGACCTGATTTAGACCTGCATTTAGACCTGCTTTAGACCTGCGTTTAGACCTGCGTTTAGACCTGCGTTTAGACCTGCTTTAGACCTGCTTTAGACCTGCTTTAGACCTGCTTTTAGACCTGCTTTTAGACCTTTTAGACCTGCTTTTAGACCTGTTTTCAGACCTGCTTTTCCAAATTTACTTTTATTGAAAAAGCAGATTACACCTTGCAATGTGTAAAATGAAATCACACGTTCCTGCTTTTACTTTTTTTAAAACATATACAAACTCGGAACAGGTTGGGGAGCCAGGGAACCTCTTTCACAAATTAACAAAACACTGCAAATACGAAGTAGTTTTATATGAAGTCTGATCTCACCGGCTTCGCATACTCTGTCAATTTAGTCCACATCTTGTATACGTCCAGCTGCACTTTCAATAAAAATTAAACCTTTTCCATTGTGTAGATCTCTCGCACAATGTCAATCCAGTTCTCAATTGTTGGTCGCTCAGGTTTAAGCCACTTCCTTGTTATTGCCTTCTTACTTGCTGCCAATAGAATATAAAGTAATCTCTTGTTTGTGTAGTTAAAACCATCTAATAATAAGTTACCCAGATACAAGGCTTCAAATGACAGGGGGAAAACAAATGAAGAAACATTTTGCAGATGTTGATGAACCTCTGACCAGTATTTTTGGATTAGACCTGCTTTTAGACCTGGTTTAGGCCTACTTTAGACCTGGTTTTAGTCCTGGTTTTAGTTCTGGTTTAGAGTCACGGCAAACAGAGGAGAAGGCGCAGTCCAAGCAGCATATTGGAGGGGGGTACACGCTTTCGCAGTCCAGTACCAAACGACCCACACCCACAGAGTTGAGGATCACTGACATAGAGCACTTTTAAAAATACATTAAAGGTCTTATATTGCGCAAAATAGACACTTGTGAGCTTTAAAACATTTAAACCACCAACCATCTTAAAAAACATACCTGGAGTTGTATTTTGTTTCCTTCAAATGTTTGAGTAATCCTGCATTATTAGTCTGTCTACATCTCCAAAGCTGAAAATGCTCTGTTTGAGATGTCATGAAATGGTAGTTTTCAAGTTAACAGCTACCGTTTTACCTTTAGTTCAGTAGAAATTGGCAATTCTAGGGGCGAAATTATCCATATGGTTCTTGTGGAGGTGTATGGAGTTTAAAAACACTTTCCACATGACATCACAAGGTGGAACAGAGTGTTTTCTGTTTGAGAGAAGAACCTAAGAACCTAAATATGCAGGGTTTTTGTGTTAAACATATGTGAATAAAACAAAACACAACTCCAGGTATGTTGGTGATGAAGAAAAATTTAAAAAGATCAGAAAACATGTGTGTAGGGGGCTGGATTATTTTGTGCTTTGTATTAAATAAACAACAATAACTTTCTGAAACGTTTCACAGTATAATTTTGAATATATCGCAAGTAATATTTCAGACGGTCTTAATTGAATGTGGCGTTAAGTGCAAAAAGAAGAACTCGACAATATTCAGTGGCGAGACAAGGCGGGGAGGAAACAATTAAATTTTCATGCATACAGCCCAACTACAGAGTATGAATTACACTGGGAATTCTATTTGCAGCAGAGGCAGGCTCCACTGTCCTTTGAATTTCAAGGCTGAACCAAACCATTTAGACTTTATTATTTTACACACAACATGCTCAGAATCATTACAGGCAAACAAAAGGTTGAGGGTAACAATACAACAGCTTTGAAAACCCCATTCTAAGTCATTTGAATAATAAGAACTCTAAGCAGGTTTAATGCTCCAGGGACTATTTTTGCCATATCAATTTTATGGACAATTAAAGCTTTTTCAGTCTAATCTGAAGGTTGAAAAAATAAAATTAAACCTTTTATTAGCAAGATTATTAAGGTTTAAAAAGACTGCTCAATATTGGGAAATACCATTTAAGCCTAAGCTCTAAATTTAAAGGTGTCTATTTGTGTTTGAATGATGTACACAAGGGTTTATCTTATGCCACGTTATAATGTCGTTTCCTCGTCAAAAACATACCTGGAGTTTTTTTTTTTTTTTTTTACACACGTTTATTGAGTTCTTCTCTCAAACATAAAACACCTTGTGATGTCAAGTTGTAATACAAGAAAACACCTTTACTAGAACCATTTGGATGATTTTAGCCCTGGAACTGCTGGTCTCTAAAAGGTAGTTGCTCACTTGAAAACTACTGCATCATGACATCATAAGGTGGAACAGAGTATTTTGAGCTTTGGAGATGTAGACAGACTAATAATGCAAGGTTACTTGTGAGAATGAAACAAAACAACTCCAGGTATGATTGATTTATGCCCTGACGAAGACCATCTTGCTGGTCGAAACACATTGGTTTCCCTTCATGTAATAAAGGACTTTGAATATATTCAGTCGGAGTGCATTGGGTTTGTACCTTGCCCACTTTTACATTTTTCAGTAGGGTAACTTTCTGTTAAGATTACAAGTTTAACCCTCATAGAGCACCTGTCCTGTTATTTTTAACTTTTTTATGACCCAGTGAAGCGCTCTACCTCTTTTCTTCATCTGACAACTACAGGTCTGTTCGTGATGAGGTGACAACACTCACATGACTTGAATCTTACAAGAGTCCATTTTGTGCAGACCTGAGCATTGTCCAGTTGCCGCGCCACATACGGCACTTTGGTTGACTCTGACCAACCCTTTTAAGCTCAATTGGAATTACAAAATAAACATATTTTATCATTTTATCTCATGCATGGTCTAAAGCTGTGTTGCTTTTATTTTAGAGGTGTTTTTTTTATTACATTTTTTGTAATAATTGCCCACCCCCAATTTAGTGTAATACAGGACCTTTTAGTTCCATTGTATGTAAACAAACAAATGCACTCACCACTGGGGTCTTTGTCGGGGTTGTACTCCAGAGCGTTGCTGCAGATGAGGTCCACGTCCCTCAAGAAGTCCTTGGCGGTCAGGTACTGGTGTTTATCAATCTTGGTCATGACAGTGGAGAGGTCCATGGGATGCCGAATCACCTCCAGGTAGTCTGACACCTGACGCACAAGATACATTAACACAAGCATCTGGAGAGGAAACTAGCCTGATATTATAACTATTTGTTATACATTGCGTCATACACTTAAGACAATGAAAGTGCAATTTGGTAAGAACATTTGTAATGATTTATACTTGACAAATGGAGTTAAAAGCCAGTTTGTTTCCATTTAATCCTGATTTTCATAAAAAATATTAAAATCCATTCATCTGATCATTTATATTAAATGGCTGCGAATCTAAGGGTCCTCCACGATTTGATATGATACACAGATATTCCCACATATTAAATTTTATAGACCTAGTCCCAGCAATTACCTTCTCTATGGCCTGCAGAGATTAAGCATTACCACCACTGCAGTAGCTCATAATTGGTCCATTTATTGTCAAAGGTCCCCAAAATGGCACCTACAGACAAGAAGCTAAAATATGCTTAACGAGTCAGAAATGTCATGAAACAAGTTAATAATGTCGGGTAGGCCATGAGAAAATGGGTCCTTTTAAACTAGTGGCGCATGTTGTTGAGATATTTTTCAGTATTTCGGTCTTCAATTTTCTGGTTTAATTGAAAGATGCACTGTGTAAAATGGTGGAGGGCCCATCTAATGCTTTTCTTCATGGAGATTTGTCTGGAATGTTTGGTGATGTACCAGAAGACAGACCCCCAAACCAAAAACATACATAGTGCACCTTTAACATAATTAAAAAAAAAATGCACTGGAGAATAAGTTTAGAATTATAAAGTTCATTATAATTTGAGTTTGTTTCATCAAATTTCATGTGTTCAGCCATATTAGTTTCACCTCTTCGATGTCGACTGGTTTGCTGAAGATGTTGAATCTCTTGTCCGTGGCCAGGCGTTTGGTCACATCCCTGAGAAAAAGGCGGAGCTCACGCAGTGTGTTCTCCTCCTGTTCAAACAGACGGCGCTGCTCCTCTGCAGACAGCACCCGAGGGCCCGGGGCCGGAGCGACCGGCAGCACCTCCTGACACCGATCTGAGGAGAGAGAAAGAGTGGGGGTCTTAATAATATATGGACAATAGGCCTGTCATAATAATTATTCACTGTACTCCGCCCCACCCACTTTTGTCTCTAAATGCTCCTAAACTTTCTTGTGGCGGCACTACTGGTTAAAAAGGGATCCTAGTCATGCCAATGGAGAATTTGGGAGAATCTTAAATAAGACAAAGTCCATTCATTTGTGTAAATTGTTCAGTTTTCATGTGCAAGAAATCACACTGCACTGATTCTCTGGAGGGTTTTAAAACACCTTTATTGTCTGTACTGAACTTATTTGCTCGTAGGATCGGCAGCTCCATACAAATACAAACCGAATGATGAGGGCAGCGCTCACAACAACTTCCGGAAAAAGGTGGATATATCGACTTATCGTGCACTATATTAAATGTGCATTGTGTAACTTTTCTGGTGGAGGATCCGTCAAATGCTTTTCTCCATGTAAATGTTATTGCTTTGTCTAGAATGTTTCACAGTATGGTATCGTCAATAGCCCAAGTTACAGGTCAGATCTGTAAAGAAATGACAAGATTTAAACTTTTTTTTTTTTTTTTTTTTATATGTTGTGCAGTCCAATTTTGGCTTTACCTAGTTTTATTCACCTTATTTAATATCACTGTAGCGCTGCTTTTGGGATCTAAAGCTTCTTAGGATAAGTGACTCACCACCACTTAAACCTCTTTTGTTCACAAGAAAATTTTCTTCATGTGCACAATCTTGTGGCAATTTAGTCTTGTGAGATCTTGTGATCTAGTGTGTACCTTTCCTTTGCACTAGTGGGAAATGTTTTGTTATTTTTTCACTATACAATAAGATTTGAGCCGTAAAAGGTTGAATGAATAATCTTCTATTCATTACATTACAGTCAGTACAGATGCAAGCTTGTTTAATTTATAATAGATTTTCAATGTTAAAACACATTGATTAAATCTGGAGAGGGATGCTGAAATAAATATTTGATAGAAAAATTTGAAAAGAAAAAATTTCTTATTCTTAAGGCTGAATACCAGCCCTCGTTTACTGCGAGTACTGTATTGTCAGTGATTGTGTGGGATCAGATAAACAAGAGGAATTTTTGTACTGAACAAAACCTTCATATCTAAAAACTGTCAAAACTTTCCTTCAAGCTGAAATCCAGTGATCTTTTGTCTTGTATAAACAGTGTAAAAACCCTGAAAGTATTTTCATTTGTAATATTCATGGAGCTGATCTTGATTATATCTAGTTCTAGTAGAGAATTAGCCCTTAGCCAATGACTACGTGATGAAGAAAGGCAGAGATGTACTCCTCTTCCTCCTCCTCTTCCTCCTCCTCCTCCTCCTCTCTCTGGACTCTGCTTTCAGCATCAGCCAGCATTGTTAGATGTTATTGTTAGGCTCTAGGACAGCACGATGAGAGGAAAAAGTGTGATATTGGAGAGCTAGGTTTTGTAACAATATTTACTACGTGCTTAAAGGTGCAATGTGTAACTTGGTGGAGGGTCCGCCAACTGCTTGTTTCCATGGAGATGTCTTTGTTTTGCTTGCTTTTCTACAGCACAACATTAAACATACAGTATCTATTTTCACAGACGCAAGTGACGCTACAAGGCCAAGTTACAGGTCAGATCTGTGCAGAGGTGACTATGCTGATAATGAGAATGCTTTTAAGGTATTTTTGGGCAATAAAAATTCCTTTAATTCACTGTAAGATGTTTTATGGCACATTTTTGAACATTCCAGGCAGAGCAGCATCATCTTCATGTGCACTTTTGATTCATAAGTTAAACTGGGTCAAAATAAAATCTCAAACTAAACCAAGGCCAATTCAAGTCTAATGTAGCACTTAAAGAAAACCGGCATTTTTGTCCATTTTACATTAAAAGAAAAACTGTAATTTTCTGCAAAATGGAGGACTTTGTGTTGTTGCCCTATAAGGCTGCAAGATTAATCTGAATGGACATAATTAGCAAATTGTAAAGGCTGCAGTTTTTGAAATACCACCACTGCCTTCATACATAACAAAATGTCCTGTCTTATTCTGCATTTAAAAAACTGTAGATTTGAACAAACATGTCCTGAAATGTGATTCTTGTACTAGTTTGTCAGTTTGTATTTCAGACTTTTTGACAATTCTTGTGGAAAGGTAAAGGGTCACTTTTTATATAGCGCTTTTTCACCTTCAATGACACGACGACTGTGGGAGCTAGAATCTCACGGCCAACCTCAGTCAGTGAATCTGACCACTCAACCTTTGGCTCAGAGGACAAACACTTTGAGCTGAGCTGAGCTACTGTCGGCCATACTGATTTTAATGCATGTCCACATTTAGATATTTTTCCCAAAGTTGTTGAACCCTCCTCTTGCATCTGCCAACATACCAAACCGGGCTCCCTGGCTCCAGAGGTTACATGCAGCACTCACTAGCCAGACCCAAGCTGTGATTCTAATTTCACTTAATACCAACTGGGTCGTCTCTTAGCAGCACTGGCCGAGGGTTCCTGCAGGCTGCCCTGTAGGAGGCTGAGGCCGGGAAGGACCCCTGACGAGAGGAGTGCGAGTTAAGCGAGGAACCCCTGCCTGGCATCAATGAGAGATCTGCAGAGAGGCGCGCTGTACAGATGTATTTCCATTTGAAAGCCTTGGTGGACAGTTTCTCTATATTGGAGCAGAGCATGGGGGGAGCGGGGAAGCGGGGAAGCGGGGCAGACTGGAGGAGCAGCAGGGGGCAAGAAGGACGGCTGGAGGGCAAGTTATGTGTCTCACTGAGAAGGCAAAAGAAATATGCAGCGTCTGAACACCACAGAGGAGAGTAGAAATGTCAGTGTGTTTAAGGTGCACTGTGGAACTTTTCTGAAGGGGGTTTTGGCACATGCTTGTCTCCATGGAGAAGCTATTGCTTTGCCTGAAATATGCCATTAAACTTATCATGCATTTATTCAATTATTAGTAGTATTATTACAGTAATACTAGAGTAAGAATACATGTTTTATTAATTTTTGTTTGGCGTTCTCAACAATAACCCATTTTAACTTACCTATGATTACTTTAAAAAGCACAAACACAGTCTTAATTCATGAAGAATTCATAATTCAGCCTGAGTAACTTCTTCATTAAGGCCGTGTCTAAACTACAGCCCAGGGGAACTGGCCCATATGATCATAGGCAGTACTTTTAACTGCAAATCTAAGTATTTCTACCACTACAGCTTCAATAACATCACAGTTCATTGGGATACAGGCCTAAAATGAATGTTTCTTATCATTATTATTTTATTAAAACTATTTGTATTATTATTCAAAGTATGATTGCTTTGTCAAAGCTGTGTTAGATTCATCGATTTCAAAGCCCCTGTGGCCCTCCACCTCAAACACGTTTTAACATGTGGCCCTCAGTAAACAAAAGTTTGGACACCCTTATAATTAGTAACTTGAATCATTCTTAATAAACTGTTTGTTCAATTTGAATTAGGTCTTTCTTCATGCTTAGATTAAGGCTAACTGAAGTTGTAATAAAGTGTTACCAATTATCTTGAATGATATCAACGAAATCCTGGGGACTGAGGATTAAGAGCATCATTCTTGGTCAAATGCAGCCATATCTCTTCAAGTTCATCTAAAATCCCTCCGTTCTTCAATTGGATTACTTTCAAACTAAAGCCTTTAACTCAGTCTGGCCCTAAAATAAAGAGTTACAAAACGCTTTTTTCGAACGCGCCATCAAAGCTCATCTGTTCCACTACATTTAACTGCCTCCAAAGAGAACTGTATTGAGGACAGAGAAGGGCAGAGGAGACAGCAGTGCCCTGTACGACTGACAGTGCACATAAATCACATGCTGTGGTGGTGGTTACCTCGGTTACGCGGGCGTGGGGGAGGCCGGGCAGCCTGCACCAACAAAAGGTCCGAGAAAAACCTCCTCCGGTCCTCCTCTCCCGGTGGGCTCAGAGTCACCACCTCTCCATAGGAACACTGGAACATGCTCCTCACCTGGAGTTGACATGAGACAAGGAAAGACAATAGAATAAGGCCAATGGCAATGTAAAAAAAAAGACACAGGTAACATCTGAAGAATGCAGCTTATGTAATGTTGTTTGAACCCTATAAATCACATACTTAACTGTTGTGCTACTATTAGAAAAGCCCAGATAAAATTATAATATTGAACAATTTGATTGAGAGGCCTATATTGATCTAAGTTATAATATTTCCTCATCACAAACAAACCTGGAGCTGTTTTTTTGTTTCATTCACATTGGTTTAAACACACATTTTCTGCATACTGAGATTGTGTTCTTGTCTCAAAAGGAAAATACTCTGCTCCAACTTGGGATGTCATGTGGAAATACAGGAAGTACTTCACTGTGTTTTTAAATGTCATAATATCCTACTAACATCACTAGAGTCATTTGGATGATTTCAGACCTAGAACTGGTAATCGCTCCTGAACTAAAGGTCAAAGGTAGCTGTTAATTGAAAACTACAGCTGCATGACATCACAAGGTGGAGCAGAGCATTTTGAGCTTTGGAGATGTGAACAGACTACCGTATTTTTTGGACTTCAAGGTGCACCGGATTATAAGACGCATCAAGTGAAACAAACAGACGACACTTGAGACTGATCCTTAGCCCAGGCGTCCACGATCCATTGGCAGATCGTGGAGTAATTCACCTGCAGTTGCCTCACTGTCTTGGTGTATTATTCCAGAAGGCTTCTGACTATGGTAACCGTAATGCTTCAACAATCCATCAAGCGGTGCGTCTTCGTAGCTCGTACTTAAATATTTGTACTAATTTTTGAGCGCCGTGTACCACATAAAGGCATAAGGCACGACCGGATTATAATGCGCATTATAAAGCAGATTATGAGGTTGATTTTTTAGAAAATTAAAAGATTTTAAGTGTGCTTTATAGCCCGAAAAATATGGTACTAATATAAGGATTACTCAAACGTGTGAACAAAACAAAACACATCTCCGGGTATGTTTATGAGGAGGCAACTAATCATTGTAGGTATGCCTTATTATAATGTATTACACCAGTTAGAGTATTTCTTCTAGAAGATATGACCCACCTTTGGGCATAAACTCTCTGAATTCAGAAATCTTTTTTGTGAATTTTATTAACACAATCCAAACCCAGCACTTCCTTTCTTCAGTTAAAATACCCCATGTCTCTGTGTGGAGCCTGAGGCAGGTCCCAGGGGTGCATCCTAAAGCTGAGTAAGCCTTTTCCGCTCTCTCCATCTGTCTCTCTCATCGATCTGAAACCATGACATGTTTGTACGTCCTTTCTTTTCATATCACCTTCTTTCTCTCTTTCTAGGTTTTTGCAGCTCATGGATCATAAGCTTTCTCTGCTCGTGTGAGATATAAAATGGTGCAGAAGTCAGGCAATAAAAAGCAGAGCAGAAAATCATACTTTTTTCAAAATGGCTGCAGGATGATACAAGCAGAGGATGCCAAGAATTAGGATAAACGAAAATGCAAGATTAATTCACAAATCCAGCTTTATTTTAGCACAGATTTTTTAACACATGGGCGAGGGACAGAGGAATAAAGTTAAAAAGTATTTAAGCGGTTACTTTTTATGCCAAGTACAATTAATTCATCAGCCGGTTTCACTTCATGGAAACCGTCTAACCCCGCAGCATTAGGATTCGTTCACTCGACGGTAGGCAAGTACTTTTTTTAATTTAACCAATCACTGCTATTTGATGGTAATGTGGTGCTAACGGGGCTAACTGGTATATTAAGCTTTTCCCAAATCCCATAGAAAGCAGGACAATAAAGTCTTTCCCCTTGATAAAATTGACCATACATTCTCTTTGTTTCGGCTTTAAATCCTCAATCTCAGGAATCATAACACAGAATGTATGGCTTCATCTGCATCCGTCTCGACCTCTTTGGGTGATTTTCTGTGGTACAGCCCAACAGTAAACAGTCATGGCTTCATAGCTCTTCGCTGATTGGCTGGCATGCAGTCTACAACTTCCGGGGTTCTTGCAAACCGTCTAATGTATTCCAATTCCTGACCTAGTCGCTAGAGAGAAATGAATTTGAGCGGAGGCACTAGGTGACACCAGCCTGGCTACACTTAAAGGTCCTGACCTTTAACAGACCTGGAGTTGTGTTTTATTTCATTCACACATGTCTAAATATTCATTTTATCTTAGCCTGTGTATCTCTCCAGAGCTCAAAATGCTCTGTTCCACCTTGTGATAGTTTCCGAGTTAACAGCTACCTTTTCCTTTCTGTAAAAATTGGCAATTGGCAAAGATCTAAAATTGTCCAAAACACAACTCCAGGTCTGTTTGTGATGAGGAAACATTATAACAGATCAGAACAACAGATAATAGTGTAAGATGGGCCCTTTAACCACATCTGGCTTTCAGAGTAGTACCAGAGCTAAACCAGGGCTACACCAGGAGATGAGAGCTGTAACTGTTCTTGTCAAATTTGAATGAACAAAGGAAGTTTTTTTTTTTTTTTAATTCTCATAGGCGTCAATATCCGATACCAGTATTTGATCAGTGTTTCCCTAATTGGAAAACAGTTTGAAGCCATTTCACGTTCACCGTCTCACAGTGAGAAACACTCAAATTCACGACAAATCTGAATGTGGATCTTGATTTGAATGAAGTTCTTGGTGAAAATAGAGTGTGGCTGATGTCTGGACTGGAGCCTGCAGTGTCAGATCTGAGAGGGGAGTGAGGTTTGGAGCAGAGACAGCAGCTGTCAATGTGTCTCCAGCCAAAAAGTGAAGAAACACACCCTGCCAAGTCACTCCAGCAAACAGGAAAGATATGATGCAATTATAATAGGCAACCACAAGTCCTTTTGAGAAGCATACGGATGGAGGTTTGCCAGTTTAAAGAAAATCAAATTCTGATGATGTGAAGTGATAATATTACACTATTTTCTGATCTACGTTATAATGTTGTTTCCTCGTTACAAACAGACCTGGAGTTGTGTTTTGTATCATTCACACATTTAACACACAAACCCTGCAGATTTAGGCTCTTCTTTCAAATAGAAAACACTCTGTTCCACCCTGTGATGTCACTTGTTATACAGACAGTAATACAGAAAATGCTTTCATTCATGTTTTTAAGCTAGATATACGTTCACTAGAATCATGGATAAACAGTAAATCAGTAGATTTGCTAACCTGATTCATCAGCCGGTTTCCCTTTGTAGAAACCATCTGACCTCGCATTAGAATTTCTTTTGAGCGACAGTAGGCGAGTACTTTTTTTAATTTAACCATCCCTGCTATTTGGTCATGATGTATGTACTGTGCCAAATCCCGTAGGAAGAAGGGCAATAACGTCTGTCCACTTGATAAAATTCACCAAACATTCTCTTTGTTCTGGCTTTAAATCCTCGATCTCAGGAATCGTTGCAAACACAGAATGTCTTCGTCTACATCCATCTCGACCGCTTTGTTTATTGTTGTGCTGTACCACAAAAGGAAAAAAAACAGGCACTTGAGTTTGACATCATGGCTTCACAGCTCTTCACTGATTGGCCGGTGTGCGGTCTACAATTTCCAGGGTTCTTGCAAATCGTCTAGTGTATTCCGATTCCTGACCTAGTCGCTGGAGAGAAATAAATTTCAGCGAAGGGACTAGGTGGCACCAGCCTGGCTAGAGATTTGCAATTCCAGGGCTAAAGTTATCCAAATTATCCTAGTGAAGGTGTATGGAGTTTGAGAATACAGTGGAGCACGTTCTGTATTACTCCAAGACATTAGAAGGTGGAAGAGAGTGTTTTCCGTTTGAAAGAAGAACTATGTGTTAAACATACACAAAACAAAACACAACTCCAAATATGTTCAGAATCATAGCCAGAAAATAGTGTATCCCCAGGTTTAGCTACCCCAAATGTAAGACTTTTTTAAGACCACTTAAATGATAATTAAGACCAACACTGCACAAAGCCACTGTGGATTAAACCTGCAATTCCCCATGATCCATCCAACGTCTTCCTCCACTGTACTGTACTGTTCACTCCACCGGCGCCAGAAACCATAGTATTAGTAGTACCAAGTAATGCTTGCACATACTCCAAATTAAACGTTCATTCATGTTATGCGATTTCACACAGTTGTTGTTTTTTTTTCCCTCCCTCCCTTTAGCATTGCACTATACGCTAATGAAATTTAAGACCTTTGTGAAAAAATAAGACTTGGACAACACAACTTAAGACTTTTTAAGGCCTTAATTTAGGAACATGAAATTTAAGACCTTTTTAAGACCCCAAGGCTGCCCTGAATACAGGCCCTTTAATTACACAAGTGTTTGACTTCTTGCACTTCTTGAACCTTTACTTGTTTACTTGTTACTTGTTGTTTATGCACATTAAACAGGTCTTGTAGTACGACGCTGGTTTGAAAATTGCAGGTGCAGTCTTGTCTCTCTTTGGCTCAGACTCAGACCTGATCCCGGGCCTGGACAGAAGCTCCACACAGGCCTCAGTGTTCACGCCGAGCCGAGACGTACTGCTACAGAGTGTTTGTCCTGAGGTGGAGAGAAGCATCTGCCAAAACCACCAGAGCTAATTAAAGACCTTCTGCTGACCCGTACAAAAACCCTCCTCCTTTGCTTCCTCTCTTCCCCTCTCCCACTCTGTCTGTCTTCTTCTGTCTCTCTCTTCTATTCTCTTCCCCCCTCTCTCCCTTCCTTCTCCTCTTCTCTTTCCTCCCAAAACACTACAAATTAGAGCTGAATGATTTTGGATAGAGACACGATAATTGAACTTTTAAGCGTATCGACCTTTAGCCTTAAATCGTCAGGACAGGCCGTTATTTTGTTTTGGCCGACCTGCTGCCTAAAAATACCCATAAAGCTTTGAACACTTTACAGTAGTGCAAAGAGGTAAGTGCTGAAAATGTGATTACACTGCTCTCTAACAGGTTTGAGGTAGAAAAAAAATGGGCTTGAGGGAAGTACATTTTTAGTCAATTAAAATTATGTAATTCGGGGTAGAAAATCAAAATGGCCATGAAAACACCCATATACTTTTGGATAAAAAAAGACTGTGATTAAATTTGTGACATATGTTTAAATAGTACAGTTCTCTTCAGAGTGCACATCGATGTGTCAGAACTCCTACTGTATGTTATAGCTGTTTTCCCTTTATCATTTCCTCTTGAAGTTCTATGTGGACTGATTCATGCGTGTTTGAGTAACAACTAGGGGCATTCAAAAATATCGAAATATCAATATATCGCATCGTTTAATACAATGATATAGTATCAATATCATGGGCTGCTGTATCAATATATCACCAAGAGTATTTTTTGGTAAATTTTACTAAATTATTTTGTTGCAGCGCTACACTTTTATTGCTTGTTTAGAGAAAGGAAACTCTTTTATTTGACATTTTCACTGTTTTAATGATTAAAATGTTTGTGTTTCATATGAACTTTACACAAGAAGTGGTTTAACATAGACTTTTAGTATCACAGCCATGATTTGGCCACTATTATTTATTGAACGGTATCGAATCGATTTGAAATATATCGTATATCGAATCTAATGTTCACTATATCAAGATATGTATCATATCGTGGCCTGTGTATCGAGGTATCTATTGTATCGGCAACTTACACCACCACCAGTGCACGCCCACTACTCACTTCATTCTCTCAGTTTATTTTCTTAATCAGTGATACCTGTAGGAATCAGCCGCATAACGTTGTAATTTTTGTACAAAAGAAACAAAAAAAATAAATCAGCTGCCTGCTAGTGTGATTGGCAGCTATCCATCAAAGGTGCCAAGAGCTACACTGTCAGCTCCCTAATGGCACCGCAGTTTTCTAACACGGAAGTCAGAGCACTTGTTTCTTTTATTAAGTTGTTTAAATGAACATTGAAATTTAAAATGTGCAAATTATAGCACATTCATCCACAGGTGTCAGATTATCAGACACAAGGACAACGTGCCTTCTTTAAAGAGGATCATTGCTCATCTATGAGGTATTAACTGCTAACTCTGAACATATTTATATCCCCAAGTTACCAATTATTGTTTTGAAAATGATATATTTTGCGAATTTATTAACATGTTTTATAAGTTTTGCTTTTTAGGGAGAGATCACTAAATTCCTAACACATGCATGGATGACATCTAAAACCTCCTCAGGCACGTTTTTGATGAGGGAACATTACATAGCAGAAAGCATGTCTGTTGAGGTCCATGAATTACAGGTACAAGACATAAATAAAAAGACAGGATATTGTGTTCTTTGCAGAGGACAGTCCGTTATCGAAATAATTGCAGCCTTTGAGATTGGATGCACTCAAACTGGGATTTTGATTGCAAAAAATAGCACAGCCTTGTTCCAAATAGGTTGCGCTCACATCCTAGAATTTTATATTTTATAGAAGATGGAGGCAAGAGACAATATAAACTTAAACGACTGGCGAGGTTTTGGAGAAATGCAGTCGAAAAATCCACAAAATGTTGATTGCCTAGAGATTACATCTACAGACTCGCCTTAACCTCTGCCAGCTCTGTAGAAGGTCAGCATCATATTTTGACTGACTCCAAAACACCCTTAATCTCCGAAGAAAGTACAGATGCTGGTGTATCGCGGGACACACACAGCGAATGCTCATGCAGCTCACATGATTGAACCCCTAAATGTTTCTAAATTGTTCATGATCGTTCAGTGTTCCAACCTGTGTATCGCTACTTTATCGTTGGCTCCAATTGATCTGGGAGCCCATGAACGTAACATACTACACAATTCTTATCCAAACCTCAAATTAAATGTTATACTTTCAAATGAACGCAACGTATTAAAAGTCTGATGTTGCCAAACACAAAATCTATCCCTGCATCGCCCTCTCTCTGCGCCGCCCTCTGTTTCTTCTTCATCTCCCTCCGTGTCTTCCTCTCACCATCTCCCTCTCTGTTTCTTCTTCTTCTCCCTCTCCATCTCCCTCTCCGTCTCCCTCTCTGTCTCCCTCTCTGTCTCCCTCTCTGTCTCCCTCTCTGTCTCCCTCTCTGTCTCCCTCTCTGTCTCCCTCTGCGTCTCCCTCTGCGTCTCCCTCTGCGTCTCCCTCTCTGTCTCCCTCTCTGTCTCCCTCTCTGCGTCTCCCTCTCTGCGTCTCCCTCTCTGCGTCTCTCTCTCTCTCTGCGTCTCCCTCTCTGCGTCTCCCTCTCTGTTCTCTCTCTTCTCTCTCTCCGTGTCTCCTCTCGCATCTCCCTCTCTGTCTCCCTCTGTTTCTTCTCTTCTCCCTCCGCTCCTCTCATCTCTCTGTCTCCTCTCTGTCTCCCTCTCTGTCTCCCTCTCTGTCTCCCTGTCTCTCTCTCTGTCTCCCTCTCTCTCCCTCTCTGCGTCTCCCTCTCTGTCTCCTCTCTGCGTCTCCCTCTCTGCGTCTCCCTCTCTGCGTCCCCCTCTCTGCGTCGCCCTCTCTGTTTCTTCTTCTTCTCCCTCCGTGTCTCCCTCTCGCCATCTCCCTCTCTGTCTCCCTCTCTGTCTCCCTCTCTGTTTCTTCTTCTTCTCCCTCCGTGTCTCCCTCTCTCTCCTCTCTCTCCTCTCCCTCTCTGTCTCCCTCTCTGTCTCCCTCTGTCTCTCTCTGTCTTCTCTCTCTCTCTGTCTCTCTCTCTCTCTGTCTCCTTCTCCCTCTCTCGTCTCCTCTCTGCTCTCCCTCTGCGTCTCCCTCTCTGCGTCTCCCTCTCTGCTCTCCCTCTCTTCTCTCTTCTGCATCTCCCTCTCTCTCTGTCTCCTCTCTCTGTCTTCCTCTCTCCGTGTCTCCCTCTCTGTCTCCCTCTCTGTCTCCCTCTCTGCGTCTCCCTCTCTGCGTCTCCCTCTCTGCGTCTCCCTCTCTGCGTCTCCCTCTCTCCCTCTCGCCATCTCCCTCTCGCCATCTCCCTCTCCCTCTCCCTCTGTTTCTCCCTCTGTCTTCTTTCTCTGTCTCCCTCTCTGTCTCCCTCTCTGTCTCGTCTCCCTCTCTGCGTCTCCCTCTCTGCGTCTCCCTCTCTGCGTCTCCCTCTCTCTGCGTCTCCCTCTCTCTGCGTCTCCCTCTCTCTGCATCTGCTTCCCTGCGTCGTCTCCCTCCTCTCTCTGTTTCTTCTTTTTCTCCCTCTCTGTGTCTCCTTCCCTCTCCCTCTGTGTCTCCATCTCCCTGTCTGCCCCCCTCTCTCCATTTCTTCTTTTTCTCCCTCTGCATCTCCCTCTCTTCTGTGTCTGCTTTTTCTTTCTCCGTGTCTCCCTCTCTCCATCTCTCCCCCTCTTCTCAGTCTTCCACTCTCCATCTCTCCATCTCTCCATCTCTCCCTCTCTTCTCCATCTCCCTCTCTGCTTTCCTCTGTCTCAGTCTCCCTCTTGCTCCCCTTCTCTCCAAAAAAACTCAAAATTGAACCAGTGTGATTCCTGTCTCGGTCTCCTCTCCCTGTCTTCCTCCCTCTCTTCTCTCTCCCTCTCTCCTTGTCTTCCCGTCTCCCTTCGTCTCTCTTCCTCTCTCCTTCTCTGTCAGCCTAAAAAAAACTCCAAATTGAACCGTGTAGTCCAGTGCGATCCTTCTTGCTCAGAGCTATAACCTCGGTGGGGGCCTGGCTCCACATTGGCTTTGGGAAATGGAATAATGAATTCGAAAGGGCGCGACGAGGAGCCAAAAGTAGCGAGGGAGAACGGAGGAACTAGAATTAACGACAAAAAGAAACACCGCCAATGTGCTAAAACTGACCTCATCTGACACTGATTCTACTCCAATAATTCCATAAGAGAGTGAATTTGTTGGTGCTTTAACCTCCACTGACGCATAAAATCATATCATTTTTTAAACTCTATTCTTGCAGCCATGGCAAAAAAGTGCAGTTTCCTCTGTTGCCCGGGGTGACTGCAGCCCTCTGGTCCTTCTGTGTCCCATTTGTGGAAAACCGAAAAGCAGCCGTTTCACAGAAGACGAGAGAGAGACACAGGAACAGGTGGAAATGAACAAGACAGAAGACAAGTCGACTGCATCAAGTAAGAAAGTTCAAAAGTGCCAATGTGGATAATATGTTTCTCAAAACGACACAACCCCACACTGATTGCAAGTTGGAGATTTGGAGAGAGCAGCAGAGGTAGTAAAGTAGACAAAACTATTTCTCTTGCCAATAAAATAGTATCCCTTATTATTTTAAAGCAGCACTGACATTAAATATTGAGTAACTTCACTATACAGAGACAAACAAATCTCTAGTGTGACTTAAATCCATGTGTCACCCCACCCTCTGCAGCTAATTCAGACGTTTGCCAATTGATTCCCACTTCTGTAAAAACATACTGAAGATGTGTCATTGCATGTTCTCCCTGTGTTTGGGTGGGTTTCCTCTGGTTTTCTAGCTAGGCTGGCACCACCTAGTGCCCCCGCTCAATTTCATTTCTCTCCAGCGACTAGATCAGGAATCAGAATACACTAGACCAGGCATGTCCAAACTATGGCACGGGGGCCAAATGCTGCCCTCAGACAAATTTTTCTTGGCCCTCAGACCTCCAGGTGAAATGGCCCAAATTACCTTGCATCAAATAACAATATATTTTTTGCTGCGAGTTTTCTGAAAATCTACCTTGATAAAGCTCATATTTAATATTTAGTGTGTGGTTTTAAGGATCTTAGCAGGAATAAAGGACTGATGGTTCATTCTAATGTGTTAAACATGCATAATTGCACATATTTCATTTATTCACTGTATTGCGCTCCAGTCTACAGCCCTCGATCGGCCCCCTGCTTCATCTGTATTTAGATATGTGGCCCTTGATGAAAAAGTTTGGACACTAGACAGTTTGCAAGAACCCAGGAAGTTGTAGACCGCGCCCCGGCCAATGAATGAAAACCTAAACAAACCTGAGTTGCAATAGCAGACTGCATAAGCTATCCTCCTTTGGACTTCCATCGTCAAATACAAAGTTCGTGTTTTTTATTGCATCTTTAATTCGCAAGTTCATCTCATAGAAATGACAATGATCGCTGACAGACATGTTCACTCTCTGCTTTATTTGCTGTTGTGCCGGCAAATACTTGGACACAACTGAGCGTTTCGACACATTACACACGTCTCAACCTAAGAGGAGAGATCGGTTACATAAAAAAGTACCCACCTATTGTCGAGCGAATGAATCCTAATGCTGCAAGGTCAAACGGTTTCCACAAAGTGAAACCGGCTGATGAATCAGGCTACCAGTTTTCCACATCAACCCAAAATATTCAGCATAAGCAAGATCCTACAGCTAAGGTTCTGACCAATACTGGCAAGACTGAAGTATGGGTCTTATTTAGAATTTATTTACAATTTATCATTACCATTTTTCTATTTTTTACTCCGTTATTATAATATATTGTGATGTGTGAGCTACTGTGTCCAAGTAATTTCCCTTGTGGATCAATAAAGTTTGTCTAAGTGTAAGTCTATGTCAAAATCCAGAGGACAAATTTCCCTACAGGAACAATAAAGCACCTTTCCTTTCCTTTAGCGTGACACTGGCCTTGCCTCCAGTCTCCAACAGTAAATAACATTTTTTAATAGGCCAGTGGTACAATTCATGCAAAGTTCTTGCCTGACCAGACAGTCCCTTCCACATTTTGTTCGAATTCAGAATTTTTTGCCTTTTTAATGTGTAAACATGCTCGGTTTGTGTTATTGACACAAACAGAGCATGTGTCTTTCTGATTGGTTAATCCATCTGTCACTCACGCTCTCTGAAATAAGGGAGACAGGGGCTGCGTCTCATTACTCTTTCTTCGCTCTCTTCTCCTTGATTCCTCTCCATGATCCTCCATTTTTCAGCTGTCTGTCAAATGTGTCATACTGAGAGATGTCCCAAAGAAAACCACGAAAGGAAGGAGGAAACATGAGGGAGGCTTCAGGAGCAGACATCAGAGAAAAGAATCAAACTTTATTGGTCTCAGTGAGGAGTTTATATCCTCTCTCCTCTGTGGGACTTCCTCATCCATTTCCTGCAGAATCGAGGAGAGGAATCAAGAAGAAGGAGGCGAGGAAAGACAAATGAGACACACCCAGGGTCCAGCTCCAGATCCAATCGTCTCTTTATGTTTTTTTTATCTTTACACTGGAGTCGATGGAGCCGGAAGCGCCCCCATGCTCGCTTCTTATGTCCACTTGCATATAAGCTACAGGCCTAACCCTACATGAGCGTGTGAGCAGAGCAGTACCTCCTCAGACAGCTGCGAGTAGTGCGAGTCTGCAGTGGCCAGGACCAGGACGGGGCTGAAGGAGGGGACATCCTGCAGCAGAGAGAGGAAGGTGCTTCTCACGGTGTCACTCACAGTTTCCCACCACTCCGAGATGTGAGGCATAAACACCACACTGGGCATGCTCCGGCACGCCTCTCGGAAAACCTGGAACACGAACACCAAACGAAGGTAAACTCTCACATACACGGACGTAGAGATGTGCAATGTTTATTTTGTGAAGATTAAACGGCCTATATTATGCTATCTTCTGATCTCTGTTATGTTGTTTCCTCTTCACAAACAGACCTGGAGTTGTGTTTTGTTTCATTCATACATGTTTAGCACACAAATCCTGCAGATTTAGGCAGAGTTCTTCTCTCACACTGAAAACACTCCATCCTTTACCTGAGCGCAGGACTCCTCGGGGGTCTTGGCGCTGATGGAGTAGAGGGTGGGCAGGTCCAGCCGGTGCACGGGGAGTTTGTCCAGGTGGTGCAGCAGAGCGGGGGCCAGGTGAGAGCTCTGACCTGAACCTGAGGGGCCTGTGAGGAGGAGACGAGGTCGATACGCTGTGGGGCGCTGGAGTGCTGAGCTGGAAAAGAAAGGGAAGATTTAGCTTCAACAACAAAAAAGAATTCTCAAATGAAGTATTGTTTTGTTTTTGTCACTATGTGGCATCTTTAACCTTTAAAAAATCTACAAAAAATTATGAAAAAAAAGAAAAAGAATCTGATCTGTGGTGGAAGGTAACAAAGTACAAAAATAAGTACAATACTTAAGTAAAGTACACATACCTGAAATTTGTACTTAAGTCAGTTTTTAAGTCGATATTTTTTACTTTTACTTCACTAGATTTGAAAACGTGTATCTGTACTTTCTAATCCACTACATTTTAGATCTGGACTGAAAAGCAAAAAGTACTTTTCTTTATGGTTTGAGACCTGATGAGTTTATTTTTTTATCACATTTATTTATTTATTTTTGCTTATGTAACAAAAAATTTAGTACTTTATTCACAACTTCATTTTAAGGACAACTGACCACTCAAATTACGCACTATTTTGTTTGAAATTGTTAATCACTGTAGCAACGGTCCTAACATTTCATCATCCTGAAACCGATGAATAAACAGGAAGTTGAATTGGATGACAAACATGACCTTAAAACGTCACAGGATCTGTGAGACAGAATTTGCACAACAAGAGCCTGCACTGTTTTCACCAGGGTCGAGTCTCATACACATCATTCATATACATTTTAGTTTAAAGTTTCAACTTGAATCATGTTTTTCTATGAACGACCTTGGTGTGTATAAACAGCCCCAGCAAAGGTGTTTTTGAGGAGCATCAAACTGGTCTCATCACAAACAAGAACAATAGAAGTACAGAGGGAAGAGGAGGTTCAGTCATACGGTTTGGGGGTGACAGCGCGACGCCATCTTTAAAATGCCAATCTTTCACCTCCACCTTGGCTGTGCGGAGCTGCTGGTGAGTTTTCATCTTATGCTAAATAAAAACTGCATCTTTCAGACTTTATTCTTCTGTATTTATTCTCAGGACATTATTAATTCTTAAAGGTGCACTGAGTAACTATTCTGGTAGGTTGTCTGCAATATGCTTGTCGCCATGGAGATGTTGTTGCTTTGTCTGAAATGTCCGGGTATGGCATTAAACATATCAATCTCGCATTTACTCAATAACGAGGGTTTTTATGGACTTAAAAGCCTCTCCACAGATCTGACATCTAACTTAGCCCTGTGGCACCACCTGGTGTCTCTGTAGAGGTAAACAAGTGTAATGCCATACTGTGGTACTTTTCAGGCAACATCTCCATTGAGACAAGCTGGTGATAGACCCTCCAACAGACAAGTTGCACAGTGCACCTCTAAAGCCGTACTGTTTAATTTTACTGGTGGAGGAGATGCTTTTATCTTGTCTCTATCCATAGGTTTCAGAATAATGAAAAATGTTAATGTCTTAATTTAAGACAATATACAATAACTTTCAATTGAGGAAAAAGTTCTCAAAATGTCACACAAGGAAGCCAAACCCCATAAATAAAAACACTTTGCCTGGAATATTCCACAGTACAGCATTCATGTCATCAGAGACAAGCAGCTGGACAAGGTGGTGTAGAAAAGTGACCCTTCTTACAGGAACAATGCATGTTTTTCAGTGTATCTTTGAGCAAAAATTGTTATGAGAAAAAGATTTAATGCCATATTGTGGAATGTTCCAGGAATATAGACAAGCAGATAGTGGACTCCAACAAAAAAGAGTCATAGTGCATCTTTACGCTGTGCATTATAATTCAAAGTGATTGCAGTTTAGACCTGGTTTAGTCAGCATTTAATACTGGTTTATGCACTGGTTTTGGTCAGAGTTTAGTTCTACAAAAGCCAGATATTTTAAAGGGTAGTATTTGGAGTGAAAACTTTAAAAAGGTCATATATAATTTATAAAAATGAATTTCCTTTGGGATCAATAAAGTATGATCTCTGTCTCTCTCCTTGTCTCTCTCTCCTTGTCTCTCTCTCCTTGTCTCTCTCTCCTTGTCTCTCTCTCCTTGTCTCTCTCTCCTTGTCTCTCTCTCTCTGCGTCTCTCTCTGCGTCTCTCTCTGCGTCTCTCTCTGCGTCTCTCTCTGCGTCTCTCTCTGCGTCTCTCTCTGCGTCTCTCTCTCTCTCTGCGTCTCTCTCTCTCTCTCTGCGTCTCTCTCTGCGTCTCTCTCTCTCTCTGCGTCTCTCTCTCTCTGCGTCTCTCTCTCTCTGCGTCTCTCTCTCTCGTCTCTCTCTCTCTCTGCGTCTCTCTCTCTCTCTCTGCGTCTCTCTCTCTCTCTCTGCGTCTCTCTCTCTCTCTCTCTGCGTCTCTCTCTCTCTCTCTCTCTCTCTGCGTCTCTCTCTGTATCTCTTACACAAAACTGACAAGTGAGATTTAAGTCATGTTAGAATGTCGTTAGCTCCTGAAAAACACACCCGGAGTTGTGTTTTGTTTAAATCTGCGGGGTTCATGTGTTAAACGTGTGACAGAAACAACAACACAACTCCAGGTCTGTTTGTTTAACTGAACATACTAGTAAACCTACTTGGAGAAGTGTAGAAAGGGTCTGTGCGCTGCAGAGGGGGAGAGGGGGCTGTTGGGAGCCACCTGGAGGTCATAGATGGAAGTGGAGCCTTCATCATTGTCTTCATCGCTGTACAAGTCCTCTTCAAGAAGATGATTGTCAACGCCTGGAGGAAAATAAGAACAGAGCTTAAAGGTGCACTGTGTAACTCTTCCTGTTTGTTTCCATGGAGATGTTAATGCTTTGGTTTTAAACAAATCTGACTTGCATTTATTCATCTACAGGTGTTATTTATTGCTTAAAAATATCTTTAAAAACATGCATTCGTAGTGTGAGCGGTGTTACCTCTCAACAAATCTAACCTGTAATTTAGCTTGCAAGTCTCCGCGGAGATTCTTATGTTTATGACCATAATGTGGAACTTTCTAGGCACATCTCCATGGAGACAAGCAGATGACAGACAAGATACACAGAGCACCTTTGACTTACAGTATTTATCATGACAGCCCTACACAGTTTATACACTTCTGGGTTAATATATGAAATTAAAGTAATCTGCTCCTTCTGAAAATTCACTGCGTTTTTAAATCCAGCTGTTACTCCCTCAGAACAGCAGGACATAAACAACACAAGTGGGTGGATAGAGCCTCATTAAAATTGTATTATAGTATGTGCAGAAGTATTGGAACTATCCATGGGTTGAATCATTATCTTTGTTTTTAATTGTGTGTTTCACTCTGAGATTTATTGTACATCTTTTTAATTACAGTCCTGGCCATTTAGAAAAGGGGTAAGTTAATGGGATAATTCAACTTTGGGGTTTTTGTGTCAGAGGCGTTAGAGTCTTATTATCACTGGATTATTGTACTTAAAAATTTGCTATCATTAGGGTTGTCAGAAGTATTAAAAATCAGCAGTTACTTAAAGCCAAAGAATCGACATCAGTATTGAAACAGAAAAAACAGGTATCGGTACTAAAAAGTCTGTGTTTTCATATTATGTTTTGTCTGTGTGAAAGTGTGTGTGTGTGTGAATGCTGTACACTCCAGGCTTCTCAAACCACTTTTTCCAATGTGTTTTTTATACTGCAAATGGCAAATAAACTGAACTGAACTCCAGCTCCCTACCGTGTGTGTTGTCCCTGTCAGAAGACTGAGCATGGGGGAAGACTCGAAGCAGAGCTTTAAGCACCAGAGAGAAGGAGTTTGCCAGCAGGGGGCGCAGTGCTGGAGAGAGGGCTCGTCCTGCTGGGGCCAGAGCTCTCTGTGAGGCCGGGACGATGTTCCTCATGGCTCTGCTGAAGTCTCCAGAGGCCAGCACGATGGAGGAGACGTCCAGCTGCAGTTTGACGCTGCTGCCGTAGATCTGAGGGTAACGGCGCCTTAAGGCCACCAGGGCGGCCTCGGTGCAAAGTGCTTTAATGTCTGCCCCACAGTAGCCTAGAAGATGATAATGGATATGTTTACATGCAGACCAGAATCTGATTATTATCTCTACAGTTTTCAGATTATTGAAATGTCAGTTACATCTACAAAGGAAATTGTGAATTGTGTTACTCTTTAGAGAGAGAGAGAGAGAGAGAGAGAGAGAGAGAGAGAGAGAGAAAACACAACATCAAATGCTTTCTGGTGTTCATGATCTTACCCACACATTTTTCAGCAAGTTCATCTACAAATGGCTCAGATAGTTTGGGATTCCAGTCCCTCGTGTGGATCTGCAAAATGTGCTTTCGGGCCTAAAAAGACAAAAATAAAAATATAAAACATCATCAACAGGAGAAAAAGAAAGGCAGATATAACCAGCAAAGACACTATGTTCAGAAAATGTATATTGGAAGCATTTATGTGTTTTTATATATGCGGATACAAGCAGATAGAGGGTGAGGAGCTCAGTCACACAAGAGGAGCTTAAAGTAGAGCCACTGCTCCTCCACTTAAAGAGGAGCAGCTGAGACGTCTCCTGGAGAGGTGTTCATGTCCCACAGGGAAGAGGTCCAGGGGAAGACCAGGACCCCTGGAGTCTGGGAGTCCGGGAGTCCGTGCTTTAGACAGCTGCCCCCACACAGGAAGAAAATGTATGGACGGGAATGGGAACTAATAACTATGTTAATAAAGTGGACAGATTTAAACTATAATAACTGCACAGAAATACAACATGGAGAGCACTCATATTAAACGCCCTGCAAGCATTTCTATTCATTTCACCATCACTACAGGACTCCACTTTGAACAGTCCACAAAAGAAGTCTCTCTCTCCAGTATCCTCCCTTCTCCCTCCTCCTTCTCCTCTCTCCTCTTCCACCTCCTCTCCTTCCTCCTCCTCAGTCTCATATTTGCCGCTCACACTCGGCCTCCACAGTGTACACATGTAACAGACAGTGTGGTAGTCAGACTTCACAGCTGGGTCTGTTGGGCAGCAGTTGTATACTGATTAGACTTTCATTACCAGAGTTCCCACTGAGAGGACAGACGCCACGGAAGCCACTGAAACTCTGAAGTTCAGCAGACATTTACTCCCACCATAAAAGCAGAAGAAGCAGCAGCAGTATCTCTCCGTGCTATACATTATATTCACATTTAAGTCTTTTGTTTTTATTTCTAGTGGTGGATGGATGCAGGGGTGGTTAATGTGGCAAGAGGAAGAATGTGGCAATCTCATACTGAATGATTTCATGATTTCACATTTAGTTGTATTGATATTTTGAGCCTCATGTTATCAACATTCCCTGGGGGTAAGATTCCAGCTGTAAGCACTGCTCTGTTTGAAGCTTGTTAGACTTTAATCTGAGTTTCATCTTAACTCAATCTAACCAGAAAGAGTGGAGTGGATTCAGTTGGATCTACAATAGGTGAGATATTTTGTGCTGTTACACAAGTCAGTCTCAACATTACAGTAACCAACTAGATCGCTTTAGCCAACAGTTTATCAGTTAATCTCACCTTTTTGTTGAAAATCAAACACCTAAACAGGACCATGAACGCTCGGACTGATCGCAGACTCCTTAAAATGCAGTGTTTAAATCCATTTTGTATTTTTTCTCGAGTTTCTTAACATCTTTTTGACAGAGTTTGCTAATGTATCATCTTTGTAACTCCTAAACAATTAACAACATTTATTTCAATATTAATTTCATGAACATAAACGAGACAGTGCAGGCTTCACATCAGCCATCTACTGAAAATAAAATCAACATACAGATGGTAGCTTTAATGTCATGAGCATAAACAAGACATACTTCCGTGTAACTTTTCTGCCACCTGCCACGCATTCCCATTACATTTCTCAACATATGTCCTCTAACTTGCCAATGTCACCTTCTTGCTGCCATGAAGATAAACAATTTTAATACCAAAAAGTGCAACATTCCCAGGCAAATCCTCATGTCATGCTGCATTGTTATTCCTATCTGCTCCATGTCTTCCAGTTCAGTCCATGTCTACTCTCCCCATGTCATTTTGAATTGTGTGTTTTTAATGTGCGGACGGGGTGACAGGTCCAATTTCGATTCCTTTGTATGTCCAGTACATGTGAAGAAATTGACAAGAAAGGCTGTTATTCATTCATTCAAATTCAAAGCAATAACAGCTCCATCTTTAACACAAACACAAATGTTCAATTTCTACAAAGTTTGAACTGTGCTCCAAACCACAAGCTTTTACTGCCACAAAATTTGATGTAGACCTCTCAGTTAGAACAACACAAGTTGATCACTGACATAATATAATGATACAATTGGATCAGCTTGGATTAAATGTATCTAGGTTTGTCATGGTAACATATTTTGAAGTTACAGAGAAATATTCCAATATACAACAATATTAAAAAATACTTTATGCCACTGACACAAAGCAGGATAATCCCAGTAAACCATTTTTAAATAGACAGTAACATTAAAAAGCCTGAGCTGCAACCAAAAAATGGCAGAATTAATTGATAATTAGCCATTCTTAATAGTTATCTATGGTATACTCTACTGCTCAAATCTGACATTATTGCAGAAAAATGGCAAGGAATCCCCACTATTGCCAAGAAAAACAGACAAAATCAGAATATGTCCACTTTAAAAACCACATTCTATGGACTATTTGGTTGATGTAATTTTTGAGACATTCACAAATGAAATACAGCAAAGAATAAAACTAAAACAGCTGGACTTAGTTTAGAAACCACCTACGGATACATGGAGTGGGTGGTGCGGTCTGGTGTAGTCGGGTCTAGTTTTATTCTTTCATATATTCCATGAATTTATTCTCCTTGTGGAATCAAAACTGGTATTGAGTATCAAGCACAGACTGTATAAAGAAGTGGACTAAGGGAATGTGACGTCATAGCATTTGGCTCCAGGCTGTGGTTATAGGAGTAAATCTGGAGTCAGTTCCATATTAGGAATTTATTTATGGACAAAATAGCAAAATAAAAACCCCAGGATAATGTAGAGCAGGTTAATACGGCCATTTTAATACCAAAATAATGAGGCTCACTGCAGACAGAGGTGACAGTTTTTCAATGTAAAGTCAATTGGAACCAGCGTCGATGGAGCCAGAAGTGCCCCCATGCTCACTTCCTATATGGAACAATGAGGCTAGAAGGTTAACCATGTTCATTTGTATCCTATATACAGTCTATGGCTATGTCTCATTTCTCTTTCCTCGCTTCCTTCTCCTTGATTCCTCTCCTTGTTTCTGCAGGAAATGGGTGAGGAAGTCCCACAGAGGAGACACAGCGAGGAGAGAGGATCTAAACTCCACACTGAGACCATTAAAGTTTGATTCTTTTCGTTGATGTCTGCTCTTGAAGCCTTTCTCACGTTTCCTCCTTCCTTCTGTGGTTTTCTTTGGGACATCGCTTAATATGACACATTTGATTGACAGCTGAAAAATGGAATATTGAGGAGAGGAATCAAGGAGAAGGACGCTAGGAAAGAGAAATGAGACTCAGCTTATGAGCGTAACCTAAAATCAAGTACGTGCGAATTTCAAAACATGTAGTAGTGTATCTTAGTTCAGACTTTTACATCCAAAAAAGACATTTATTTACACAGACCTTGACATAGTGTGACAGTTGTGTCCGTATCTGTGCCGTTACCTTCTTGTCCGGCAAGTTAAAGAGAAATTCTCGGTCAAAGCGTCCGGGCCTCCTGAGCGCTGGGTCGATAGAGTCAAGTCTGTTTGTAGCACCAATGACGACTATCTCCCCTCTGCTGTCCAGCCCATCCATCAGAGCCAGCAGTGTGGACACTATAGAACTGACCAGACAGAACACGATTACATGTACGCACTTGAAAATAATGTTAATGTAAAAAGATGAAATCACAATTGAGTTAAAATCCCGTTTGAATGGATACTGTCTGGATCATTACTGCCAAGGACTACAGATGGAAAATAGACATTATTTTCTGCCATAATGATGACCTATGTTCTAATGTTGTTTCTTCATCAAAAACAGAACTGGAGTTGTGTTTAGTTTCATTCACATGTTTAACACACAAATGCTAATCCACCTCATGATGTGATAATAGAGGAAGTGCTCCATTGTGTTTTTAAACTTCATACACCTTCACTCGAATCATTTGGATCATTGCAGTCCTGGTATTGCCAATCACTACTGAACTATGTATGTAAAAGGTAGATGTTAACTTTAAAAAAAAAAAAAAAAAACACGTCAAGTCATCACAAGGTGGAACAGAGCATTTTGAGCTTTGGAGCAGTAGACAGACCAATGATACGGGGTTACTCAAACATGTGTGAATGAAACACAACTCCAAATATGTTTTTGATGATGTAACAACATTCTCACAAGCTCCCAAGAGTCAATTTTGCATAACATAGAACCTTTAACATGCATTGTCACTTAATCTGTTCACTAAATCTTGAGTATTGCCAAATATTGGTCAGCCACAGCATTAGGTCAAATATCAGATATCGGTATCGACCCATGCTTAATCCTAGATACACTTATAGAAGGGTCTATTGTGACTCTCGTGCTTTGGGGTTATTGTGTCAATCAGTTTCAATATTAAAATGTATCATGGCATTTTCTGTAGCTGTGCATCGCTTTTAATTTTTTATTGTGAAAAGACTACCGAATAAACAAATGCGAAGTACAATAGAACTTTCAGTTTTTACATAAAATACTAATTCTAACCTTAAGCCTAATATGAATAATGCATGTGCCTTGATGAGTTCTAAAAGGATAAGCACTAGTAGCTGACGAATACATAAATATCAATGTACTGTATATGCAAAGCAATCAAACTAACTGGTACCACCATTTAGAAATCAGTGGAGCAGCACCCCCCAGTGGCTAGAAAAGTGATTGCAACTTATATCTTACTAACAGAAGAACTGAAGGATTGCAGAGAGCAAGTAAACATACACTTTTATACAAAACATAACCTTCTATAGGGAATGCTCAATAACAATGCATGTTTTTTCCCTCTTCTGTTACCACATTCAATTTGAAAGGCAAGTATCACAAAAGGTTTATTTGTGCTCTACTTCCTGTAATTTTCAACATATTTTTCACAAATTGCTTCTCAGTTGGTGTAAAACTATAACTTATATTTACAACAGGTATTACAGCACCAAATATACACTTTAATGCTTTATTAATAAAAGCGTTACCCTCTACATTCATGTAAATTCCACAGTAGAAACAGAGACAATCTTACCTGTGTATCTGATCTTGTCTGCTCGAACGCACTGGGGCCAAACCATCAATTTCATCAAAAAAGATAATTGACGGCCTCATCAGATACGCCTGTTCAAACAAAAGTAATAATTATAACAAACATGTATTGTCACTCTCATAACACATGGTTCTTAAAGGGCCCATATCACGCCATTGTCTGATCTCTGTTATAATGTAGTTTCCTCATCACAGACACACCTAGAGCTGCGTTTTGTTTCATTCACATGTTTAACACACAAATGCTGCAGATTTAGGCTGAGCTCTTCTCTTAAACAGAAAACACTCTGTTCCACTCTGTCTGTGATGTCATGTGGTAATACAGGAAGTGCTTCACTGTGTTTCTAAACTCCAATCTTTACTGAACTAAAGGTAAAAGCTGTTAACTTGAAAACTACCACTACATGACATCATAAGGTGGAACAGAGCATTTTGAGTCCCTGAGACTAATAATGGATTACTCAAACATGTGTGAATGAAACAAAACACAACTCCAGGTTTGTTTTTGAAGAGGTAACAACATTATAACATGACTTAAAGCTCACAAGACTCAATTTTCCATAATATAAGATCTTTAAATATGGCTGCTGATCAAAATTGATCTGGTGGGTGTACATGAAAGCATTAAGGAGCTTCATAGATCTATAAAAGGATATTTTGAGAGTTGAAGTTTGATAGGATTTGCAAGATTACATTAACTAATGAAACTTTTTAAGGAGAAACATTACAGCTACTGTATTTGATTTACATTACATACCATAATTCATGTAATAATACAATCTATAATAAAAACAGCTACTTTTTCATGTACTATTAGATATTTGTTTTATGGTTTTATTATGTGATATTTCTTGTTGTAAAGCACTTGCAACTTGTTACGATTTTAAATGTGCAATATAAATAAAATGACTTGACTTGGCAAACAAACTGTAGCCTCAGCTTAGTTTGTCAAATTAAAACAAAGTTTAGTTTTCAGAAAACACATGTTTACACACTGATTAAAATAAACTTATCCAACATTGAATCAGTTTTGTGATTTATTGTGCAGTCCAACAACATTATAAATTCAAAAAGGACAATTTAGTCCATTTAGCCTAATCCAGGACCTTTCCATGTTAATCTTTTTAAGTGTTTCCAAATGTTCTCACCTGATCAAACAGAAGCCGTAGTTGACGCTCAGACTCGCCAACCCACTTGCTGAGACAGTCTGCTCCTTTCCTCATGAAAAAAGAAACCTTCCGGTCACCCTGGCAACACTCATTGGCCAGAGCTCGAGCCACCAGGGTCTTTCCTGTTCCAGGGGGGCCGTAGAACAAACAGCCTCTGAGGAAAGAAGAGCAGATGTCTCAGTCACTAAGGTATTAAAAAGGAACTGTGTAACTTTTGGTGGAGTCTCAGTCATCATCTTATTTCCATGGAGCCGTTGCCTGTAATGTTCCACAGTACGGCATTACACTTATTTATCTCTACAGAAAGAGCAGGTGATGCCACAGGGCCATAGGGTTACATGTCAGATCTGGGGAGATGCGAGCCCACTCACAGTAAGAATGCAAGTTTGTTTGTCAATAAAAATTTACATTATTGAGTAAATGCTAAATGGATACATTTAATGCTATAGTGGGAAATTACAAGATTGTCATTTGCATACAACTATAGGTGACTGATACTGGCAAAAATATAAACTACCATCGGAAAGTCAATAGGTAATGCAAAAGCAACTTTGACTTAGAACTGTTTAAAAAAATCTGTAGATACCAAGATAAAAAAGCTGGTATTGAAAGTAATTTGAGCAAGTATTGGTAGTGAAAAGAACAAAGAATAAAGAATATATTAATACCAACATTGATATCACGATTATGGAAGGCTTCATATGTCGTACCAAGCCCTTTTTCTCAGTATAAAACTCAGTGTGTAGCTTCAGTCTCACCTGGGCGGCTGGATTTTGAACTTCTCAAAAACTTCTGGGTAAAGCAACGGGAACACCACCATCTCCTTTAGTGACTGAATATGATCCCTGAGACCGCCCACACTGTCAAACTTCACCTAGAAACATAAAACATAAAAAAATCAAACCAATCAAAAATTAAAGAGCCCATATTACACCATTTTCTGATCCACCCAGAATCATTTGGATGATTTCAGTCCTGGAATTGCCCACTCTTTACTGAACTAAAGGGAGCTATTAACTTGGAAACTGGTAACTGGCAAGTTGGAATACAGCATTTAGAGCTTTGGAGCTGCAGACAGACTAATAATAAAGGATTACTCAAACATGTGTGAATGAAACAAAACACAACTCCAGATCTGTTTTAGGAGGTAAAAACATTATAAGATGAGTCAATTCTGCATAATATAGGAGCTTTAAAACTACATTATACATTATAAACTTACCGTGGTGTCAAGGTTCATGGGGTCCACATCAGCCAAACTTGCCCCAACCTTGGCTCGATCTCGGAGGACTCCGCTGGCCAAATCCTCTGCCGTCAGATTCATGGGCAAACATCTGAGAAACAAGGGGTCAAAATGATCAACTTACTTATGGATTAAAGAGCAAGTATCAGGAGATTTATTCAACATAAGTATAACAAAAGGTAAAATCCGCCTGTCCTTCGATTCTTTGGGTTTTATACACAGATAAGCAGGACTTGTATAGATGTATCAAAAAGAGATGGAGCCAAGGACAGAGCTGGAGGCGTCCTTGGTTTGGCTGTGCATGAGGTGAAAGTTCCTAACATTAATCTTTTGAAATACGACAAAGGGCATTGTAAAAAAAAAAAAAAAGAAAAAAGAAAAGTTATATTTCAACAATGCTGTACAATGGCTTCAGATGGAGGGCAAGGCCTATATAACACTATAGAAGTTTCACTGCTTTTGAAAGAAATATAAAAGGTGCAGTGCGTAACATTTCTAGTGGAGGGTCCAAAACCTGTTTGTCTCCATGGAAATGTTATTGCTTTGTCTAGAATGTTCTACAATCTTGATTAAACCCATCTATCACAAGAAACACATTCTAATTCAGATCTGTGGCCCCTATTCACAGAAGGAGATATTGTATTTTTGATCAATAGAAACACCTGCAAATGAATAAATGTTAGATGGATATGTTTAATGTCATATCATGGAATATTCTAGGCAAAACAATATCACCACCATAGTACGTAGCGGACCCTCAGAAAAGCTTCGCAGTGCACCTTTAAGTTATGATCATTCAATGTGAGACTTATTTCTGTTATCTCTTCTGGCTTAAAGTGCTTTCAACTGACGACAATCACATCTTTTGGGTTGAATAATGGCACAACCTTTTCAAGCTAATATGAAAAAACAAATCTGACTTTTGTTTAATTGTGCTCACAGATAAGATCTCGAACTTAATGACCGTTTTTTCCTTCATGTGGATAATTACCGTAATTACAGAGATATTAACCACAAATCATGGCAATAAATCTGCAATCTGACATTTAAACAGCAGATTCCCCCACAGAACTCTGACCGGTCCTCCAGCCCAATATTAAAGCTACACTACGTTACTTTTTCTGGTGGAGCGTCTGCCACATAAAACAAAATTTTACTTATCTATAAAGGTGCAAATAACTTAACTTAATGCCATATTGTTAGAGATGTAACAATAACCGAAATATCGTATCATCAAAGTTCTCACAATAATATCGTGGACCATCACAATATATCGAATTACAAGTTATGGTGCAGCAGTAGCTTAAAAAAAAAAAGACAGAGGGAACTACATAGACCATGATCCTTTGCTCCATTTCAGTGTAGACTACAAAAAGAAATAACAGTTCTAGCGCACTTTTAAGTTTTAGTTCTTCGGATTAAATCTTGTCAAGGCATTTTAAGAGGAAAAAGTAGCATATTCACAGTTTTGTTCACCTAGACAAAATATTGCAATAAATATCGTACTGAGAGATTTGGATATTGTTACAGTTCTCATCGTGAGCCTCCCCACCATATTGTGAGCTTTCCCACGATATCACAATAAATATCGTACAGTGAGGTTCAAACCGTGATGATATCGTATCGTGAGACTTGGATATCGTTCCACCCCTACATATTGTGGAAAATTCCAGGCAAAGATCTCCATGCAGATATCAGGACAGGCAGACCCACCACAACAGATACATAGTGCATCTTTAAACTACAGGGATTATAGAATTTTGTGTAGGCCTGTCACAATATTTACTATATCGACTGTAATATGCTGTTCCAGGTTTCATCTATTGAATGATATTTCTGGCAATAATGGGGAGATTTTTGTTATTTTAGTTGTAAAGCGGAAAGATCTGAGCTGTAGAGGGTTGAATAAATCACTTCCGTGGCTAATTATTTTTCATTCTGCTATTTATTTGTTGTAGCTCAGGCCTTTTAATGAAACTGTCAGTTAAAACAATGGTTTACTTGGATTATTCTGCATTATAAAGTAGTTTCAATATCATCGTTTTTCGTTACATTATTATCTGTATATATTATGTCAAGCTTAATATTGTGATGTCACGTGAAGGCAACCTATTGTTTCATTCCCACCAGGCGTGCCACCATAATTACAATATGGACTACTTATCATTCAATATATGAAAGCTGGAGCAGTATCAGTGCGGCTCAGTATATATTGTGGGGACTTTTCCTTTGCAATAATGGCCACATATTTGTTAGAATACGGTAATATTTGACCTGTAGATGGTTAAATAAGTGACTTCTGTGGATAATTATTGCGCCATTCTGCTATTCATTTGTTACAGCTCATGCCTTTTAATGATAATGATATCTATTTAAAAATAGTTTTACTGGGATTTTCTTGCTTTGTATTAGTTTTAATATTATTGTTAATCATGTTTTTTCCCTGTAGTGATATATCGTGATTCAAAATTTCTTATTGTGACAGGCCTAATTCCCACACAGCAGAGCCAAAATAAATAGAAAAAAACTAAAAGAAAGAGAGATACAGAGAGAGAGAGAAAGAGAGAAAGCGTTAGAGGGAAAGAGAAAGAAAGAAAAAGAAAAAGAAAAACTCAGCTGTCACCTGTTCCGGGCTCGAGTCATGCTCTTGCTCTTCCTCCTCTCGAAGCGCTCTTCGTCTGATGAAGACGTGGTGTCACTACTGTGAATGGCGTGTTTCTTCACTCTGACGAAGGTGTGAGAAACAGACTCAGTGGGACATAAGCAGCACGCGCACACAAGCACACACACATACAGATACACACACACACACTCACACTCTGTCAAGGCAGGAAAATCTCCCATAACCCCATATAACCCTTTTCTATTAGGACAAGTGTTGCTAATCTCTACTGAACAAATGATAAAAGGAAGGTGCTAACTTCAAAACTATCACTTGATAACATCACAAGGTGGAACAGAGCATTTTAAGATTTGGAGATGTAGACAGACTAATAAAAGATTACTCAAACATGTGTGAATAAAACAAAACAACTCCAGGTCTGATTTTGAGAAGGGAACAACATTATAACATAATTTAAAGTTCACAAGAATCATTTCTGTGTAATTCAGGACCTTTAAAACTACATTATAAAATCTACAAAAAGTGCCGACACACACAGCACTACAGCTCTGACAGAGAGATTTCCTGACAGTGCAGGAAATCTCCAATAACCTCATATAACAATTTTCTATTAAACGTAGTGTTGCCACGATACTAAAATTTCAAACTATTTTGATACTAAGTAATACACTCGATACTCAATACTGATTCATGTACCACAATCATAATAAAAAATACTCTTTATTTAGCCAATTGAATGTGATTTTCACAATTTTCACCACTTTTATATTCCCACGTGGTCTTACATGTGTGTAATCCTCAGTGGTCCAGGTAGGTTCCATAGTAGTCCATGGGCGTACACTAGTCTATGTGCTCTTATACTTGTGGATTATTGTTTTACATTTTAGATATTTCACGTGTAATACTTTATACTAAAACAATAAAACAAACAGAAACTGGTCTGACAGATGAAAATGTACAGCAGAGAACAATGCAAGTTCAAAGAGTGCTGGAGAATACAGGTTACTCACACATGCATAAATCTCTCAATTTTGTGTATCATGTCTCTCCATCTCGTCATAACACACAGGCCTACCAGATGTTGTAATGTCAACTGAAATAAAATAAATTTTATAGAAGTCAAACTAACCTTATATGGCTTATTCTTGCTGCAGATCGGTGAGTATCAAAAAGTGAAGGATTGCTTTGTTTGCGGTTGGCAGGCACTGTGGAATCAAAGAGAAAAATATATATATTATACTATACTCTAAACTTCAAATTGCACTGTGTAACTTTTTCATAGGGTATCCGTCCCTACTTATTTCTATAGATATGCCATTGCTCTACCTGGAATGTTCCACAGTATGACATTATAACAGCCCTACTTTACATTTATTCAGTTACAGGTGGTTTTATCGCTCAAAAAAAACAGCCATTCTGACTGAGCAGGGTAGCCTCTCCACAGATTGGTTTGGTCCAAGAAGACGGAAAGGTTTAATGCTATACTGTGGAATATTCAAGCCAAAGCAATAACATCTCAAGAAAAGCATTTGACAGACCCTGTACCAGGTAAGTTACACCGTGCATCTTTAAAGGTTTATCTTCTTTGAGATAGTCCACAATATAGCATTAAACTTCTCCATCTCCATATAAATAAGTACATGACATCACCAAACCAACTTACAGTTCAGATCTATGTACAGGCAAGCCCACTCAAAGTTCAAATGCATGCTTTTCAGGGCATTTCTGTGCAATAAAACACTGATAATTAAATCAATGCAAGATGGATTACTTTAATGCCATACAGTGGAATATTCTTAACAAAGCAAAAACATCACCATGAGACAAGCAGGTGATAGACAACAATATGATGAACACTGACAAAACCTAAAAGGGAGTGTATGTAAGATTTTGATTGTAGTACCTTTTTTGTAGTCAGCGGTTTTTAAACTTTTCATAACTGGCTTTCCAATTGCTTCTAGGATTTAACCAAACAATATCTAGGCTAACAGTTTCTAAAATAGTACTAAAATATAGACTAAACAAGGGATGAACCTAAACTGAAAAACAAGGCTGAAGCTTCCATATGTTTGTATTTAAAATTGGAGTAAATGCTATGGTATGTTGTATGTAGACTAGTGTTGTCAAGATACTAAAATTTCAATTTCGATTTCCATACTAGTAGAGTAGACTTGATACTCAATACCAGTTCCATTACCAAGATGATAATAAAAAGCACCACAGAATATCATTTTCACATTAATAGTACTTTCTTTTCTATTCCCATGTGGTTTTATATGTGTGTAATCCCTCAGTGGTCAAGTAGGTTCCATATTGGCCCATGTGTGTATACTGTGTATACTAGTTTATTTGCTCTTATACTTGGTCTGATACAGCTCAAGATCAAGCTAAACACATTCAGGAAAGCTTCAGTTCTGTCTTGTGAATGGGACTTTTTTAGTATCAATACCTAATGAGTATCTAGTTTTGACACTTTTATATATAGTTACCGATGGGTGGTGCCTGATATCGCTGCACAGTCTTGCGTTGCCTTAAATTGTACGGTCGGTCGTTTTCCTCTCCAGCTTCTTCTGCTTCATCTCCTTCATCATCTTCATCATCATCCTCTGCATCTTCCTCCTCTTCCTCTTGAGACTCTAAAACCCATAAACAGCAGTATTACAGCACTGAATAGGCCAAACTGAAATGAAATAGTGTTGACTTTTCACTGTGTACAGAGTAAAAGACATCATAATACAGGAATTATTATTAACAATAATAATACAGGAAGTGCTCCATTGTTTTTTTAAACTCCATGCACTTTCACTAGAATCATTTGGATAATTTCAGCTCTGGATTTGCAAATCTCTGCTGAACTTAAGGTAAAAGGTAGCTGTTAACTGAAAACTGAAAATCACAAGGTGGAACAGAGCACTTGAACTTTGGAGATGTAGAAAGAAAAATAATTAAGGGTTACTCATGTGCTCAAAACACCTATGATGTCATGAAACGGAAGTTTTCAAGTTAACAACTATCTTCTACTTCTAGTAAAAGCTAGGGCTGAAATCATCCAAATGATTCTAGTGATGGTGTATGAGTTTAAAAACACAATGGAGCACTTTCCGTATCATCACATGACATCACTAGACGCAACTAGAGTGTTTTCAGTTCTCAGAGAGAAGAACTCAGCTTAAATCTGCAGTGTGTGTGTGTGTGTGTGTGTGTGTGTGTGTGTGTGTGTGTGTGTGTGTGTGTGTAAACATGTGTGAATAAAACAAAACAACTCCACATATGTTTGTGATAAGGAAACAGAAAATAGTGTAATATGGGCCCTTTAAAAGTCTCTATTGTACAATATATGTCTTGAGTGTACCTTCAGTACCATCGTCATCCTCTTCTTCTTGATTTGCTTTGCTCATGGATTTGTGATGAGCGGGCACATACGTACTCCGCCGCATCGACTTCCTGCGTTTCACACGAGAATACATGTCCATATTTTCCTGAAAATCAAAATAATGCATTTCAGTTAAACTGGTTTCATTAGCTGCAAATCAAGGGCTGAAAATCTGACTTCCAGGTCATGAGATAGAAGACGGAGTCAATTAACCAAATTGGTTGTAAATTCTGAACACAGTAACAAAACATGGGTGTAACATTTCCTAAATCAATAACATCATATAATGAACAAATAAGTTTATTAAGAATCTAATGGACGGTCCACCACCTGCTTGTCTACATGGAAATGTTATTGTTTCGCCTAGAACAGGAGTGGGCAAACTTTTTGACTCGTGGGCCACAAAGGGTCCTAAAATTTGACGGAAGGGCTTGACCAGGAGCAGATGGATGGAGTTTTTTGGTAATCCACCTCATAAGAGAAAAAAATAATAATAATAACATGGGATATGTAGAAAACATATCCCATGTTACTGAAATATCCCATAATTGAAAATCATTAGAAAGCATTACAACAAAATATGTGTCTTTCAAGTCCCACGGTATTTATTATTTATTGAAATGATTTTTAAAACACTGAAAATTATTATTATTTTTGCTATTATTCAAGTTTGGCAGGCCAGATTAAAAAGATTAAAGGGATGTATATGGCCCCTGGGCAGTAGTTTGCCCACCCCTGGTCTAGAATGTTCCACAGTAAATATTAAAACCTCTATCATGTAGTGTAGAGGCAGCACTACACTACATTACAGTTCAGATCTGTGGAGAGTGTCGCCCATATTCACAGAAGGAATTAAATTTTTGAGCTATACAAACACCCGTAATGAATAAATGCTAGATGGATACATTTAATGTCATACTATGGAACATTCAAGACAAAGCAATAACATCTATATGAAGACAAAACACATAGGTAAGTCGGGCAAATTAAAAACAGCATGCAGAGTACATTTTAGCAGTTCAAGCTCAAATTTGTCCGTGCTATGTTAATGACGGTGTATTAAGCTCTGGTTAAAAACTCACTTCTTCTGTGTCTCCGTTCCACATGCGAAGTTGTTCCACCTCTCGACTCGAATGCCGAATGTTGCTGATGTTGTCCATTTCCTGGAGGACAGCTTCAGCCGTACTAAAAATATAAAAACGCACGTTTACACCATAGCAACAGTCAAGAGTTGTGAGGTTGTAAAGCTGGTTTATAAGTTCACGTTAATTAATTTGTTCTGTGTTATGTTAACTATATTGATAACAGATGTTTGGATATGAAATTTAAACATGAGCTCTTATTACCAGTACTTGTAAAAAAGACTGAAAAAGGTGTAAAAAGACTGAAGGATTGAACAATAGCTCCTTTACAAATCAGTCTATAAAGTCACATTACCCCATTCATTTATGGTCAGTTTAAGGGTCCATATTGCAGTATTTTATGATCTATGTTATAATGTAGTTTCCTCATCACAAACAGACCTGGACTTGTGTTTTGTTTCATTCACACATGTTTAACACACAAACCCTGCGTATTTAAGCTGTTCTTCTCTCAAAAACACAACACAAGACATTACACCATAGCAACGGCCAAGAGTTGCAAGGTTGTAAAGCTGGTTTATAAGTTCACGTTAATGAATTTGTTCTTCATTATGTTAACTATATTGATATCAGATGTTTGGATATGAAATTTAAACATGAGCTCTTATTACCAGTACTTAGTGATAACTGCGAGCTCTTAATAACAGAGAAATGAGCTATGGTAAGGCAATACACTCCTGCGTGATTGTGGTTTAATCCTGCTCTGACAAACTGCCAACCTGGCAACCCTGTTATATTGTTGTTCAGTGCTTTTCCGTTTACTGTAATGCAAGTTTTTGTTCAAACAGAGACAAAGCTCCACCTATATTTCACCATTCATCCATAAACTGTATAAAGGAGTGGACACTTTGAGTATTTAAGGTTGCCGATCCCTGGTATACACGAGCGCCAGGTTTAAATCCTAGCCTAGAGTTGTGGCGGTGAATTACTTTGCAGCGTACAGACCTCGACGCAGATCCATAAATCAAAAACGACAGCGGCAGTGTGCGTTGAGTCGACACAGAACTATACTTCGCCCTTTAAGGGAGTGTCACGTCTCCCATAGAGTCAAATGAAGCTCATGAGTCTAGCAGTAATAGGAGCGAATTTGGAGCAGAGTTCCATATCAAGAATAAGAATTTATTTATGAACAAATAGGAAAATAAAAATTAAGATGTAAAGCAAGTTAATATGAACTTTTTAAGACCAAAATGACGAGGCTCAATGCAGCACTTACCGTATTTTCCGGGCTATTAGGCGCGGTCTTAAGCCTCCAAAAACGACTGCGTGCCTTATAATCCAGAGCGCCTTTTATATGAATTTACGCGAGTGTTCCAGTACAACTTCAGTAAACAACAAAGCCGCACCACTTGCAGCATTACGGCTACCTTGGTCAGGAGCATCGCAGAGTAATACGTACTCTGATTCCTTCTTTTTCCTGTGGACGAGGAAAAGATTAGCGACTGGCTGCGAGAAGTTTACCTTAAGAGACCAGATGGCTTTTTCCACACATCTCTGTCCCTATTGATCTGCGACTCCAGCGCAGTAACAGATTCTTGTCCAGACGCAGCCACGATTCATTTTCGAATTATTTTACCAACAAAGGCCAATACAGAGAATGTAATACACGAAGATCAGAGCAAGTACCAGTGTGCGAACATGTGTCCAGAGTGAGTCAAAATTGGGGGTGTGTACGTCTGTTCCCGACCTGCACACACAGAGAGGTCCCGGTGTTCCCCGTGATCATGTACCAACCAGCATTTGTTATTTTAGGCTTTAATTAACCAAATAATGTTATGGCAATAGCCTATTCAATTGATACAACTTCAAAAAGTCCCTGCTTTTAGCCTAATGTGAGAAATAGTCGGACTAGATCCAAACGAGAGTCCCGAACCAGCGGGAGCAGCTCCGATTCTGTCCGGGCTCAGAGGAGCTGGAGCGGGGAGCCTCGACCTGAGGAAGCGCTTTCCCCGGGAAGAACCAAATGCGCGGAGGACGGACGCTCAGAACAACATATAACAAACCAAACTGGACTCGCGCTTCTTTCCGGATGCTGCACCACCTCGGAACCAGCTGCGGTTCTTGAGCGCGGAGCACCAGAGCAGCCCACCCAGACCTGTAGTCCACAGCGCATTCTTGCTTTTCCTGCACGGAAACAGCGCGCAGACGACGGAACGTACCCGCTCGGACTCAGTCCATCAAGCACTGGTCTTGCTCGCCACCGTCTGGAACTAGCACATGGAGGATGGAGCCTCCGGACCATCTGACCAACGTGCTTGTAGGACGACAGAAGACCAAGGACCAGACCCCAGCCCCGTCCTGAGGAGCTGCGCGCTACTGTGAGCGCTGTTGGCTGCTGCTGTTACCCGAACTCTGGGCTGATGTGGTGAGTTTGTACAAAGTTCTACAAGTTGCTGTTTTATGAGTTCATGGTGATAAGATGTGATGAGGACGGCCCGTGGTATTAACAGGAACATCGGTGTTGATAACTGGAGGTATTGCTGTTTTCCCGGGAAACAGAGACACGTCAATCGAACCAGTTTTGGTTCGTTTGCCGGTGTGAAAGCGGACCACACTGGAGTGTATTTGCTACATAATAACAATTTTATTGCCTGGTGCGGACCAAATAATCGAACTAGCGGTGTGAAAACGCCCTAATGTGTTATTTTTAGTTATAACCGAACAAATATGAGTTATTGTGAATACGCTGACAATTTATCGATTTATCGGTGTCAGACAGTTTTTCGTTTTTTACGTGTTACATTAACTCTCAACTTTGTTCATTTGTAACGAGTAAATGCGTTAAATAAAGTTTGACTGATTTACCTAACTGTTGTGTTTCGTTTAACGCGCCTTATAGTCCGGTGCGGTTTATATGTGAAAAAAGTTCGGGAAAACGACAGTGCGTCTTATAACCCGGAGCACCTAATCACCTGGAAAATACGGTAATTTTTCAAAGTAAAGTCAATTGGAGCCGGAGTCGATGAAGCTCGAAATGCTCCTTTACAAATCAGTCTATAAAGTTTAACACATAACCCTGCATATTTAGGCTGTTCTTCTCTCACTGTGTTCCACCTTGTGATGTCATGTGGAAATACAGGAAGTGCTCCATTGTATTTTTAGACTTCACACACCTTCACCAGAATTATTTGGATTTTAATTTCAGCTCTGGAATCACCAATCTGTAATGAAGTAAAGGTAAAAGGAGCTGTTAACTTGAAAACTCACACTTCATGACATCACAAGGTAGAACAGAGCACTTTGAGCTTTTAGATGTAGACAGACTAATAATAAAGGGTTACTCAAATGTGTGAATGAAGCAAAACAAAACTCCAGGTCTGTTTTTGACAAGGTAACAACATTCTAACATGACTTAAAGCTCAAAAGAATCCATTTTGCATTATATAGGACCTTTAATGAAGTCACATAGCCCTTTTCTGTAGACGTGTACAGATTTGTTGTTGACCAGCTAAAAGCATCTATAAATAATATTGCAGACGTGTTACCTGTTGACCAGCTGGTCGAACAGCAGGCTCTGGTTGAGATGTTCAAACTGGCTCTTCCTCACTCTACAGCTCCTCTTCAGCTCAACATGGCCATTCATGTGAGAGTGCTCCCCCTTCACACGGTCACTGCTGCGGAGGCTCATGTGGGCTGAGAAGAAAATACATTTATTTATTGTCAAAAGTAAGATAATTTTTTTTTTTTTTTCAGGGGTGGGATGAAAATTTCCACAATATAATTCCTAATATATACATTTTGCAATTCAGTTTACAATTTTGGCCTCACTTTTTTATTTGATTTAATATTTTTGTTTCCATTCTAGCATTACTTTTTGGAACTGTAAGAGGAATATCTCACCAGCACATAACCCTTTTTTGTTCAATCCAAATGTACACAAAAAATCTCACAAGATTATTTTTCTCATGTGTGCATGATCCTGCGCGAAATCTTGTCCCATCACTAATGTTTCCACATTTAAAGATACAGTATGCAACTTTCTGTAGGGGGCACAACATTTGTTAGCCTGATTCATCAGCCGGTTTCCCTTTGTGGAAACCGTCTGATGAAGGCGGGTACTTTTTTTTCCATTTAATCAGTCGCTGCTATTTGGTCGTGACGTATGTAATGCGGGCTAACTGGTATATTAAGCTTTTCCCAAATCCCGTAGAAAGGACAATAACGTCTTTCCCCTTGATAAAATTCAACAAACATTCTCTTTGTTCCGGCTTTAAATCCTCGATCTTGGGAATCATTGCCAACAGTGAATATATGGCTCTTCGTTGATTGGCTGGTGCCCGAACTCACACTTCCATCTATTGTGTTATTCTGATTCCTGTCCTAGTCGCTGGAGAAAAATGAAATTGAGTGGAGGCACTAGGTGGCTCCATCCTGGCTAAACATTTGCATGATTCCTTGGAAATAGAAAGTCAAAATCACACTTTGGATCATTACTGTCAAAGTTTATAACCAAAGGATCAACATTTCCATGGAGACAAGGAGAAGCAGGCCCCCTCCAGGCCAAACACGAGTCAGGTTTATGGAGAAACAAGCCTGATCAGAATAAGGATGCATGTTTTTCTATGTAATTAAACAATTTTTTTGTGTATTTTTTGGTAAAAAAGTTACATACTGGGGCTTTAAGGAAACAAAAATAAAAAGTGATACAATAATAAATAGCTTTAAAATATATAAATGGCATTTCAATTGTTCATATATTAGTAGAAACCAGTGAGTTTAAATCAGACAAAATGACAAAATGTCTTACCGTGTCCATTTTGTACTCCATGAGATCTGTAAAAAAAAAAAAAAAGGACATTTTAAGAACACTTCACTTGCAAACAAAAGGTACATGAGAAAGCAGAGACTGAAAGCACCATGACCCTCAGACAACCACTTTAAGGACTTTACAGTGCATTATTTATTCACTCTATAGTCACTCACCCATTCACTCTTCATATGATGGTAAATACTACACTACCATGCATAGACAAGGAAACAGTGAAACAGCTGGGCCTGTCATGATAACAAATTCTGAAGTGCAATACACTGCTGAGGAAAATATACATACATTTTATCATTGAATAGATACACAAACTGTTTAGACTCATTATTGCCAGGCCAATTAAAATTATTTTCCCCAGATTATGTAATTCAAATTTTCTATAACTCAGTAACCTCAGATCTGATAACAGTTTAATTAAATTAAAAAGTGCAAATATCTATTACTGAAACATATTGATTCCACCAACAGGATTGTCCTCAAAATTTCTTCTAAATGTACAATATAGTTACGAAAAAATATTGGCAGTAAGAAATAAATGGCAGAATTAAATGCTTTAGTAGTTAGAATACATCTAGAATGAGTCATAGAAGATAGTTATTCAACCCTCTTCAGCTGAAAGAGAATAAAACCTCCCCACTAGTGCAAAGAAAAAGTAGCCATGATAAATAACCAAGCTCCTCACCATTGTGTACAAGTTCCTCTATAACCTGGCCCCCACTTACCCGTCATCTCCTGTTTATCTGTTTCTTTCAGACGTGTTTGTGGCTGTCCTGATCTATGTAAAGCGTGTCTGAGTGTCATGAAGCGCTATACAAGTGTTATGTATTATCATTATAAATACTGACCCCATAAAATGATCTTTCATATATTGAACCATTAGTCGATATAGTGATTGTCGTGACAAACCTAGAAATGCCATAAACACAGAGCACATTTGTTGCGGACTGACCTGGTGCCGTATTTGGGGATGCTCCAGCTGACCCTCTGGCCTTTGGTCAGAGGAGACGGAGACGTGTCACTGGAGCTGGGCTCCGAGGTCTGCCGCCGCTGCCTCTTCGATGGAGGAGAACGAGGGCTGCTGGGAGCGCTCATGTCACTACTGGGCTCCTTCTAGACAAAGAAAGAATGATTATTTCAACATTAAAATAAATAAAACAATAAAACCACATAACGTTTTATACCAAGAATTCAGTTTTGCATTTCCAGTGAGACAAAAACTTTCACCTTAGGTAACATTTTGCAGATAAAAATAAAAATAATAATAATAATAATGGCTCAGTATATTTCATTCTAAATTGTTAATCGCTATGGCAGAAGTAGAAAATTTTCAGCATTCTGAAACTTAAGAACCGCACTCGGGATTGAATGTCAAAGAAAAATGAAAAAAGTACAACAAAGAACAAAGAAGTAAACAAAAGACAACTGTTGGATCACTACTACACTACATTTAGCACACTACATTGTCAGAATACTAATGAATGCCAAGTTAAAGTTGCACTGCGTAGATTTTTCATAGAGTGTCCGTCACCAGCTTCTCTCCATGGAGATGTTGCCTGGAATGTTCCACGGTATGGCATTACACTTATTTATACCTACAGAGGCAGCAGGAGACGCCATAGGGCCAAGTTACAAACCCATGTTACTGACTAAATGGAGGACTTAAACAGTTAAAGCCATGCCGGAAAAGCAACAACATCTCCATGGAGACAAGAAGATCGTGGACGCTCCACAACAAAACTTACACGGTGCATTTCTAAGCATTTAAGTTTCACAATAGTTTTTCATTAGGCTGAAACTGAAAATTGTCCATGCTCCCGATCTCTACAGCAGCGTTTACTCACCCATAATCTTCAACATCACTTCACGTAAAAAAGAGACCAAGTAGAAACCTTTACAGAAATATTTCTACAGATTTTTTTAAGTACAAGCTTTTGATAAAAGATCACCAAATGCCACAGCCTTAACACTTGTGACACTTGTGACTAGACTAGACCACTTCTGTTTAGATTCCATATGTTCAGCAAAAAGTGAAGCAACATTAAAAAGAAAACACTTACATAAACATAAAAATGCAAACTGAATTTTTAAAAGAGCTCATATTACGCTTTCAGTGTTTCCTCATCGCAAACAGACCTGGAGTCTTTGTTCTTTCACACATGTTTAACTCACAAACCTGCAGATTTAGGCTCAGTTCTTCTCTCAAACAGAAAACACTTTGCTCCACCTTGTGATGTCATGTGGTAATACAGGAAGTGCTCCACTGTGTTTTTAAACTCCATACATCTTCACTAGAATCATTTGGATGATTTCAGATCTGGAATTGCCACTCTTTCCTGATCTAAAGGTGAAAGGAGCTGTTAACTTGAAAACTACCACTTCATGACATCACAAGGTGGAACAGGGCATTTTGAGCTTGGAAGACGTAGACAGACTAATAATACAGGGTCATTATTATAGGGCGCTCTGGATTATAAAACGCACTGTCATTGAATGGCCTATTTTCAAACTTTTTTCACAAATAAACCACACCAGACTTTAAAGGAAACACAACAGTGTGATGGGTGAGTGGTTTTGTTTGTTTGTGGCGTTCACGGTGACTCTGGGCTTTGTTCGGTTGTGGCGTGTAGGGAGGGTGCTGTCTGGGACCGCTGGATTGTCGGCGTGTTCGCAGTGACTCAGTTGTTCAGTTGTGTCTAGAAGTGGCACATTGCGCTCGCTATTTCGTTCCTCCGTTCCGTTCCTCGTCGGCGTGGCGTGATGAGTGTGTCTGTGGGTGTTTTTCGCTGTGTGGTCGCTGTCTGCTCCGTGTGTGTTTGCGTACGCTGCGGGTGGTGCGGCTTTGTAGTTTTCTGAAGTCATGCTGGGACACCCGAGTGGATTCGTGTATAGGACGCTCTGGATTGAGGGGCGCGCAGTAATTTTTTGATGCGGTTGGAAGCTTATGAGCGTGCCCTATAGTGCAGAAAATACAGTACTCAAACATGTGTGAATGAAACAAAACACAACTAGAATATGCTTTTAAGGAGGTAACAGCATTCTAACATGTCTTAAGGCTCACCAGAGTCCATATACACTACCAGTCAAAAGTTTAAGAACACCACACTTTTTCTATTTTTTTACTGTTTACTGTTGATCAAAACATATTCTAAACTTTTGATTGATGAAAGTGTCCACCTTTGGAAGATAGAACAGCTGAACACACTCGTGGCTTGTTCTTTTTACAATAGAAATCAAATATTCTTCAGAAAGTTCTTCCCAAAACTGTTGCAGAAGTTTCCATAAATGTGTGGCACTTGTAGGTTGGCATTTTGTTCTTTTTTTCCTGAGGTAGTTTTGGCAGAGCTTGGACTTGTGTTGTGTTATCTTTTATCTTTTTTTAACCTCTGTCTGTTCAGTTTTTACTTTTGTAACATTTCAAGCTCTTCATTGGACTTGAATTGAAATAAATAACTGGAAACATTAGGGTGTTCTAAAACTTTTGACCGGTACTTCAGGAACTTTAAGATCACTCGGACTAGAGGTTTCAAAAGTATCAAAAATCAATACTAAAACTAGTATAGAAACTAGATACGTATTTGAGCAGATATCGATACTACAAAAGTCACCTTCACAGGACAGAACTGACCCTTTCCTAAATGTCTCAAAAATACAATAATTCCTTGTGTGAACAGGTCTTACTCTTCACACATTCCACTTGTAATGTAGCGCAGTGCTGAAACCTGCTCATCTCAGGTTTAATCTATACTGTGGAACACTCTAGACAAAGCAATAATATTTCCATGGAGACAAGCAAGTGGCAGAACCCCCACTAGAAATGTTACGCAGTGCATCTTTACACTGAAAATCACATTCTGTTGTTAGTTATCATCATAATATGAGAATGAGTATTGAGTTTAGAGCCTGTATGAAGATCGAGTTTGAAATTTGAGCATCAGAACAATACTAAACTGAAATCATAATCTTAGCAACGTAGTGTAACAGCCCAAAATACCACCTAAACTTTTACAACATTTACCAAGAAACTCTCAACCGCGGCTACAGAGCTGAGGAAAAATCAATAGCGAGAAGACCTTGAGGATAGAGATCTAAAATTTCAGCGGAGAGAGAGGAGGCTCAGAGAGGAGACAGCTTGTGCCCAACTCCTCAGTGTGTTCTGTGAATCATAAGAGAACAGCGTCCAGACATCTGCCCTTGATGTCCATGCCCTTCGCTGCAAAACTTCACTTTGATAGAGGAACATATCTACTGCTGTCACGGGCTACTGTCAGTGTCTGGATAGGAGGGGTGTCTAGGGCCGAACTGACAGCATTGTTCAAAGTGCAAGATGTACCCATAAGTGCATTATTAAGTATGCGTTGCACCACACCAGCGTCTATGCCTTGGAGTCTGCAAGTTATACCAACAATGTTTCTTTTAAGGATGTAACAATAACGGAAATATTGTGATATCATATCGTCAAAGGTAGGGATTTAACGATATCAAAATCTCTTGATTCTATGGTTGTTCCGATACAGATAACAGCAAAAAGTCAGACACCGGAAAAATGTGCGGTATCAGTATCGGCGAGTACTCAGACCAAATTACCGATCCGATACCACTCATTTACATCCTCGGTGATCCATCTATGCATGCAGCTGTTGACGACGATCATAGCTACTGCGAACTCTCAAAGCAGGTTAAATACAGACTGTGGTGGATCTGCGACACTTAAAACACACTAATAATAATAGAAAAGACATTTGTGTAACCTCTGATACCTTCATTTAGCCTTTAGTGTGGACGCTCAACTTGGTAAAATAACTGGGAGAGTACAGCCCGATTACAGTGGCAACAACAACAGTAGCCCTGTTGTTATTGCCGCTCAGTTTGTTTAATTATTCTACATAATTAGCCATGTGCTCCAAGAATGAGAGTCTTTTTACAGGACTCACTGTTTCTTTTATTTGCACTTCTGTGACAGAAAGTGAAAGTGCTTAAATCTGCTTAAATAAGCATTACTTATCATCAAAATCATTATACATATCACTAATATTTTAGTCCTCAAAAATGTATTTATTCTTCCAATTCGTTTAAAATGGCCTTTAGAAGATGTATTTTTTGCTCTGGTATGTTACAAAATGAAGTATCCTAAGTGTACTTCTTCACACTATTGTATCAGTCTGGTATCGGTATCGGCGAGTACACAACAGCCAAGTTACACATCGGATCAGATCTTTAAAAAATACATTTATATAATACTATATAATTTATTTTTGCAGATTTTTTTTTAAAATAGCATTTTTGAAGATTTATTTTTTGCTGTTGTACTATAATAGAACTTCCCACTATGAAATATCGAACTGGTAATGGTATCGGCGACTGCACCAGTGTCAAGTATTGAATCAGATCGGACCCCCCCCTCCAAAAAAACTGTATCAGAACACTAATCGATACAGTATGATATTTTGTGTAGGCTAATAAAAGTGTGAATATGCTACATTTTTGTCATAATGAAAATAATTAAGATGTAAAAATGTTTAATAACTGTTCTGTCATCATGTAGATTGGACTGAAATGGCGCAAGAGAGAAACTAGTAATTCAATATATATTTTGACAGCCCAGATATTATTGTGAGAATTCTGGCCATATGAAGTCACGATATTTTGGTTGTTACATCCCTAGTCAAAGATCTCACAATAACATCATGGACCATTAAATTAGAGGTGGTTTTACATTTTGGAAATACCTCGAAAAACAGGCATTCTGACTGTGAGCGGGGTCGCCTCTCCATAGATCTGACTTGTACTGTAATTTGGTCTGGTTTGGTCTCCATGAAGATAGAAAGGTTTAATGCCATACTGTGAAACATTCCAGACAAAACACTAACATCTCCATGAAAAAAGCATTTGATGGACCCTCCACCAGAAAAGTTACACAATGCTCTTTGTGTTTCAGTCTGCTAAGTGTTGCAGCTCGTGATTTTTTTTTACAATATTGTAGATTTTGAATAATTTTTGTGGCTTAAATCTGCTCTTGGGTTTTTGTGTCAGAGGCATAAATTTGTTTCACCACTATCATTTATCATCTATATTTTCTTCAGCGATATATCACACTTCAAAGTTTATTATTGTACATGCCTACTTGATAGGGTGCACTATATTGACAGAATGAACTCCTCAGCTCAGACTCTCAATAACAATTGATACTTTGCAGTGACATCAAGCTCAGGGTGTTCTACATTTATATATATGGCTGAATGTTTATCAGTTACCATGGAGAAACAATGCATACATTAGCAAATACCACCAAAAATTTTAAGAGGTCTGAAAACTCAAAATGATTTACCACATTTTCAGGAGCCTGTGATTAATAAGGGCGTTCACGGTCCTGTTTAGGAGTTTTATTTTCAACAAAAAAGGTGAGAGTTACTAACTGAAAAACTGTTGGATAATGACTGTAATTTTTTGTGTGAATGGCTTATTTAAGGGCAAAAATCAGCTCACCTGCTGTAGTTCAGCTACGTCAGCTCTTTCTGGCCAGATTGTGTTAAAATTAAGATCAGATTAAAGTCTAATAGAGTTTCAGACAAAGCAGAACCTACAGTTAGCATTACACCCCAAAAAATGTTGATGACATCAGCTGCAAAGTATCAATATTCAGACAATATTTTTAAAAGGCATCAGGAATGTTTCATTCACACGTTTTTGACGAGGAAACATTATAACATGGATCAGAAACTAGAGTAATAAGCATGCGTCGCACCACACCAGATGTGTGGGGTGTACAGACGTGTCCAACAATTCTAGACATTTATGCTAAACATCCATGGGTTTCAGAATACCACGTAAAGTAACATTGTGTAACTTTCTGGAGGAGAACAGCTGCTTTACTCCATGGAAATACAATATTAAAACCATACTTTGAGATATTTGGAAATTGATAGGTTTTATCACAGAATATTATAGACAAAAAAAAAACATTTCTATACAAGCATGTGGAATAGTCTTAATTAATGATTATCAGTCAGGTCTGTGGAATGACAAGCACACTCACATTAAGGACGCACATTTGTCTATGTTTTTCAGAGGCATAAAGACAAAAGGCATACTTGCTGGTAGGGCTTTAACAGCTAAGAAACAAAATGTTCTATGCTTAGAATGGTGAAAAGTCCTCAAAATGTCGCCTAGTACACAAAGCTGAACCCATTTAAACACAAAAGAAATTGTTGAAGTAACATTACACATCACAAAGACAAAATGTGATCAATCAAAACGTGTCAGTAAAAAGCTGTTGTCATTTGCAATTTTGTGTAACATTGGTACATCTCGTCCCCAGTATTAGAAAGCTGAAATAAGCTTAGGCGTGTTCTCCAAAGCACAGCGCTCGCCTCGCGTAACCCCTCTGTTTACATTGACACACAAAGCATGTCACGGAGTTTATAGGTCAGCCTTACGACAAAACAGCCCGCAAAACAGAAAGGAACACCGCAAAACCACACTTAGTGCGCCGGTACATGAACCACGTGAGAGCCAATTGCGAGAATAATTGGATTATTTTGGCTTTTTGGCATTAGCTGAAGGAAGTTCACCAAGTTCAGACTTGTTAAATATGGGACATGAGCCAGCCAACTGTTGTGAACCTGGATCTCCCTTCCCCCACTGAGCTAGCATGGCTAGCCATCCCCCAGAAAGGCTAGCCCAACTAAAGCTTTATCGCAACAAATTTAACACAATGTATGGTCTAATTCGTATGTCCAAGACGGAGACATAACCCACTGTTAATTGTTCTCTTAAAAAGTGCAGTTGTCCTACCATGGAAAGCGCATTAGCCGAGACAATAGCAAAACAAGTGAGCCGGACAAAGGGAAGTGGAGTTGGGCTAGCGCAGGAGCAGCGGGGCTAGCTCACGCTCTGACAGCTCAGGATCGCGTCTGACGGAAGTGACAGCGGCGCCGATCGCTTATTTGAATAGCTTTTAAGTATAACTATGAGCCCATGTGGGTGTCAGTGCGATGCGATGAGTTTATTCGTGTGATATGTGCACTGTTTTGAGCCGCTTGAGGCCATGCAGCTAGCGCTACTTAGCCCACTAGCACTAGCTCACCGGTAAAGAAAAGAAACCGGCTTCTTACATGATCATCTTTCCTTCGGGACGACGAGCGAGTCCTGGAGGAGATGAAGGGGTCGCTCCTCGGCTGTGAGCTCCGTGTGTTCACCATGTTTTAGCCTTTATTCAGTCCTTTAAAATCTGTCCCTTACCGGCTCCAAACACTGGCTCAGAGAGCGCAGCATCGAGGCGCCATTTCTGTCTGTGTGTAGCCGCCTGTGTGTGTCTGCGAGCCCCACTCCCCCTGCGCCCTCCCTCCGCTCTCTGCTGGAACTACTCGGCTCTGTTTGGCAGGTGTAGCCATTTCTGCTGAGCGCACGCACAGCCCTAAAGGTGCATTGTGTAACTTTTCTACAGTGGTGGATGAAGTACTTCATTTTGTTACTTAAGTAAAAGTACAGAGACAAAAGATTACTCAAGTGAACGTATCACATGAAAAAATCTACATTAGTAAAACTATTGAAGTACCTGCTTAAAAAAAGTACTTTAACATATTTTTGAACAATTAAAGCATCAAATATAGTGAAATGTAGTGATAAAGAAATCTGATGATTTTAATTGATTCAATTGATTTTGTATTTTTTTTTAGGTGTTTGTGTGTGTGTGTGTGTGTGTGTGTGTGTGTGTGTGTGTGTGTGTGTGTGTGTGTGTGTGTGTGTGTGTGTGTGTGTGTGTGTGTGTGTGTGTGTGTGTGTGTGTGTGTGTGTGTGTGTGTTTATTTGTGTATTTGGTTTGCTCAAAGTTGGAATGTTTACTCAAATAAAAAAAATAATTAATACAAAAAATAAGTCAGGCCTGTGGAGTGCCAGTCCCACTCACAGTAAAGACACACGTTTTATCTATGTTTTTCTGCAGCATAAAAACATCCAAAAAAGCTACCTTATGTGTGTGTTTGTGTGTGTGTGTGTGTGTGTGTGTGCGTGTGCGTGTGCGTGTGCGTGTGCGTGTGTGTGGATCTGTACAACTGTACATGGAAAAACGTAGCTTATTTCGATGGGGCAGTGTGAATCGATAGATGTCACTGTCGATTTAGGCTGCGGGGAGCTCATTTCAATGGAGGAGCCCATTTCAACCGGACACCGATTTTCTTCATCTCGATGTCATTCGATGTATTCATTGTAGTGTTCTGTTATGTTCAGCAGATCAACAGTTACAACCAGCTGCCTGTAAGTAACACTGAAGATACGATTAGAGTCACGTCCTTTTGGCCAGAAGTCATCATCCGCATATTTCTAAATGTGTTCCAGTAAGTGTGAATAGAGCCTATTTTAACTCGCCATTTTTTATTTATTGTATCAGTGCTTTTTGGGACTACATTTTTTCAAAAAATGCAACTTGCCAGTACTGAACAGACCGAGACCCAGTAAAGATGTAATGGTATCAAAATCCTTCAACATGATATTTTCACGATATGCATCTCACAGTTCCATATTTATTGCAATATTTTGTAGCTTTTGCTTACAAAATTGTGAATATGCTACTTTTCCTTTTAAAAGCCTTGAAAAGCCTTTGGTACTGTTAAAATATGAAGGATTAAGATTGAAAAGTGCTTTAAAACAGTTATTTCTTCATGTAGTCTGCACAGACAACACCAAAGGATCATGGTCTGTGTAGTTCTGACTGTTACTGATACACCATGGCAGTTTATTTGTAGAGCACAATTTATACACAAAGTAAATCAAAGTGCTTTACAGAATAAGAAAGACATTAAAGTCACACAACTATTCATTTAAACAAAAAGAGTTGTAATTGATACATATTGTATATTGTGATGGTCCATGATATTAGTAAACTTAATTTAATTCATTACCATTGTAAATGTATCATTTGGATGCCCAACTTGGTGCACCGATAAATGGATAATGGTTTATGTTTTATAAGCATCTAACTATTTCCTATTTGAGGCTTGCCGTGGTTCTTATATTTACTCAGTTTCTTTGCAGCTGCTGAAACTGGTCGCTCTCTGGCATTTTTGTTTCATAAAGGTAGCTCACTGGAGAAAAAAGGTTTGAGACCCCTGCATTAAATCATTCCAGAGCTCTGGCTGTCAATAATCTCCATTTGAAAGTGTGAGCTAAGCCTCTCTACTGCAGCACCACGGACGACCAGTGGGTGGCAGCACCACGCCACCGTGCTCCTAGAGCGCGACGTCTAAAATCAGTCCAACGTGATTTAGGATGTTTTTAATGTGACCATTTTGTTAGTGCTATAACCTGAGGTCTCAGGCTAAAAGATCCAAACAAAACAAGAACTGAAACAACAGTTAAACAACTGTTTGTTTATGTTCAAAGTAGTTCTGAACTAAATTAGCAACACTAATTTGAACTAACGGACAGAACGCTTTTTACAAACCGCTAACAAACACCTCCGGTAACGGAAGCACCGCCGGTAACGGAAGCAGTAACCGTAGAGCAGAGCTGTGGCACACCGGCAAACCAAGTTAACATGTCCACAGGGTGGAGAGGTTTTCTGGAGGAGAGGTTGGGTGCTGGTGCGGAGGACATATGTGCGCTGTTGGAGAGCACCATAGCGGACTTTGAGGAGGAGCTGCGCCGCTCCAAACACGAGAACCAGCGGCTCCAGCGGCTCCTGAACTCGGCTCTGAGGGTCCTGAGCCCGAGAGTCGTGCTCGTCAGAACCGGTAAGTCTTCTGGAAGTCTTAAAAAAAGTATGAAAAATGCATATGGTGTAGAAAAGAGCTCGTTAGAAACGTGCGCCGTGGCTCTAACGGCAGAATAACTTGTATGACTCCAAATCACTTCAGATATTGACTCTAACGTATTTACAACTTCATGGACAGAAAAGACACCCCATCAGCCCTTAAAGTAGACTACTGACAGGTTCACAGAGTGTTCTTTTCACAAGACTGCACGTGTATTTGCCAGTGTGTTTTCTCTTGTCTCCTGCAGCTGTCCAGCTCCCCTCTCTGAGTCCTGGTCTGACTCCACACATTAAAGAAGAACCCAGCATCAAACAGGAGAAAGATCAGCTGCAACTGTGAGTCCCAGACACCAGACATTCATTCGTATTAATTGTATTACAAATATTCAGATTGGTTTTGAAATATGCAAATATATCTTCTATTTTTCAGGTCTGTCCGTGAAGTGTGGTCACTGTCTGCGAGCGTGAAGACAGAAGAGTCCTCACTGCTTCAACAAAGACAAACTGAGCAGAGAGAAGACACACAGGTAGAGGACATCAGAGCAGAGACACATATCCACTCAGAGACTGAGGGAGACACAGAGCACTCTTCTGACACTGACAGTGATGAAGACTGGAGACCTCCACTCAGCTGTTCACCTGCACACATCGACACAGGGGCTGATGGAGACAAATCTGCACCAGAGACCAGAGCCACTGTGAACAATGGAAACATGTCAGGAACTGGCGAAGGAGCTGAGGGCAGGAAACACATGTGCTCTGTTTGTAAAGCAAGATTTGGCTCTAAATATAAACTAAAAAAACACAGGAGAGTTCACACAGGAGAAGAATTCAGGTGTTCAGTCTGTAAGAAAATGTTTGCTATAAGCTCTTATCTCAAAACACATATGAGGACACACACGGGGGAGAAACCATTCAGCTGTTTGGTCTGTAAGAAAGCGTTTGCTGTAAGATGTTCTCTCAAAACACATATGTGGACACACACGGGGGAGAAACCATTCAGCTGTTTGGTCTGTAAGAAAGCGTTTGCTGTAAGATGTTCTCTCAAAACACATATGAGGACACACACGGGGAAGAAATCATTCAGCTGTTTGGTCTGTAAGAAAGTGTTTGCTCAAAGCAATCATCTCAAAACACATATGAGGATACACACAGGGGAGAAACCATTCAGCTGTTCAGTCTGTAAGAAAGTGTTTGCTCAAAGCAATCATCTCAAAACGCATATGAGGATACACACACGGGAGAAACCATTCAGCTGTTCAGTTTGTAAGAAAGTGTTTGCTGTAAAATGTCATCTTAAAATACATATGAGGACACACACGGGGGAGAAACCATTCAGCTGTTCAGTCTGTAAGAAAGTGTTTGCTGTAAAATATCATCTTAAAATACATATGAGGACACACACGGGGGAGAAACCATTCAGCTGTTCAGTCTGTAAGAAAGTGTTTGCTCAAAGCAATCATCTCAAAACACATATGAGGATACACACAGGGGAGAAACCATTCAGCTGTTCAGTTTGTAAGAAAGTGTTTGCTCAAAGCAATCATCTCAAAATACATATGAGGACACACACGGGGGAGAAACCATTCAGCTGTTTGGTCTGTAAGAAAGTGTTTGCTGTAAAATGTGATCTTAAAACACATATGAGGATCCACACAGGGGAGAAACCATTCAGCTGTTCAGTCTGTAAGAAAGTGTTTGTTAAAAGCTCTCATCTCAAAACACATATGAGGATCCACACAGGGGAGAAACCATTCAGCTGTTCAGTCTGAAAGTGTTTGTGTAAAATGTAATCTCAAGAGACATATGAGCACACACCATAGAGTGTATATATAAATGGACATAACTAACTCTCTAGCCGCCACGTTCTAAATAGGAAGTTCAAGTGCACATACTGACCCTGGTTTCTATTGATTTACATTGGAAGATTGGATTTTGGTGTTTTTTATGGTGTTTTGTATGTTTTTAAAAAAAAAAATCCCAGTCTATGGGACACACACAGGAGGATTCAGCTGTTAGAAAATGATGCAAGGAAGCATCATCTCACTTCACAAGACAGAAGACAGAGAGAGAGAGAGAGAGAGAGAGAGAGAGAGAGAGCTTACAGCTGATCAGCCTGTAAGAACATGTTTTATGTCAGGAGTTCTCTGCATATAGAAGGACACAAAAAATCTATTCATCTGTACACCTTTTTCTTTTTGCTAGTGAGGAATTTGGTATTTTTCTGTACTATGATCAGATTTGAGCTGTGGAGGATTGAATACATCACTTCTATGGCTCATTTTAGATACAAACTAACTACTAAAGTAATTAATTCTCCTTTTTATTTACTGTATTGCAGTTTGTGTTTTTGTAAATTTATTGTACATTTACAATCGTTTTAGGGATAAACCTGCTGTTGTGTCAGTGGCACAAATTGGTTTCAGTCTTGTCATTTATTGTCTGTATTTTCTTGTGTAATCTGGACAGGCTTATTCATTTGTTCAGCCTGTTAGGACGGTTTTATGTGTACATGTATATTCTCTGTTACAAAATCACATTTGTTGAATGAGTTTATTTTTTACTTTTTGTCCCAATTTGATTCTGTTTTATCTTTGAATCTGAATATATGTCAATAGAATCTGTATGTATGTATAACAACTAATAAACCTAATCAGTTCACCGGTGATATCTTCTCTACAACATTACCGAGCGCACCCACACAGAGAGAGCACGGTTGTCTAAAAACAGCTGCTAAAAGGAAACGTGTCAAGTTAGATTCTACATAATGCAGATCAACATTAGGCCCTATTGGTGTTATATGTTAGTAGTTAAAAAAAAAAAAATAAGAGTAAAAGTTTTCTGTATTGTTACTCACAAGAAAAAATTCAGTGTATGATATTGAATATTATAGTAGTATTAGTAATAGTCTAGTCTAGTATAATATAGTATTGCTGGGTTTCAGATGACATCCCAGTTTTTTATATGTAAGTATTAATTAATACAGATGGAGAGCAGTTAAAACGAATATTGTCAAAATGCAAAATGATCTTGTAATACTGTAATTTCTTGGGTTTAGTCAATAATTGGAAATACCAGGGTCAGTATTTGTGACTTTACCTTTTGGATATTTTAAGGCAAAGTACAAGGTAATCAGTATGGAAATCTGTCCCTGTCTGAGAGTATGACCTCATCTCATTATAGAATCTGAAAACTACCAACAGAGACAGTATCGTAATAGTGTTTCCATGCTATTCTTTCCTGCACCACCAGAGGGACGCCACTGCACTTTGAGAGAAGCAATGCCTGCAGGCCCCAGCGCCTTGTGGCCTGGACAACTAGATAACAGTTTATTGTTTTATAGGCATTTATAACTATACCCCATCTAATGCTTGTCATGGCTAAAAATGAGTAGCTCTCAGGATTTCTGTTGTGCTAACATGGCTCACCCAAGGAAAAAGGTTGGAGACCCCTGGCTTAGAATGTTCCACAATGTGATATTAAACAGCTCTACTTTACATATATTCAATTACAGGTGGTTTTATAGCTCAAAAATTCCTAGAAAAACAGACATTCTGAGTGTGAGCAGGGTCGCCTCTCCACAGATCTGACCTATAACTTGGTCTGGTTTGGTCTCCATGAAAATAGAAATGTTTAATGTTATAGTGTGAAACATCTCCATGAAGAAAAGCAGGTGGCTGACCCTCTACCAAAAAAGTTACACAATGCACCTTTAAAGGTTTTGTGCAATTCTGTTCAGTGCAAGGGGCATTTAAGAGGCTTTTTAAAAAAGAGTTAGGGTTAGAACTCATATTCCACAAGAAATAGAAATGTAAACATATTTCAAACTAGTTTCAGGATTAGTAGGATTAATGGTTAGAACCAGGGAGATAAACCAGTCCCAATCTGGTCCACATTTAAACCAGTCCAGACCAAACCAATCACCAAACAAAAACTTAAGGCTGTCAGTTTTCAGACTTCATTTGAATCCTAAATAGAAATAAACACACCCTCACCAAACAATATTTAAAGGTCCACTTCAAACCCTTGCAACCTGTGAGGATTATGGTTTGAAAATTCAAATCTGGTCCTCATTTAGACCAGCCCAGCCCAAGTGAGACAGCAGAATCCATAAAAGTGTGCTAATGTTTAGAATCTGGCCCACATTTGGATCAGTTTAAGTCAAAAACTAAAGCTTGTAGACAGTTAGAATTATTATTAATACTTATTTTAAAATGATGATAAACCTGTATACCTGGAATAAAGGTGCATTGTGCAACTTTTCTGGTGGAGGGTCCATCAGATGCTTTTCTCCATGGAGATGTTGTTTCACAGTATGACATTAAACCTTTCTATCTTCACGGAGACCAAACCAGACCAAGTTACAGGTCAGATCTGTGGAGAGGCGACCCCGCTCACTGTCAGAATGTCTGTTTTTCCAGGCATTTTTGAAGCTATAAAACCACCTGTAATGGAATGTCACGACCCGGGTGGATCAAACATATTAAAGAGGGTATAGGAGGCAAAAAGGTTACAAAAGTAAAAATTGTTTTTATTTTTAAGTTAATTTTACTTTACTTTAAAAAATACTAAAACCCCTCCCGTGCCCAAAAACAAAGTATCAACTGAAAGGTGGAACTGGGGACCCGGCCAAACAGAACAAAATGAGGCAGAGCTGTTTAATGTCAAACTGTGGAACATTCCAGGCAGAGCAATGACATATCCATGGAAACGAGCAGTTGACGAACCTCCACCCAAAATGTTACATACTGCAAGGACAGACCCCCCCCACACACACACACACACAAAAGCTCCAGAACCCAAACCTCAACTCTTGGTCCAAAATCCAAGACTGTGAGAACAATCAAAGCATGTATGTCTATGATTATTATACCATGTTTAAAGGTGCACTATGTAACTTTTTGGTTTTGGGGTCCGTCACCTGCTTGTTTCTATGGATATGTCATTGCTCTGCCTGGAATGTTCCACACCAGGAGTCTCCAAACTTCCAAATGGCTCACCAAGAGATTTCTGAATTATATGTATTGTACTGTATAAGTAAAATTGTATTACTTAAATGCCTATTACCATTGTGCATGTATAATTTTCATGCCTAAATTTGTGCACTACTAAATGGATAAAGGTTTATGTTTTATAAGCATCTACTCTAACTGTACCTCATCTAAGACCGTGGCTTTTATATTTACTCAGTTTCTTGCAACCGCTAAAAGGTCTCTGGTATTTTCATTTTGTAAAGGCAGCTCACCGGAGAAAAATGCTTGGAGACCCCTGTTCCACATGCAGTGTTGGGGAGTAACAGATTACATGTACCGGAGTTACGTAATCAGAGTACAAATTATGAGTAACTGTATTCAGTTACAGTTACTGTTTCAATGAGTGGTAATTGGATTACAGTTACTTTGCTGAAGTAAATGGATTACACAGCAGTATTTATATTTATTTGGGCTAAACCAGGACTAAACCAGGACTGAACCAGAACTAAACCAGGACTGAACCAGGACTAAACCAGGACTGAACCAGGACTAAACCAGGACTGAACCAGGACTAAAGCAGGGCTAAACCAGGACTAAACCAGGTCTAAACCAGGACTAAACCAGGTCTAAACCAGGACTAAACCAAGACTAAACCAGGACTAAACCAGGTCTAAACCAGGTCTAAACCAGGACTAATTCAGGGCTAAACCAGGACTAAACCAGGACTGAACCAGGACTAAATCAGTTCTAAACCAGTTGTTAACCAGATCTAAACCAGGTCTAAACCAGGTCTAAACCAGGACTAAAAGCAGGACTAAACAGGATTAAACCAGTTCTAAATCAGGTCTAAACCAGGACTAAATCAGGAACTAAACCAGATCTAAACAAGGACTAAACCAGATTTAAACCAGGTCTAAACCAGGACTAAACTAGGTCTAAACCAGGTCTAAACAGGACTTAACTAGGTCTAAACCAGGACTACATCAGGACTAAACCAGGTCTAAACAATATGACACTAACAGTAGGTGGGCATACTTTAAGGCAGCAGTGATTTCATATAAAAATCATTTCTCTATCAATAATATTTTTAATATGGTTAAGGAAAGACTGGACTTTTATTGTCTTTTAGCAGACAAAACTTTTCATGTTAAGATCGTCTTTTCTACAGCAAACAAAAGTCTGTTCATGGAGACTTGGGCTCAACAGCCAATTTGAAGAGAACAAACATGAATTTTCAGGATGTGGTTGTTACATTCATGTAGTTTTAAAAAGCATGACAATATCAAGAAATCCAAAGTATTCAGATTACGTTACTCACTTTAAGTAATTTAATGGATTACGTTACAAACTACATTTTGGGCTATGTAATCTGTAATTTGTAGGGGAATACATTTTAAAAGTAACCTTCCCAACACTGTCCACATGACATTATACAGCTCTACCTTACATTTATTAAATTATAGTTGGTTTTATAGCTCAAAAATGCCTAGAAAAACAGACATTCTGACTGTGAGCGGGGTCACCTCTCCACAGATCTGACCTGTAACTTGGTCTGGTTTGGTCTCCATGATGAGAGTATTGCTTAAAGGTTGTATGGAGGATTTATTTTTAATTTCAAATTGTCAGTGAAAGCTCAAAATAGCATTAAAGAGATGCAGCTGCCTTGTAATTAGGATGACAAAAATTATGATGAAAAAAAAAAAAAGAAAAGAAAATCCATCAGCTGTGGACGTGGTGGGGCCAGATAAACATCAGCCAATAGATAACGAGGCTATCTTGTTATCTATTGACTGTTAGGTTGTTGATCAAACTCCCTATGTTTCTAGTGTAACTGACTTTCTGGAGCACTGGGATGATGTGCTTTACATTCGCCTTTCACGGATTCCACACATGCAAGACGCAGTTTACTTGACAAACGCAGCGGTTCTTTGTGGCTTTTTTGAACTGTAGCTTCCTCACAGTTTGAGCAAAGTGATCAACGACCAGTTCACTGCAAACGAAAGTCAAATTTTGAGGTCACTGAAAGAAGAAGAGACGGGGAAAAGGAGCGAAGCCAAACTAAGGTGATTGTTGGAGATTTCTTCAAGCGATGGCACGACTGAAGCAGACGAAGGGTCTAAAGACCGACACCTTAGTTGCTAAATGACTCCTCGACAGGAAACTTCAACAGCGATTCTGAACGCGGGAGGAGGCGCTTCTACTTAGGGAGCTGTGGAGGGGGTTTGTGTCACGCGTGTGCAACATTTGAAAAAGGACAAATAGACACTGCATTTCTCTATACAACCTTTAATGTCATACTGTGAAACTTTCCAGACAAACCAAAAACATCTCCATGGAGAAAAGCATTGGACCGACCCTCCACCAGAAAAGTTACACAATGCACTTTTAACATGATCAGCTTTCAGCATGTGTCCCTGCATTTGGTTCCATCTTGTACCACTCTTTTGGCCTGGATTGTTTTGTCTTTTCCCTTCCCTTGGTTTAAAACTTGTGTTGAACAAGTGTTAAAACTTGAATGTCTCCTGAATGATCAAAAGCTGAAGTTCTTTTAATTGGTCTAAGTTGAGGATCCTTGGCACACTTTGTCAAACCCACTGTCACAAACCCGGGCGTGAAAATTGATAAAGACTTTAAACGTGACAAACAAATGAATTTGAATTTGAATGTATTTGTCTCACCATCTCATTTTCGAAGAGGTCCTCATAGTCACAACAACAAAAGACAGATACAATAGGGCAGACAGTAGGATATATAAATTCAAATAAACATTAACACAACAAAATCGACACAACCACACACACACACACACTCACACTTGACTGTTAGACACATAATAAATCTGAACAAAAAACTAAGACAGAGTTCAAAGATAATCACAAAATACGATAAGATGAACAACAAAATGATCAAAAACAATTACGTGGGATATGTAAATATTGAACCAGAGCATTTTTAAATGACGGGACAGAAGTTAATGCACAAATCGATGAGGAAAAGATTGTTCCAATCAGAAGGAGCTTTATATTTAAATTTGTGTTTTCCTATTGTTTTTTGACTCTTGGGACAACAAAAAATATCTGATCAGTGTGACATAAACTGTGAGAAGATCTGATTGGAATTTAATACTGTTTGAGATATTCAGCAGAAATGAGATTAATGCATGTAAAGATAAATGTTCGTTTCAGAGTGGATTTTAAAATACTTTAATTAGTTTTTAAATGCCTAAATGGCCTTGCCCCGCAGTACCTTGCTGACCTGTTGGTGCCACTCTGTCCAGTGCACTCGCGCAGATCTGCTGACCAGACTCTGCTCTCATTCCTCAGTCCAGGAGAAAGCTCAGAGGAGACAGAGCATTTTCTTTTGTTGGGCCTAAATTATGAAATGAGTTGCCTATTCACATAAAACAAGCTGACTCTCTTCTTGCTTTTAAATCAATTCTTAAAAATACACTTGTTTTCTTTGACTTTGAACTAGTTTTGACGTCTTTTACTGTTCAATACTTGTTGTATATAATTTTTTATTCTATTATACATATGTTTCTGTCTTTGAATACAGCACTTCAGTCTGCTTTGTTCTTTTTAATAGTGCTTTATAAATAAACTGGATTTGGATTTGGTTTACCATCACCATTTCCATTAGGAAGGTGTAAACTTTCACTTCTGTGCACATTCCATGATAAAAAAAAAAAGCCATTTAGCATTCTGTTTGGTTTGTTTTTTCAGGAGAACTTTATTTGGTTTCCATTTTTCCCAGTTTGTTTTGCAACACTCACCTCATCTCGTCTAATCAGAGCATTCATAGCACTGTAGCAGACTCTCAACTCTTATTCATATAATCCTCATTTGCAGTGTCTCGGTTTCCAAGCTGTGTTGGCTGGGTGTATTTGAAATGTTGAAAGTGGGGCTTTATGGTTTGAGGATTGCATGTTTTCTTCATTGTATATTTGGATGCATAATGTCAGTGTCCATCATTGTTAATTGCATTTTGTTTTACTTTAGATTTAGGTTAAACTTTGCAGCTTTGACAATGAGAAATTGAAACTTGCACTGTTAGTGTAGGTTTTTCCATTTAAAACCTTTAATATTCGAATATGAAGTCTCACATATAAAGATGTGGAGAGGCATGGTTGCTGAATTAACAGATTTGTGATTTGATTCCGCCTCCTCGTGTTTTTCAGTCTGTCCAAATCTGGCCCGCATTCAGACTGATCAGCCCAAAAGAAACTGCAGTCTGCATAGAAGTGTGCCAATGTTTAGAATCTGGCCTACACCAACTGCACTACAAGGTTTCATGCTTGCAGCCTGTGGAAATTATGGTCTGAAAATTCAAA